>NW_027210827.1:0-397500 GCF_029030835.1 Brachyistius frenatus | reverse complement strand
GTGCGAGGAAGAGGGGATTTCCTCTCCACTGTATGTCACTCAGCGAGCTGAAAAAAAGAAAAAAAAACATCTTCTTGTGCGTTTGAGCTCTTATTTGGCCTCCGTTACTGCACACTGCAAGTTAATGGTTTACAAATTCCTAAAGACAGCTCGCCAAGTTCAACATATAATTAGCTACATTGAGTACCAATAGCGCCAGTCAAGACAATTCAGAGATGGAGAGAGTGGCAGCAGCCGTCCGGAGGCACTATTACTCCTTTCCCTGGATTTGACTCGAGATGTTGTCGGCTATAATATCTCCAAACATTAAAAACTATAACCCTGTCTTCCTTGGTATGTTTAGGTGCCACATAATCGCTGGTGAGATTAAATTTAGAGGCAATTTTTATTTAATGAAAGAATGAAGCAGCACATGTATAAACTGCATTTGGCAGGAGGTGGTTGGGGTGGATGGTGGGCACACAAAGCACTCAACACGTACACCAGAGATCGTGGTTACACTAAAAGAGATAGAAATTATGGAGCCCGATTCTTCCCGTTTAAGTAAGTACAGTAGTTTATGAAAAGAAAGTGAATCACAACGTCGGCTAGGAAGAAAATAAGAAAATAAAAGCATGTCAAAGAGGAAAATTAGTCCACGCCGACACCCCTCAACCTATATTTTGACCAAATTGTGCAAAATGACATCACCACGATTTTGGCTAACTTGCGTCTGCGATGTTTCGGGAGTGGACGTGTAAAGCGGGCGCAGATATTTGTCAGTTTAATATCAGTAACAGCTGATGGTCGTGGAGAGGAGCGGCGGCCTCCGGGGACCCGGGGCGCAGTTTCCAGAACGGCCCCGCTGATTGCAATCAGTTAAACGAGGGAGGGAAAGAATCTACGCACGGTGGAAAAATAATTGGCGTTGAGCAGAGTTTGGCCAGGTTGTCTCCCCGAGTTGAGCCGGAGTGTCTTACGAGAGAGAGAGAGAGAGAGAGAGAGAGAGAGCCCGGCAGCACCGGGGAGCAACTCTCAACGGAGAGAGTGACGAGTGTCGAAGCAGCCGCGGCGGAGAGGGAGGCAACTCGGCGCTTCTAATGAGCTCTGCTCTTTTACTGCCAGGCTAATGGAAACCTCGGGGGACCGCTGCTGTCGCACTGTGTGTGTGTGTGTGTGTGTGTGTGTGTGTGTGTGTGTGTGTGTGTGTGTGTGTGTGTGTGTGTGTGTGTGTGTGTGTGTGTGTGTGTGTGTGTGTGTGTGTGTGTGTGTGTGTGTGTGTGTGTGTGTCCCGTCCTCTCTCCCGCAGGCAGCCACGCTCTCCCGACACCCTAATGGCTACCTCTGGGACTGAACACCTGGGACGAGTGACGCTTCACAGGTTTGCCGTCATCGGTTTCTCCTCTTCCTCCTCGACTACTTTTTTTTTTTGTCTTTCGCTTTCACTGACGTGACAGTGAATACTTAACGAAACCACATTAACGTGTGTTTTTCCGCCGGCCTCTGGGGAAACCCGTTCTAATGTGCCGGTGTTTATTTAGCGGCAATGAATGACCATAAACTCTGGAGGGAGGATGTCTGGTTCTGTTCTGACATGCGTAACAACATCCAAATTATCACCTCATTAAAAAAAAAAAAAAAAGGGTCTCATTCACACGAGGCTCAGAGGGAGGTTTGTACGCCGCCTCCTCCGTCTTACGGCTCTTCTCTTCCTCCATAACAGCTTCATTAGACTTCTATTAAGTGTTTTATTGTTGTCGAATTACTTTGACTTCATCGCCAGTGCGCAAAAGTGAACAAACGCGGTCACGTGACTCCCCAGCCCGAGCGAATGAGCACAAACAATATGGTGTGTGTGTGTGTGTGTGTGTGTGTGTGTGCGCGCGCGCGCGCGTGCGTGCGTGTGTGTGTGTGTGTGTTTGTGTTTGCATCATCCTTGTGAAGTCGGGAGTGCGTGTGAGGGTTTGACAGCGACTTCCTGTCAGCCTCTTCTTTTATCCACTGACTTCAGCAGGAGGTTCTTGTCTGCGGCGGCCATATTGTCTTCTCCGGTAGTGGGTATAGTGTTCACTGGACACCAGCAGACGTGGACGTGGAGGAGGGGGAGGGGGTGGGCTTGTGGGGTGTGTGTGGGGGGGGTGTGTGCAGGTCACCACACCACAGCGCTGCCCCTCCCCTCTCCACAGGTCTCTCCTTTCACTATTAACCGGTTGTAATTTGCGGATGAAAGCCGCCTTTTCTCTGTTTCTCCACACACACCCCACCCCTCCACCCCTCCACCCCTCCCCCGGTCGCTCTGTATTCTCCAATGGGCCGTGCCAGCTCACAGGCCGCAGAGAGAGAGAGAGAGAGAGAGAGAGAGAGAGAGAGAGAGAGAGAGAGAGAGAGAGAGAGAGAGAGAGAGAGAGAGAGAGAGAGAGAGAGAGAGAGAGAAGGGACTCCGTCCCTCCACGCTGACCAAAGGCTTCTCCGGGCCACTGGTGGTCAGTGAGGCCTGCAGCGAGCCCCGCCCAGCAGCGAGCCCCGCCCTGCAGCGAGCCCCGCCCTGCAGCGAGCCCCGCCCAGCAGCGAGCCCCGCCCTGCAGCGAGCCCCGCCCAGCAGCGGACGAACGGAGCACGACATGTGACACTATTCTTGCACATGAGCGGCGCAAGTGCACAGCTGGAGCGTGGAAAGAAAAAGCGTTTCATAAGGGGTGGAGATTTGAGGGCCGATGTTTTTTGGGGTTTTTTTGGTGTTTTTTTTTTTTGGGGGGGGGGGGGACACGGTGTCATTAACAAGTAATCTGGGAAGTGAATGTGGAAGTTTAGCCAACACGGAGGCACAGTTTCAAACTGCTTGTTTTCTATGTTGGCCCACTGCGAGTGAGGATTTGAGCCCAGGATGTGAACCTGCTGTCAGCTGTACTGTTGGCTGGTAGCCGGCCGGCCGCTCGGTCCCCCGGAGGAGCCGGGGAGTTCCAGGAATCAGGAAACAATCAGAGAGCCAGAGTATCTAATCATCTGAATTCAGCAGCGTCCTCTCCGAACGAGAGCCACTTCAACTCTCCCCGCTCATTGAATCTGTCATGAAGTTTTAAAACACTGCAAAAAAAAAAAAAAAAAACATCCTCCTCATTTTCTAACTCGCTGGGTTTCAAAATTGTGCCGTCATGCTGTTGTTTTCTGAGGATATGAAATCCCCAGCGGGGTTCGTAGCTTCCAGCAGCTTTGTGTAGCTCTGCAGATGGTCAACAGAGACCCTGTCAGCGAGCAGACGTGGGTCTGACCCCAGCCAAAGGCCCTTAACCCATCTCTACCACATTACCTCCAATCAGGCCTGACCGATCAATACCGGCCATCCCCGAGGAGCCACGGCCGTGGCAGCGCCGGCGGAGGGCTGTCTGCGTGTTTCAGGCCTTTTGTGACTGCAGATGAATATCATTCGTGGTTCAACAATGCCCGCTGACTTCCTACAAAACAACCCATGTATGCAAACATCAGCGCTGGGTGTTTTTTGTCGGCCTTGATGCCTTTCACCGACGCTCTATAGAACCAGGTGGCCTCTTTTTGGGCCATTGAGAGGGAAGGAAGGAGGGCGAGGTCAGCAGAGAGTGGACGGATCACCTACGCGGCGCCCCCGCGGTGGGCAGATAAAGGGACGTGCACCCATCCAGAACTGTCCCCCAACACGGCCAGGAGCGGCAGCCTGACTCCGGCTCAACGAACGACCAGCGGGGGCGGCGGTAGATAACGGCTTTCAAACGGTGCAGACTTCCGCACAAATCCCGAAGTCTGATAGCGGAACCAAGATTTGTCTTTTTTTTTCTTTTTTTAAGGGACCCCCCCCCTTTTCAACAATGCTCCACTTGTCCTTTTGTGGCGCCATAAAGTACTGAACGCCGCTTTGTAAAGCGTGTTTACCTCGACTGTGTTTTTTTTTTTTTTTTTTATCACTGACTAGATACAAAGGTTGACCAGAGACACATCCTGCTCGGGGATGGCGCCGGCTCTCTCGACGGCGAACGAGGCCCAACCTTTGATTATGAACCACATCACACAAGGACTCAAAGCGTTCAGTCTCCAAGTTAACATGTTGTATTATTATGGCGCACCAGTTCTTTAAAAAAAAAAAATCACCGCTTGAAGACAACTTTTCGCTTTAAAAAAAAAAATCTCCAGAGATCGACACGACTGACGTGCCCCGGCAAAATAAACTTCGCTCCAGTGCAAACAGAACGCCACCTCATGTTACTCATGAGCACCATGTGGCTCTAAAACTCCGTAACTCCACTCTGCCCGACATGTGTGCAGCTTCTTGTTTAATGCTGCGGGGGGACGGGGGTAGGTGGTGGGACGGGGGTGGGTGGGTGGGGAAACGGCGTCGACGGTGCCTGGCCCTGACAGTGAGCCGAGACCAGAGCCCGCGACACGACAGCAAAACCGCACTGGAGTAATTACATATCAAAGCCCCTTCATAACCAATAGGGCTAAATGCAACACGAAGAGAGCAACGTGCGCCGCAGACTGACAGGACGGAGACGAGGGCCGCGAGTCAACAAGAGTTAGGAGTAAATAAAATGCCTCTCCGGTTGAAAGGGAGAGCCGGAGCACTCGCAGCTGATTTGCATGAGCCGAAGCACGTTTTACAAAAAGTGACACACCGTGTCAGACAAACAGCAAATGAAGGGTTAAATGTAAAGTTAAGACTTGGCAAATTCAAGTGCTTCTCTTGTTGCTTCTACACTCCTACAAAGTCTCAATGAAAACAAATGTTAATTTTTTTTAATTTATTTTTTTTAAATCCAACATTTCTTCTACGGCCTTTTCACGATTTTATAACGTTATATTTTCTTGTTCATACGCAGTTTTTATGTCTTATTTTCTCCGCCTTTTGACGCGCCGCACGTGTCTCTTCGTTTTCTCCTGCAAAGTACGTTGTAGCTTTTGATTGTGAAGCACAAAACGTTTAATTGCTGCGTATATTTGAACGTCACAAAGTTGGAAAATTTGAAATGAAACAAAGTTACACAAGTTGTCGCTTCACTAAAAGTTCACCCCGCTGCCCCTCAGCTCTCGTGTTTTTACTCTGATCGGTTTATCAAACTTTTGCAGGCGTTAACTCTTTGCGTTTGCCGCTCGTGCGCGTGCTGAGGAGAACTTTTTTTTTTTTAATTTATCGTTTTCAGACGACACCAGTTGCACTTTTCGCCGCACCGTGAAACAGGTGCAGACAGAAAATAATGAACCAATGTTCCTGTTCACATTCAGTCACATTGGCCCGTTGAGCCCTGACTCCCTCTGTGTGTGTGTGTGTGTGTGTGTGTGTGTGTGTGTGTGTGTGTGTGTGTGTGTGTGTGTGTGTGTGTGTGTGTGTGTGTGTGTGTGTGTGTGTGTGTGTGTGTGTGTGTGTGTGTGTGTGTGTGTTCCTTGGGGCCAGTTTATGCATGACCTCACTGTGAAAATGTGTACCTCCTGATACAAAGACCCCCTCGGTCAAAAGCATGAATCGTGTGTTTGTCTTTGGCACAAATAAAAACTGTCAGAGTACATCAGAAATCCACAATATGACTTGTTATCACCACCTCCTTTTCATTTTCAAACTTAAAGAGTCTTTTCTGCTCCCTCTCTCTCTGTCTTTTCTCTCTATGGCTGCAGTTTACTAGCTGGAATTCCAACTCTAAATGTGCGTCCATTGTGGGGGGGGGGGACGGGGACGGGGGACGGGGGACGGGGGACGGGACGGTGTGAGCTAGCTGCAATAGCGGATGGCGGGGTGTGTGTGTGTGTGTGTGTGTGTGTGTGTGTGTGTGTGTGTGTGTGTGTGTGTGTGTGTGTGTGTGTGTGTGTGTGTGTGTGTGTGCAAATGAACAAACGAGGAGAGGTGAGTTACACAACTCGGACACAAACACACACGTTTGAACCGTCTCCACGGACGACTGTGATTTTTAGATCACTTTTTCACTGACTATTCATTCTTCAATGCAATTCAGCCTCTTGTGCGGAACGTTCCAGCGTTCTCTCCCGAGTCATCTCCAGTATCTGGTCCTGACGGAGCATCAGCAGTTTCCTCCGTCCATCCTCACTCCACAAAAAAAAACAAAAAACGTGTTGTTTTTTTTGTGTTTTGTGTTTTTTTTTTTTTTTTTCCTCCCTCCTCTCCCTCCGCTGCCGGGACGGCCTCCAGCAGCTGTTTCACTACAACGCGCATTTCTCACTGCACTTCGTCCGTAAAAGTATGTCACGACAGATTTTACTGCTCCGCCAGTTCAATCCGAGCGGACTTCTATCAGGAGGAAAACACGGGGGTGAATTCTTGTTTGGGAAAAAAAAAAAAAAACCACAAGTGTCCAGAGATCCTGCTCAAAGCATCACGTTTCTTTAGATCACAAACAAAATCTGGAATTGTGCACTAAAAAAAAAAAGTTTTGTTTTCAATGCAGAACACGCACACATATAGCCGGTGTACGTTTATATGTGTGTGTGTGTGTGTGTGTGTGTGTGTGTGTGTGTGTGTGTGTGTGTGTGTGTGTGTGTGTGTGTGTGTGTGTGTGTGTGTGTGTTTGTGTGAGCTTCCACTCCATCTCAGAAAACCTTGAGTCATGACTTCTTTACATGGTTTTGAAAGTATTCGATTTCATGGTTTAAATAAAAAAATGTAAAAAAAAGTAGCAGACAGCATTTTTCCACAGTTGAACAGTCGAAGGTGGAAGTCGGGTGAAATCGCAGCCGTCCTGCAAACTCTCACCAGTAAGTCGCCCTGAAATTATATCTAAAATTTCTCCCGAGAGCAGGGCGCGTGGAACGACGTGCAGATCAAGGAGTGGTGTCTTTATTTTAAATGCTGCCAACGCTCGGTTCCCATTCAGCTCCTTTTCCCCTCCCTTTATGTCGAACACTGTTGGGCCCCCTCTTCAGCGTCCTGCGTATGAGAGCCGGGGCCAAATCCGTTACTTTTGGGCGGCCACAAAAACACCGAAGAAACTTTCTCTTATTGTGTTTGACGAAAACTTAATGGAAAAAAAACACCAAATTGGGGTAAAAGAGCTGACATGATATAAAAAAATAAAATAATAAAAAAAAATGTCTGAAAATAATTGGCAATTTTTGAATTTTAAGTGGAATTTCAATAGCCAATCAATAAATTGATTTGGTCATCTGCTATTTATTCGCCAGAACTTAACCCTGGTGATAGAAATAGATTTAAAATAATTACCAGTCTAACTAAGCGCTGATTTAAATCAGATTAAATTTTTTTTTAAAAAAGTCGCAAAAAACTAACTAAAAACTCAAGTAATTATTTTCATTTCAATGAAGAGGGCTGTTTGCACTGTGACCTTTCATGGACTGTCAGTAAGCTCAATGCTCCCTCGGCTCCTTGCATCAACACTTTGTGATGTAAATGACGAGGATACTGTTAGTTTATCGACCTCTGAAGATGTTAAGCAGTTTGGGTTTTGTTTCTGAAGAGGATCCTCCTCACTTTATTCTGCAAATCCCCCTTCTTTTTTATTTTTTTCTTCTGACAAGGTAGGCTATGAAGGCCTGTAGAGCCCATTGACATAAGAATGCTCCAAACTACACAAACCCTTTCACATCTATCAACACTATTAGGTTTAATGTTATGCAAGACACACAAAAAAAAACACAATAGCCTACTATTCCCTTTTTTTCCACGTCTCAAAATTGGTCTCACAAACAAGTTTAAAAGAGTTAAGAGATTTTTCTTATTTTTTTTTTTTATTTGGATCTTGTCACACTGGGCAATTTGCTCGAATTGTGCTCCACGTTTATTGAAGCTTCTTTTCACAGTGTATTGTAGTTAAGTGCAAAACTCGGGTCCTATATTTTCATACATTTCCTACTCACCCAAATGTAACCGAGAGCTGAAGGCGGCAGAGTCAGACTACAATCCCCTTAATCGATCCTAATAAATGAGATTTAATTTATAAACGCGAATCTCAATCGCAAAAAAAAACAACACAACAACATAAAATCCAACTAAATTCAAAATTGTAACTTGACAGACGAGCCTGAGGAACGCGTCACCGTCAAGGTGCAGTGTGGCACTGTGTCCAATAGAGATCACTGCACATCGCAAGAAAACAGGCCAGCCCGACCGTAATGATCTGCAACTACAGCTTCACAAAGTGCCCGTTCTTCCAAAACAAAATTACATACGAGATCAAAATCAGTCTGCAATCAAACCTCAAAATTAACAGCTAATAAAAAAAAGAAAAAGAAAAAAGAAAGGTTTTAATCTGTGAGAGCAAACAGCCTTGATGGACTCCGAACAAAGCAGGGGACACAAACAGCGTCTTCCCACCCTGTTTATTTAAGCTTGATGTGTTTACTTAATAAAATAAACTCCAAACCAGCTGGATCATTTTTTTTTTTTTTAAATTTGTTACAGGCTACTTTTATTAGGTCCAAATTACAGCTCTTGTTAGAGCATTTTAATTCATTAGTTAATTACACCGAAGGCTATAAAAACGGGCGTTCATGCTGCTGTGTGGGAAAGAAATAAACGAATAAAATCTTATGGAAACGATAAAACGCTTAAATAGAGGAAGATAAAAACGTATTTTGTCCCTCAGGTTTACTGATCAAATATCAGCATCACCGTGCTGCAGCGCTGCGTTGCCAAGTCCTCCATAAATTCTCCAAGGGAATAATAAAAGCCTCTCAAATGCTTAACAGTAAAAAAAATAAATAAATAAATAAATAAAACAGTTCCATTTTGTGTGTTTTTTTTTAAGAACTTTCAGTCAGCATCCACACCGCGCCGGAGGATCATGTCTTACCTGTACCACTCCAGTCCGTTGTCGTAGTTGCGGTCGAAGAAGTGCGGCTCCGCTCCGACGGCTCTGATGTCCGGATGAACCCGGAGAAACTCCAGCAGAGCCCGGGTCCCTCCCTTCTTCACGCCGATGATGATCGCCTGCGGCAGCTTCTTGCTCCCGGAGCCGTTGGAGAAGCTGGACATGGCGCTGGGGTCCGGGGCTCCCCTCTGCTGCTCGCCCCGCATCTCGTCCCAGTCGTCGGCCCGGTCCGTGTCCAGCTCGTTATTGAGCAGGTCTCTGGACGCGGCGGTCCTGATGGACGGCTCCTCGTAGTCGCTCTCTATATCCTCCCAGGGCTGCGGTTTGGCCAGCAGTCGGGACACCAGGTCCGTCCTGCCGCTCTCTGTCCTCTTGCCCACCGCCGAGCCGCCGGTCTCCTTGCCCCGGTAACCCTCCACCACCAAACTTGGCATGGTGGAGCAGTAGCCCACGCAGGAGTACAGCATGTATACCCAGATTAAAAACATGATGCTGAGCAGAACGAGTTTCTTCTTCACGGGGCTGGACCAGAAGGCATACAGGCTGTGGCACGCTGGGCTATATTCCATAAGCCTTTCGGTTGAAAATCATATCCCAGCGGCGCATATTGCCCTACTCACTCCCGGTGGCACCTCTGCAACCCTCGCAAAATTTACGCACATGCTCACCTATAAAAAAAAAAAAAAAAAATAAAAATAAAAAAATCAATAAATAAAACTCACACCTAAAAACAAAACGAGAGCTAATCTAAACAGAACGGAAGTGAGCGATATATCCAGGAACGGAGAGGCATTGAGCGATTTGTAGTCATAATTGTGGCTAAAATTTGTGGAAGTGTCGAGCTGCGACAGACGCACCGCGGAGCTGCAGCGGCCGCATCGCAGGTTTTGTTCACGCCGCCGCTCGAGCTCCGCGCCTTATACAGAGGCGCGGAGCTCGAGCGGCGGCGGCGGCGGCCAACGGCTGCAGGGGAACGCGGACACGCAGCCGTTTGTTGATAGGAGCGGACCAATCAGAGGGAGGGAGGGGCGGTGCCGGCCGTGGGAGCCTCGGGGATGGCAATGAAAGCGTGCGGTGCTGGGAGAGGAGGGGAGGGAGGGGGGGGAGGGGAGGGAGGGGGGAAGACTCTGCTGAGAGTTTGGAAAACTTTCTTATTGGTCATAAGAGTTCAATTAACTGCAGAGTCTCACGTCCCGGTGCACGCTTACCGTTCACGTGAAAGTGTGACCGTTTCAGTCTGGTTTGATCTCATTTAGGCAAACGGTTTATTAGGCTTAACAATAAAGAAAATAAACTCCAAAATATATGATTTAAAGCCCTTATTATGCAAAATACTGCCATTTAAAAAAAATAAATAAAATTAATAATAATAAACCAGCAGGTCTACCTACATAATCAACTCAAATGGCGTTTAAACTGACTCAGATTTGGGGAAAATGACATAGTTTGACTGATATTAACACTAATGGAGGTCACTTTAAAGCCTTCTGACAGTTCACGCCTATTAAAACTAGAAAATGATACCGGGAAAACAAAGTCAAACAGATCATTAATTTTAATGACTATTGTTTTAATTACTTAACTAATTAACAGGCTAATTAATTGGGTGCGTGTGATTAACCTGGCTATTAAAACTGAAAAAAAAAGATTCCCGGAGAAACAACAACTGGTTAATAGAATTTCCGTGATAAACAAAAACAGGATTAATAATAATAATAATTATTAATAATAGTTTTCTATAGCCTATAATTTGCCTGTAATTACTCACACTATTCATTTGACCATTTCTCCCTCAAACGTGTGTCTGACCTGAGTGTGTCTTTACGTATTATAACTTGACTTAAAACTTTCCTCACTTCTCCTGCGTGTTCTTACAAATTAATCTATAACAGCATGGCAACACACCGTTTAAAAAAAAAAAAAAAAGAAGAAGAAGCGGGAACTGTTTGCTTGTGTAAAGTTGGAAGAATTATTTCAACAGGTTAAATCCATCTCCGTGGACATGGAATCTCTATAGAGTTATTCTTTTGATATGATCCAAAATAATGGACTTCCCGGAGAGAGCACGCTCTCCCATGGCGTTCATTTGTGACATTAAAAGCTTCATTCTAAAGTTGAAAAGTCTGTTTAATATGCAGCAAATGAGAAGATATAATTAACAGCCTGTGCGTAATAATCCGGGGAGTGTTTTACTTTGAAACATTCTATTAACAAAGAATTTGCACGATAATAAAAAAATAAAAAAAAACTCTCCTCAACATATAGACCGAAATGCGTAAAACTATTTTTTTTTTTCAGTCATCTGAAAAACCCAAGCACACTTTTATTAGATAAACTTCAAAATGTCGGTGGGCGCTTGCGAAACTCAGCAAAACCTCAGAATAAAAAAAATAAAATAAAAAAAAACCTAAAAAACATTGGAAACACGCACTTAATTACCAATTTAAAGAGAAGAAGAAGAAGAAAAAAAGGACAGCGAATGCTTTTCATCTGACTGGAGATGACTCAAAACAGAGCTGTAATTTAAACCTCGGCGACTCCAGCAGCGCATGAAACAGACCCAGTGACAGACTCGTGGTTTTAAAACGAACCAACACACAGGCTGAAACGTGAACAGCCTCCCCTAACATGTGTTTTATTGTACCAAAAAAAAAACACAAAACTTTTATTTTTAGTTGTCTTGGCTGCAATTAGTAGAAGTCACGGCGAAATTACGGCCTGGGTTTATTACAAGGACATTAAATTAAGATGGTGGCGTCAAACCGAGCCGAACGGTGGATTTTTCAAGATAAGATTTTCCTTTGTATGTGTCGTGTTTTTTGTTTTTTTTAAGAGAAATACTCACACTACCTGTTGCTTGTGTTCCACATTGAATTTATCATAATAAAAGAGTTTTTCCATGACATTAAAAGTCACTTTTTTACTCTCATATTCCTATTTATGGAACTACTTTTTTTTTTTTTTCCCCCTGTGCACGCTCAGTTTTAAATGTTGCTGTAGGATTTACTGCCGCTATTTCAATTCTACTTTGCATCTACCAACCTTTTGAAGAGAGGCCAGAGGTCATCCGTCATCCTGAGATTTTCACTGCCTGGTCTGAGGAGTCCAGGAACCCGAGCTGGAGTACAGTATTTCCCCCCCTCTGATGGGAGCCTCGGTGTGCGGATATATGAAAGCCTGCTGCACTGTGGTTGACATGCAGATTGCTGCTGGGAGCCTCTCTCCTGTTTACAGATGCATATTTCGCTCCTCACTTTGTTGACTCTGGCACAGCACCTCAGACTCAAACTGAAAAGGCAAAAAAAAAATAAAAAAAAAATCACATGAATGTTTTAATGGCTGATATCAGCAGTGGGGGGGGGGGGAGAGAAAAGCCATCCACGTCTTTACGCGTGGAAATAAAGGAAGATGAGCGCTCATAAAATATTGTTGACTTATGAAATAATAATACGGTGACTTTTTGAGGTTTGCATACATTAGAGTAAATCTGATCCAAGTTCAAAATGTCAACTGTTCTTTTACATAAGGTATGACCAGCAGGTTTTGAGGTCTCTTAACAAGTCACATAAATACTTTAAGATCTACTCAGACAATTTTTTTAAGATATATACACATAGTCTGCTTTGAATAGCCTAATTGTTTGTGTTTGAAATGTTAATTGCAGATCAATTTACCAGAATAAAATCCTCTTAAAATGATTAAAAAAAAAACATCTCATAAATACAAATCTTAGCATCATATTTAAGGTGAGCACATTCAAAAGTTCCACAAAGCGAAAGATGTTTTTGAGTAGATTACACCTTTAGAAATTGCTATTTGTTGGTTCACATGAAGTTTTGGGAGTTTTTTTTGTTTTTTTTTTTAACAAGCTCCTGTTTGTCTCTACAACCAGAGCATAAACTTGCCTGAGACTTTCATAGTTAATTATGAATAACGCTGATTTAAAAGGATGGACTTACATTCAAATAAAACATCACTCTCGTGTTATCTGGAATCTCAGCCAGCTACAGGTCTGAATGCTAAATATACAGAAACAATAAGAAAAATCCAATAACTGTTCAACCATAAAGGCGGATGGTACCAGACATCACCAGAGTCACCTCTGTAGGAGCGGATGTTGTAAACCATCACTTTGAGCCGTGGAGGTTGGTATCGACATTCAATCTCCACACAGGTTTTCTGTGTGTGTGTGTGTGTGTGTGTGTGTGTGTGTGTGTGTGTGTGTGTGTGTGTGTGTGTGTGTGTGTGTGTATGTGTTTTTTTTTTCCCCACTTTTCTCCCAAACTGTAACAGCTGGCCGAATCGCTCCGCTTTCACCCTCTGAAACCTCGTATCCGGTCAGACGCTTTACGAGGATGTCGAGCCGTTTCAGGTCTCTCGGCCTTGGCTAAATCCTACGGCCCCCTTTCTTTTATGGAGGAGAGGATGGCAGCGGGAGGGGAAGGAGGTGCGGGGCGGAGAGGGGGTGGGCGGAGGGGGGGTGGACGCTCGTTTCTCCGAGTGCGGTGATGGAAATGTAACCAAATACCAAAACTAGGGGTAAAGGGCGGAAGGGGAGCACATGTTGACTGACAGGTGCCGAGGTGGCCTGCTAAATAGAGCCCCGTTGGAGGGACGGAGATTTGTGCTTAAAGCGAGCATGCATCCACTAAGGCCATAATTGAAACTTAAATCCATATATTATGTGCACGCGGAGTCAGCGTCACCTAACGAGGTGCGGCTGTAGTTTGCGTGTTTTGTGTATGTTGGGTAAAGGTGGAAGGGGTCTACTTGCAGCAAATCATGCACAATTTACAACATCGAAAACAGAAATTCAAAACGAGCAACTGATGACACGAGAGACAGAATCAAAATAATGACGTGTTTATTGTTAGAGAACATTTGTTTACTACAGGGGGGTAAACTGTTCCCTGTGTTTTGGTGCCGGCGAACGATGTTGAATTAAAGCATTACGTTAAAGCGTCCCAGTCTCGCATCAAAATGTGGAATAACGACGTTAATCCAAAGCGCAAAACGTGTTCGTTTCACAATAACGGCTCACAAATTGAGAGACGTCTCGTGTTTTTTTTTTTTTTTTTCAGGACCCTTTTTAACCGGCTTGCGTCCACGTCGCATGACTGTCCAAACAAAGTCCGACGACGCCTCTGATATGGGACGAGGCGTCTTAAATGTATGCGCCAAAACCACGTGGTTAGATTTAAGGATAAAGATCACGGTTTGGGTTCAAATTAGTTACTTACAGTGCCCGAGTTAAATACGTTAAACGCAAGTTTACAAAAATTTCATGCGGGTGCATTTTTTGCTTCCTCGTGGACTCGGAGCGCCGCCCGACAGGGTGAAAAGTCTTGAACTCGAGCCATCCGACCGAACGCGACCTTCAGCCGGGTGCCACTGTGTGAATCTACGTTTCGACGTAGACCTCGGGTTCGTGCTGAAACCGTTGGCGCGTCCTTTAACCGACCGGCGTTGACCACCACATACAGCATGTTGTGTACCGAAACTCTTACCACCGCTGACATCAGAGGAACTTCCGCGTCATCGTATTGGTTGCCGATTGGTCCGCCCCTTCGGAGAGGCTGAGCGAAGCCGTAAAGCGAGCAGGGCCTCCGAGCTGTAATCACAGCAAAGACTAAAGCCAACAGTCGGGTGGAGCCGGGCGGCCCGGCCTCCTCCCTCTGTGCACTTTCTCACTCTTTGTGCTCCACATAACTTCCTTTGTTGACGACTCGGGTCTCAATTGTCGGCATCTCAGAATTTTTGCTGCCGTCATTGCGAAGCCAAGACGTTTCGCACGGTGGGCCGACGTTGCAATGCAACGGCTGGTTAATGAATAAAAACCCCTCTGTGCTTTTTCTGGGAAGCGAAATGCAACGAGTCTTATTAACCGTCAAGTAACACGGATCAAGTGAAAGTAGAGCAACAACCAAACATATGAGGTGCTATGTTGCAGCTGCTCCTGAAAGAGGTTCGATTTCGTCCTATTTTCATATATCGTCTGAGAATCAAACATAAATCTTTTAAATACATTTTGTTTTTGCATTCGTTCAATGCATCTGGTCGTCTGTTCTGCGGACGCTGAGGCCTCTGTGGATCCGTAGGAGCAATTTACACTGCATAAGGTCATTTAACATCAGTCATGTACAACAGAACAGAGGAACTGGTGGGCCCCGACATAAATAAATACAGAATATTTACAGGACACACATTCAACATAATTACAGCCTGATGTGATAATTCAGTGTTTTCTGTAATTCAGCTCCACATTATCTCCAGCTCTTTTCCTGATATGCGGAGATCTTCAGTGGTTTCGGTTGAACCCGCCACCCCCCCCCCCCCCCGAGCACACCGAGACAAACCGGAGGAGTATTGTGGTTAAAAGGAGGGTCTCGGTGGCCTCGGGAGGCGTCGGGATATCTGTGGCGACTAGTTCGCCGGCAGTGCGAGGGGTAGAGGAGCTGGAGGCGGGGCGGCGCCCTCCTGCCTCCTGCTGTACTTCTTGCAGGTGAGCGCCAGCAGCAGCAGCATGGGCAGGTGCCAGAGGCTGCAGAAGAACAGCTTGCGAGCGCTGCCGCGGTCTCCCTTGCGGTAGAAGTCGAAGGCCAGGTAGCTGATGTACAGGTTGATGGGCAGGGAGATGACGGGGAAGGTCCAGGTGGTTAAGTCCAGCGCAGGCGCCGCGGTCGCCAGAGCGATCAGAGCCAAGCTGTGGCGCAGGGCCACCCGCTTGCACATGGCCGGGTGGGTGACGGACATCATGCGATAGCCGCCGCGGGAGTAGTCCTCCCTCAAGTTCCAGCTGAGGGCATTGAAGTGGGGGAACTGCCAGCTGTACAGGAAACCACCCAGCAACAAAGCACCTACGTGGGGAGTGGGAGGGAGGGAGAGAGGGAAGAGAGAGGAGGGAGGGGGTGAATGATTTCGACTGCAGTCTGAGAGGCTCGAACTAATTTGCTGCTTGTTTAATTGAAACTCAAATATTAGGCTTTATTGCTTTGAATTTGAGATAAAACTACTGACTTTGAATCTTAAAATGACAATAAAACACATTTGTTCTCATTAAATAAACCCCTTTGTTGTTCAAATATTGTTATAGTATTCAGAAAAGTGTTTGTTCTTATAATAAACAGAAGAAAACTTGAACATTCTGGCCTGCTCAGAAAAATATAAACTACCATGTTAATAAATAATAAAAAAAAAAAAAAAAAAACCCAACTAGCAGAGTTTTTGTTAATCATCTGAAGTGGTTCCCTTTTGCCTGATGAACTTTTCCCAGAAGTCACATTACTGTCAGACAAGAAGAGGAAGTGCGCAGATTGACTTAGTGACAGTAGCTTGTTTCACATCCTGTGTGGACTCGTGTTCACCACAAGTACTAAACAGAGTGAGTCGTCACAACAGGCGACAGAAAACCCTCCACATGGGAAAGTTGTCCTCAGTTTTGAATTCAGCAAATATGCAAAATCCCGACTGCAAACGAGTCAGAACGACTTTGGCTGGATATAAATGATATTTAACAGCAGCTCTTTGTCCTTCACAGTGTCTGCAGACATGGAAACGGCAGCGCCATCCGGGCTAATATGCCGAGTTTGTATGTCAGAGCGGCACTTTTCGAAAAGGTGAAAACGGTGACACCCAAGATCAAACAAATCCCGACAGTGATGCCGAGGCGGGCTGCAATTCATCTCTTTACTATTCCTCTAATTGATCCTCTAGTTTGATTAAATGTCTGACAATACTGGGAAAGCCAATTGTCTTTATTTTCCTTTCAACAGCCTAAAATCCAGATACATTTCCTTTTACAACGATATAAAACAGAGAACTGCAGTAAATCTACACGTTGGAGGAGCCGTATCCAGGAAAACGTTTGGCATCTTGTGCTTGTTAAATCGCTTCAAGCCGAAGTCGTCCTGCGGCCGAATACGTTTCCGGCCGACCCGCCTTATCATCTCCACGCCAGCACGCGGACAAGATGAACACGCGTCCGTTAACCCCCCTCCCTCCCCACACCTCCTCCCAACCTCCCATATGTCGGCCGGTGAGTTGTACCTGGCTCCAGACAGCCGGTGGCAGCGGTCCAGCCCATCACGGGAGGTATGGCGCCCACCACCGCTCCCACCCACGTGTTGCTGATGCTGAGTCTCTTGAGCGGCGTGTAGCAGCACGTGTACAGGAAGATGTTGAGGGCGCCCAGGAAGCCCGTCAGGGGGTTCACCGCCAGCGTGAGGAGGGCCACTCCGGGGACGCCGCAGGCGAGAGCGAAGGACACTGCGTGGAGGGGACTGACGTGAGGAAGGGGAAGGGTGAAGAAGAAAGACGGGAAAAGTTACATTACACGGATCCAGGCTGAAACAAAGGAGAGAGAAAGAAAGAAAGAAAAAAAAAAAAAAAGCAGCTCGTCACTACTACGGGAACTGTGGGATGATGAAGGTTTTGCGGGGCTCGTGCAGACACCAGATAAGACGGTGATTGCTCCACGTGTTCGGCGCGAGGCCTCCGCCTCCAAACGGGAGGAAACTCATCTGATAAGAGTTTGTCGGGGGATAAAAGTAGCCCCGCAAGATGAAGAGCATGTGCACACGCCAGAGATCAAAACTAGCTAAAAAGAAAAACCACCGCAGCCCAGGCTTTTTTAGCCGGATGAAGACTTCTTCCTCCTCCTCCTCCTCCTCCTCCTCCTCGTCTTTAACTGAAAGCAGTGATGGCAAGGTCTGGTTCAAATTCGCCAGTAAATGCTCCATAAATTAAAGAGAGGGTAGATTAACATCTTGACCAAACGCAGGCCCTTTTTTTTTTTTTTTTCAAAAAGCAAACAGGGCTTTTATTTTGGTGGTGTGGCCGCGCAGGGAGATCGCTGCATTAATGTGATTAGTGGTGTTGTGTCTGTTTTATGTGGGCTGGGATGGGGCCGTGCTGGCTGGCTGTGGGCTGTTGACAGTCTGGCTGTGGGCTGGCTCGGAGGAGGGTCGGGTCGGGAGAGGGGGTAGGGGTGGGGGGGGGGTGTCCTACATCACATGGCCTGAGGTGGGTTCGCTGTCGCCCGCTCACAGTCGAAAGGCAGCCGCCATCAGAGCGTCAGGTGGGGTAATGTCAACACAGAAAGACCAAGATGTGGTCAACTGGTTCGACCACAAGCAAGGCCGGGGATTCAAATAGGAAACACAAGGGATCTAACCGCCAGCCCGAAGGAACAGGATTCTACTTAAAAACCAATTTACCTGTGAAATATTCAAGTGATCAAAGAGGGCAAATAAAGTGTGGAAAACAAAAAATCTACTCAGAAACACAAGTGGCTTCACAGACTGCAGATCATTGAAACCTACTGAGACTAAACAGCATCCACATGAACACAAACAGGTTTATTTTGCCTTGACAGGTTTATTTTGTCTTGACAGCCAGAAAGGAGCTTATTTAATGACGAGTGAATCCTGAGGCACAACTACCCCCCCCCAGAGAAACTGACTAATCCCCCGACACGAATTCTCACACAAAAACAGACATCCATCAGAAATGGTTTGTTTTGCTAATTTGCGCTGCGATTTGCACAGCGAAAAAAAAGCAAAGAAACTCGTGAAAAATATCAAATTTGATTAGAACTAATGAATTACGAGCCGCGGAAGACGGAGTTTCACTTCTTCTGATTTCAGCAGCAGTTTGTTACAACGAAACATGATTAAACTACCTTAAAGTTTGATCTTGACCTCAGACAGAGTAGTTTGACAAATTCGGTAAAACCAAACTGTTGACGAAGAACATGACATGTTGTTGACAGTTACTGGAAAACCAGCGAGTGGACCTGAAGCGGATTTATTTTGATGAACGATTAAAGATGGTCTCGGTGAGAGCGAAGACTTGATCAGAAGGCAAAAGGATCACGGCGACACCAGATTTGTTGTGATGCTGAAATCATAACCGTCTTCGGCTCGACAACCGGAAGGTGTGCCGCCGTGCCGACGGGAGACTCGAACTGATCCGCTGCGCTCCTCCGACCCACCGAGCTGAAGGTAGTTCAAACCTCAAACTCAAGAGAACCGCAACAAAAGAAGGGCCACGTTTAACTGAAGAAGAAACAAAAGGAAACGGAAAAGGCGGGGCAGATCGTGCACGAGGGCGCAAAACTACTTCCAACTCTGACATCATCGTCGGGCATTAAAGACGGACCGAGCTGAGGGACACGAGCTGGCTGAAGATAACATGGCCAGTGTGTAAAACGTGGCCTCGTGATGGCTTGTTTGACAGGACGGCTCAGCTTCCCATCTGCTCTCCGTCTCCACGAGCGGACTGTATGTGTGAGGGAGACGACGAGAGACACGGAGCGAGAGATAAAGAGCCTTTCATCGTGTCTCCGAGACGGACGGACGGACGAACGAACGCCGCCTCTCGTCACGGGCGGGCTGAAAGCCAGAGAGACGAGAAAGTGTTTAGAATATGTCCAACAACCACCTCGGCAGCACGAGGGTCCGCTTGTAAACAGCACGTCAACGGAGAATTCCTCAAACAGGGATGAGATGGTTGTGGGTCGTTGCGGCACTAAAAGGTTGTTCGGTCGTGAAAACGACGATGGAGCTGGCACACATCGGCAGGCGAGGCGGGTATTCAGCCTCCGTTTTGCCAGAAGCGGATTTGCACTCAGAGTGGACGGCGTTTCATCCTCTTATGTAAACAGGTTGTTTTTCTTTAGTTCCTCCTGGATAAAAAATGTGAGGGAGCTTTTCCTGTCCCGAGTGAAACGGCAAAGGAGGCCCCTTCCTGAGTCTAACAATGGGTCAGAGGACATTCGTGTTATTTGTTTTAGTTCGTGCATCAGTGAATATCTGCGCGTCTGCCCTGCGGCTTAAAGGTTGACAAAAGGGCAGGTAGCCGAGACGAGGGTCTCGAGAGCTCGAGGTGGGGTTTGAAGGAGCGCGGCGATGCGTCCACGCGGAGGTTATCTGACATCTGAACAGCAGAGTGAGGGCGGTCAGATAAACTACACCCGAAGCCTCGTCCACCCCACCCAACACGTTCCAGTTACACCCGACAGGTGTAAAGCAGAGGGTCGTCACTGCTGGCGTGCATTTCTCTTACTGGCAGCGACGGTCTCTGTCTGCCGCTATCCTACACACACACACACACACACACGCACGCACGCACACACACACACACACACACACACACACACACACACACACACACGCACACGCACAAATCTACTGGCCCGCTTCAGCAGCAACGACTCAATAACTAAAGCTGGAACCGAAAGGTGTAAATCAATACGGCATGTGTGCTCCGTGCTACTGTTTTATTCAAGGTGTCGTCTTCATTATAATATCGCCTGCAAATACACACAGGCTTTGACATCACGAGCCCGTTAGGTCGTGTTTCAACCCCCCCCCCCCCCCCCCCCCCGAGGAAAAAAAAAAAAATACCCTCCGAAGCACCAGGTAAGGATCAGGTCAGTGAGCAGGAGAACAGAAGCACACTTTGTCATTCACCCAGGATGGACGGTATAAAAGGGAGCTCGGGTGTTCCGCGGAGCAGTCACACAGTGTTGTTGTGCTGCCTCGGCGATAAACCCGACTCATGCTGAGCCGTTGCATTTCTCCCCTCCCGTACACTCTCCGCTCATTCTTCACTGTCTTTCTTCAAAAAAATTTTTTTTTTAAAAAAAAGAGTAAAAAAAAATGCAGATGAGGCCGCTCTGCCAAATCGTTCATACGGAGCGTCGTGAGAAGAATGCTGCTGAATGAGAAAGAAGGCAAAAACAGTACCTGATCTGTCCTCTGACGAGGGGTCGGTTCTTCGTACGGTTCATGTTGGAGTCGAAGGGCACCTCGAAGTACTGCGGAGACAGAGCGACAAAAAAAATAAAAAAGACACGTCACAAAATGACAACACGTTGTTATAGATGCAAACACACTCGCACATAAAACGCAAGAAGGAAACATACTGTGACACTGTACCTGCGGGCAGAAGTGAATATTCATCAGTTCTTACAGCTAAATCAGATGCAGTTTCAGGTTGTTGTTGTTTTTTTTTTAATGGGCTCTTCTTGCACACCTCCTTACACAACAGCAGCTACAGGTGTGGCTTAGAAAACTGAAATCAGCTTTCTGTATTGTGGAGGTGCAGAGGTTGGGCTGAGACACAAACACATGTTTGTGTTGCAAATATTCTGCAAACAAAGGAAGATGCGAATAGAAAGAAACAACCATCGTGATATATATTTTGTACTTCTTCTCTGCCTGTATTTAATGCTTGCCCTGTTCTAAGTCAGCTCAGGGGGGGGGGGTGTTCTGGGATACAACTATGTGAAAAACTACTTATACTCCTGTTTTATGATCTGCTCTGGAAGAGTATGCTTCAAAGTGCTCCCTCGAGATTGGCAGTGTGACTAAAATGCAAACATATGGGGTGCTTAAACGCAGGAACTGGCTAATCTATGTGCGAGTGTGTGTGTGTATTTGTATGCCTGATAGAAGCCTTTGACTAATGAAGAAAACAGATAAAGCACTTACACTACAGAATATCAAGATCTATCCATCTCTAATAAACAGATAATCCACTTTTCTCTTCGCAAACACAAAAAGTTCCCATATTTAGTGCACTTATGACATCAGAGCACCGCCATATTAATACAATAACCCTGCTGGAATGCACTGCGTTTGATATCATGTAGGTTTTTAGTTTTTAAAAACATTAGGGAGGGAGCTGCACTATTAATGTCTGATGCAGAAAGTAGCTCATAACACTCGACTGTAAACCGGAGTCCCAAAAAGCTCAGACGTGCATTTTCATTATTTTTCCTTTTCACATCAGTTTGAATCAGGTTTGGAGTTTGGGAGGAGAAACACAAAACCTCTGAGCTCAAAAAAAAAAAAAAAACTACTACAAAATGTCAGCTATGAACTTTCATCTTTAAGTTGGGTTATCTTCTAATTACGTTGGGAGTTTCCTCGAGCTCATTTTGTGAGCTTCTTTGGGATTTCTGGCTACAAGTGGATCACGGTGTCATGACACAGCTACCGATTTGAATATTTGTGTCAAAGTTGATTAAACACGAGAAGAAAAAGAGCCTTTCATGGCAATACAATACACAGAAAAGTGTGAAAATATCTCATTATTTGGTTGTAGTTAGCGCTGAAACTGCAGCGGCACTAAAACCCTCCAGGCGCACACACAGACATTAAAATTAACGGCGGGATAAGCACTCTTCATACGCGCCGCAGAAAACCTCCATCTACTCTTTTCCACCTCTGGCTCAGTCAAGAGCACCAGTGCGCCGGGTCTGGGTCTGGACTGGGCCAGGCTAATGCGCAGCTGTGTATGCGGCTGTCGGACCCCGAGGTCCGGGCCGAGGTGTTAATTCTATTTCCTGGGTCAGGAAATGCGTCAGGAGGTCAGGGGCCGCATGAGAGAGAGAGAGAGAGAGAGAGAGAGAGAGAGAGAGAGAGAGAGAGAGAGAGAGAGAGAGAGAGAGAGAGAGAGAGAGAGAGAGAGAAATGCGCTTTGTGTCCAGGACGGAGTAGAGCGGCGCTTGAACCAGGCCTCCGGCCGGCCCGCTGCCAAGCTCGCTGCAACACTGCTCACATTAAAAAAAAAAAAAAAAAGGGATCCACTTCAGTTTCCAATAACATCGTCCCGCGTGTTTAAAACAAAGAAAGAGGCCGACATTGTGCACGGCGGGCCCATAAACGCACCTGTACGGTAAATAAAAGGAAGCAAAGAGGAACCTTCCAGCGTGAGAAAGCACCCCACAGTGTTTCCCGTCATCGTTTGGATGAACCTGCCGCGTGCGCGTCGTTTTTAACGTGAGCGCGGCGCCCCTCGGCCGACCTCGCCGCGCCGCGCCGCTCCACGGTTCGGTCCGGTCCCGCTCGTCCTCCCTCCCTCTCCTCCACCTTTCAAGTCGGAGCGCCTCATCTGGTTCGCATCAGTGGCCTCCGCAGCCCGTGTCATTATTTCCGCCCAGCGCAGCCATGTGTTACAGCGATGGCTTTATAATAATTGGGCCATTCGTGTTTGGCGTGCGCGCACGTGCGCCGCTACAGGTAGGTCTAGAGGCTCTTAACAGTTTAGAGTTAAGAGGTCTTCACCTGCTTTTGGTTGCGATAATGTGAGTGGGTATTTAACCGGTGGCTGTTGGAGCGTTCAGCAACAATTGCAACTCCGGCAGGGCACTCCTGACCAGACGGGTGTGCCTCTGCAATGCCAATATTTAACTTAAAAAAAATAAAACGGAATACTGGTGAATAAAATATTGTTAAAAGAACCCCTGCCGACATGTCGGTAGATATATAAAAATACTCTACTTCATAATAACTGTTATCTAAAATGGATTTCCTATAAAAAAAAATATATATATATTAAAAAAAAATAAAAATAAATAAAAAAAGCCTCTGTAAAAGGAAGAGTTATTTTAGAGCTTGCTGTTGCAGGAATGTTTGGAAAGGACTTTGACAGCCTCCCTTCATCTCCAGCAGGAACAATATGCTAATACTGCAATTCAGCTTGAATCAGGACATGTGTGCACAGTGCCTCTGGATTGAATGCAAACAGACCTTTTGTTTATTTATTTGTTTGTTTTGAGCCTGATGCGCCTCTGCTCGCATCATTCACCGACACACTATGACATTTGTAATTGAAATCGGTGGCCGCTGTTTGTTTAAAAGGCTGTGCGGCTGACTCGTCGTTCGCTCACCGACATGCTGAGCAGTGGAGCACAATGGGCCGTTTTAAAAAGGTGGCGTACCGAGAGTAAAAAAAAACAAACAAACAAATAAAAGGTTCGGAGGTGGATCAATTTAAAAAAAAAAATTAAAAATTTAAAAAAAAATTAAAAAAAAAAAAATAAAAAAAATACAGTTCCCCTCAAAAACTGCCCGAATGAATAATATGGACACCTTTATGGATCAACGGAGAGAGATGGGTGGGTGCACTGAACCGGAAGCTATGGAGAGACTGCTGCTTTCAATTATGAACGAACACACGCGCACACACACACACACCTAACCCATAACTGGAGCGACAATTATGTGCCAGATGATGAGGACGGAAAACAGGCGAGACCAAAGTGAGAAGCAAAAAGGAGAGGGGGTGTTCGGCTGCCAGATCCTCCGAGCTATCAAAGACAGAACGTGTTCCGCCGCCAACCACCGGGGCTAAATTGATAACAGCCTGCGGGGAGGCACTTCCTATTCTTGTGTCGAAGCCGAGGGAAGACAATTTAGCTTTGTATTGTGACATAATTTATGGCGACACCAACCCACAAAGTGTATCAGACGGATGGCTGTAACTTAAACTCTCGGGCAGAAGAATTTAAGGGGCAAAGTTTTGATAAAATGTGTAAAAAAAAACAAAAAACAACGCCAAAAACAATTTGTTTTTAACTTAGTAAGTTGGCTTGTATGGCCACTTAATCAAGAAGGATATTATACGTCGATGGCGCATCGCCCCGCGAGAGAAGGTCTGTCTTACCGAGCCGACAATCACGTCTGTGATCGGCCGGCGACGCAACAACGGGAGGCGCCACGAGGAGCGCCACGGCAACTACACGCTGTGCGTTTACCGTGTTTACTCAAGAGGCGAGAGGGAACAGATGCAGCGAAGCAGCGAAGCAGCTGTGCGGCTTTTTGGCTCGCGGGAACATCAGCTGGCCCAAACAGCGTTCTCTCGCTCGCTCCTCCGAGGGCAGCCCAGGTGCTCGGCCTAAACCCAACAATCACAAGCCGTCACTTGTCAGAGTGTCACCTGTTTGCACACTGGAGCTGAATGGCAGGCTCAAACATCCGCAGGGGCGGGCAGAGCCGCGGTGCACGCGAGCCAAGTCTACTTAAAAAAAAAAAAAAAGGCACGAGAGCTCTCAGAGAGCGCCCTCCGCCCCCCCCCCCCCCCACATCCCCCTCCCGACCCCCTTTCAACACCAACTGTGAACTGTCTCTGATCAGCCACTTGACAAACAAGCAGCCAAAGATTTACATAGATTAAGCTTTCCTCAGAAGTCAATTCAACGGTTCTGGCGCGCATTCGCAACGTTTTGAAGTCAAATGAAAGAAGAGGAACGGAACACAACTGACGAGGCGAGCAGCCTGACTCGTCACAACACAAAAGCGATGGCATGGCAGATGAAGGTTATTTCAAGGTGTTTCTGTGGTACAACGGGGACCGCTGTGCTGCCTGTCACATAAATGCTATTGATGTCTCCTGAGTAAAATGAATAGTCTCGGAGCTATGTGAGCAATGCTGGGATTTTACACCGCTCCCCTGAAGAACCTGTTAAACACTTCCAAAGTGCTTATTAAACTGTTAGAATCAACCTGGGAGCATTGTCTGTGGGTGGTGGTTATATAACTGGTATAAATGCTACACCAACAGAGATGGTGCCTAATATAGGGCATAAAATATTCTAGTAAAATATTAGTAATAATATAAATGGTGACATTAATCAAGGAAACCTTGTAAATTTCAAATCATTCATATTAATGAAATGACTACCGAGTCGAATATAACACTAATGAATCAAAATGTTCAAAAACTACAGCCGTTACATGATTTATCATCATTGATGACGTGGTATGATGCTGCGTTGTTATTGGTTGAGAGAAAGTAGAACCGCCTGTTTTGATGTCCCAAATAAAAGTGCGACAAAGTCGAGATTGCATCGAGATCGCGGTTTTATTGCGATAAGTTGTGGAGCCCTAATCACGGCTATAACTTATTGCATGTTAACCTGTGCATCTAATAACTCCTTCACCCAATTCAAAGTGAAAATGTAAGTATAGTATATTATAAAAGAGTTTTCCATCCATAGGTTGAACACGGTTTTGTTGTAAACAGTCAAAATCACTTCAAGGCGTTCGTAGTGCGACTACAAATTGGATTTTAGCACCGAAGTGGTTTCGACAAACGTGCCGAGGGGCATCTCCATCACTTCGTTTCTGCCACGGGGGAAAATGGTCATATTTAGATCACTCTATCTGCAGTGGAGGTGAAAGATAAAAAAAAAAGAAGTTGCGTCCGCGTCTGGACAGCTGGCAGGCAGACGAGTCTGGGGCTCCTCGCCCTCCGTGATCTTTTGATGTGATGAAAAGATGTCGGATCAGCTCGTCTGACTCGGAACGAAAAGCTCAAACCGCTCGCGCTGTTTAATTCACGATGAGAAATCGAATGCAAAAGCAAAATCAAAACGCCGGTGTCGTGAAGATATTTTGTCCCGCCGGCCTTCAAACGGTTAAACCCCCCCCCCTCTCCCCACCCCGTACTTCCTGGTCTGGTGCGCTCTGCCGCTGCAACACACACAGACAAGCCCCACAAGTCTCCCTTCATTCTTCCCGGGCATCACGTTGGAGACTGCAGTACTCCGTCTGGCCAAAGAGTGGATCACGTCTCCCTCTTAGCTGCGGGCTGAACCCACGCCTCCTCCAGCTCTCTTTATAGTGCTCTGTGTCGAGCTGTTGGCAGCAGTTCAGCTGGCACAGCCTCCCTCTTGATTAATGGGCTGAGTGTGGGACAGTGAAGTGCTAAACTGTCCTCATGTTAATCAGCCAATTAATGCCGAGCAGAGCCGCATTACCTCTGGCCTGCCGATAATCTGTCCCTTTTGCCTGTGCAGATGATATGGGCAGAGGGTCTGGGGGATCTCGCTGCAGGGCACAGGCATGCGAGACTCGAGGAACGGGGCACGGAGAGGGGGAAGCAGTGTTGGAACGAGACGAGGACGGAGCTTGAAACAAAAAGAGAAAACGCTAAAAGTAGAGGATTATTCATACACGGTGTAGTTGATCAAAGGGGGCTTTGACAGCTGCTGCTTTGCCTCCATAAATAACTTGAAGAAAAGTTTTGGGTTCAGAACTCCACATAAATGAGTGTTATCCATTTCTGTTCTGCTCAGAGACTTGTCTTAAGCTGCTAAACTGGGGCTCTAGGGAACGGGGGGGTGGTCGACACACGTACCGATGGGTTTAGAAGTGATGCCGTGGTTCATTCACACGGTGCATTCCTTGTGTGTCATATAATATCGCTATTTTCATCATTTACATTGCATTGGGGACCAGCCCACAGTGCCTCCTAGTGTGAGGGAGGACTCAGATTACGAGCCAGACTCTTGTTGGGGGAGCAGTTAGGACGACTGCAAATCTGGAGGATTACGAGACCTTCTCTCAGAAAGAGATATATTTCATCACCGAGACACCGTTTGGTAAACAGGCTATTGGTGCACAACCCCGTGACTGTCACAGAAAACCAAACCGGTTGCTCTCCTGAGCGAACACACCTTATTCTGTCTTGGACAGTGATGCTCTGCCCATCTTGAAAAACAAACGTCACTGAAAACACCTTACTCAGCTTATTGCCGTGGGCAGTTTATTTTAGTTTTTTTTTTTTTTTTTTTTTTTTAGTAGCTCCCCGTTGCTGATTTCAATGAGTTTGACACGTAATTTGATGTGCTCTCTCTCAGCTAAAGTTCACTGTAAAATCGCAGCTGTCCAAACACAGCTAGTCACAAAAACACATGTAACATAAGTGCGGATGTTGACGTTGCAAAATAAACTCGCAAAAGTTATTGCTTCTCCCTGCTCCCTGCACATTACTGTGCTGCTGATAGTGTTGTGGTCATGTTTTAAGGTGAAATAGTTCAAGTTTCATAAAATGAATATAAAATGGTTCGGTACCACTGCAAACAAGAACAAGACATTGAGCCATGCCGGCGAACACGTTCATTTTCTCTCCACTGTAAACACATCAACTGTGCAAACAAGGCGAATTCCTTTTGGAAAGCTGGCCAGCCATATCTCTAGTCTCAGCCTGATAAGTTAACGTTCTTACTAATGAGGGCATTTCACTGCGGTTCCCGATTACCATGAACTGTGCACACACTTAACTGCATTCTACTGAGTCTCACACACTGTGGGAAAACATATCAGTGGAGGCTGAATACATAGAACTCCGTGAGAGTGTGTGTGTGTGTGTGTGTGTGTGTGTGTGTGTGTGTGTGTGTGTGTGTGTGTGTGTGTGTGTGTGTGTGTGTGTGTGTGTGTGTGTGGCCACTTGTTTAAAAAGAAATAAACAGTCCTTTCCGCCATCAGCAGACATTTGCAAATAACTGTGAGGGTGTGACTGACATGACGTGAAGTTTGAAAGCCTCTCAACAGTTTGGGTTGCAGTTGAAAAGGAGGCATGTGCACGACCGTGTGTATGTTTGAGAGAATGTGAGCGTTTCCATTTTTTCGTCCGCAGCTGCGTCTGACCACAACGAGACTGGAACGGGAGCGTGCGTGCGTGCGTGCGTGTGTGTGTGTGCGTGTTGTGTGTGTGTGTTGTTGCGTGTCGGCTTCAACGGCGTTCTTGACATGGCTCGTCGCGGAGACGTGGAAGAAATGCAGCCTTGGAAACAAGACGTGATAAGGAACGCACGCACATGAAGGCCCTTCGCTGTTCTCGCAAACGTGACAGCAGCCATCAGCACCTCTGGTAGATTTGTATTTGCGGCGGCGACCCGCGGTAAAAATCCTCCCCTTCATCTCGACGGGCTCATTCAACAAGCCTTTCAAACGGGGATGATGAGGACCCGAGACGAAGACAACACGTGGTGAGGTCTGGTTCTCCGCGCGCAGCCTCTACTCACCCGTAGCATTACCTTTTACGGACATAAAAAAGTCTACTCTAGATGAAGGTCAACTACCTTTTAATGAGGCCAACAATGTGATGCGCGCACGCACGCACGACAAAACAAAATCCTGCAATAACTTATATCGTCAGAAATACGAGAAGATGACCGCATTCGTGGTTGTCTGCGCTTGTACGGGTTGTCACGGCAACCAAAATTCACAATTTGCGCTCGTTTTGAAATCACGGTTTTGGTATCCAAACAACAGGTACGTGACCAAAAGGTTTCCTGCGCTACGGTTTTTGTTCACGGTGAGCCGAGGAACTCGAAGCCCCGACCGAACGCCGTGTACACGACCAGTGCTGGTATTCACAACCGTTAGCTCTCACTGGAGATCCCTTTATGTATTTCACTAACCACAACTCCAAATGGGACAACAGGTGCTTTGGTTAAAAAAAAAATTTAAAAAAAAAAAAAGGATTACGTAATAAATGAGTCACTTGATTCAACCGTCCATGAAAAATACATTCTTTGTATTTTTTTTGCCGTTGTTTGCCAACTAAAAGAAAACTGATTACTCTGTTTCTGTGGGTTGGTTGTTTTCTCTGGTTGTTTATTCTCTCTCTCTCTCTCTCGGCGACCTTTTAAACATGCCCGGATGTGGGTCACACGCCGCCTGCTTTTCCTGCAAGGTAAGGTTGTTTCAAGCTAAACACACCGTGACAGACATTCTTCAATCAGCATGTTTGTTCTCATTTCCTTTCTCCTCCCCGGCTTGTTCTTCACAGCCAGACTTCAGATAACGTGTCGATAACTCGTGTTGGTGAGTTGGTTCGGAGAAGGCAGAGGAGCAACTACGGAGATGACGGTACTTCTGCGTATTAGGTCACAGGAGGTGTTTTGGTGTAGGCTTGCTGGATTTGCTTTAGTTTGTGCAGTAAAGTAAACAACGTGTCAGCACCTCCTACAGAGCTTCACAACCACCTGCTTGGTCCAAACAGAGAAAGACGAGAGCTTAGTATCAACCAGACAACTGATTCAAAACTAGAGTTGTGGGTTTTGGTCTTACACTTGGGTAACACACAATTGAGGATATCTTCTGTGGCGCTACCGCTTTCCTTTTAGTTTGACATTTCTGAGAAACAGACAACAGGAAAAGGAAGTATGAACTATGTTTATAGGAAATCAGAACATTTGAAGATACACCTAACGCAGGGGAGCAGACAGTAAACGGCGTCAAAAAAAAAAAAAAAAAAAAAAAGCAGCCTGACTAAATAATTTATCCATGAGTGACAATCTTGTTTGCTGGAGCAAATAGGAGGAGACTGTGTAAACAGGGTAACAAAGTTCCTGTCAGAGTCTGTCCTCCTCCACCGCCAGAGCGTTGCCCCCCCGAGACCCATCTCTTCTCTCTGCCATACCCTCCGTGTCTTCAAGTGGAAAAGCAACCAGTTAGCTCCGCGATGGGTTCTAGAAGTGAGCTGTCAACTATCTGTCCTGTTAAAGCAACAGAAATTCTTGCTGTCAGGATGTGAAGTAACACAGCTTCCAGAGGGCTTGAGTGTTGGCGCAGTTTCTCAAGGAGAAGTCACAGTGACTAAACTGAATATCTGAAAATGAAGTTTGAAACAAGGAATTGCCCTGGGCTCGGGGATGATCATGGTTTTTGCTTGGATATGCAAGTTAGCATTGAGGCCTTGTATGTATACAGGTATGGGCCTTTCTATATCATGTCCAATCAATGAGAGGCACCGCGGCTAAATCTTAGGTGTCATAGCAAAGTGTCTCAATAATAACTATATGTCAATGTGACTGACATATATATTATATATACACACACACATTTTTTCTATTTAATAATTAATAATAATTTTCAGACATTTATAAAAACTACTACTACTTCACAGCAGTGTGTAGGGGATGTAACTATGCCTTTAAGGCATGACGCCAAAACTTCTATGATCTCATTTTGATGAATAGAAAGGAAATTTGAGGGGGAATCATTAATGCCAGGAGACGGACTTCAACAAGAAGTCTTTGAAATTTTTATCAAATAAACGGATAGACCGTAAATCGAGGACCGGCGCGCTTAGTTGTAAGTTAATCCCCCTGATTTAAAGAACAATGTCGACGATAGTGTGCCAAGTATCAATTCTTATCTGCGAGTACTGTATCGATATTTGCATAGATAAAATCCTAATGATACCCATACCTACTCTTAAATAAAGAAAGCAATTTCAAACTGGTAAAAGGCCATTGAAATTATGGCTTGGTGCGACCCGCCAACTCTCTTCCACAATTAATTAATTAACACAAAAAAGGCACTTTGATTAAAAAAAGGTCTGCAGGTAAAGTATAGAGCAACCACCCACACACACACACACACACACACACACACACACACACACACACACACACACACACACACACACACACACACACACAGTCTATCATTCTGAAACTCATTACAGTTGTGTGGGTGTAAAATGAATGGCACCATAGCAATGGTTACGTCCTTCTATTTCAACGAGTGACTGAAATTAATGGTGTTCAGAGTAAAACGGCCTTTGCTCTCAAAAAAAAGGTCTTTTTTTTTGTGCATTTCCAACTGCTGTGTTGGACAAGCAGATAATGCCACAGAGGATGAGTGCAGCTCGAGTCTTTGCTGAACTGAATCTAAATGATCATGCAAGTTCTTTCGTGAAATGGCCAGATATGTCCATGAGCAGGAAATATAAAATGCACTTCAAGCACTTATTAATAAGCAAATGCACGAAAACAACAGAGCCTCAATTACAGAAGCACCTTCGAAGCAGCGTTCTGGTATGCAGCTCCACGTATAAATAGATATTTAAGTTTCGTTTGTGGGCTGACAAAGCAGCGATTCTTTATGTGGCTTAGAGGCGAGCCTCTGTAAAGAGAACAAACAGTTATTAAGATGTACAGAATAGAGGGGTAAAGTAATGCTACGCTGTAGACATAAACAACAAAAGAAAACAAGTGTAGTTTTACAATCCCTCTGTGATTCCCAGGTGGGGTTAGCTACAAAGCAAAAAGCGCTGCCTCCCATAAGGTGTTGAAAGTATATTTAAAGGCATCGGAGGCCGGGCGAGTATGTATGTGCGTGTTGCGCACACCCACAGACACACATACTTTGATCTGTGGTGAGAACGGTAATCAACAGTTACAGTCTGACAGACTGCCGTGTCATCATATAGCTGAAGAGCCTTTTAACTGGCTGCTGTGTCCACAGCGAAGCCGAGTCAGACGGGGGAACACACCCAACTGAGTTGTGTGTACGTATATATAGCGGTATGTTAACAGAAATACGAGCGAAACAGAGACAAAAAAATTAACCCAGGGAAATTCCAACAAATAAATGAATAATAACAAATAATATATTGGCCTGGCCACGCTCATGTGTAGACCTTGGCTTAAATATGAAACGATTGAAGAAGTCTTTAACCAATCGGTATTGACCACCAACGCCGCCCGTGCTGGAGCTACCAGAGGTCATCATATTTAGTTAATATGACTGGCTGGAAGCAGCCTTTTTAAAGCATCATTTCAGACACATTAGTTGCCTAGATTAGTGAAATTAGTTTCAATTTTTTAATTATGTTTCAGACGTTATAATGAAAACAGTCATACTGTCTCGGCGTTGATGAGTTTCCTTTTTACAATCACCTGTAATGGACACACATGAAACACATCTCTATTCTTTGAAGGAAGATTAATAAATAACAGATGGAGAAACAATTTGCTAAGTATGCATCCCACAGGATTTATGAAAAATCACCTCCAGAACAAACAGCTGATTTGCGCACGCGTGAGAGTTGTGAGAGAAGGAGCGTGAATGCTGTACTCTAAATCACACGGAGACAGAGATTCATCTCGTGGGGAGAAAGGTTAAGCAACACTATATCTTGGAGATCTTTGCAAAAGTGGTAAATAGATGTGGTGTGTTCTCGGCCTACATCTCAAAGTCTTTGAATAGTTGCAACTTTCATGACAGCGCAGTCTTAAAGGATATTTCTGCTTTTAAATGAGACTATTATAATCAAAAATAAAAGGCCATTCATGGTCAAACAAAACAACCTTTTTTGTATGCTAAATATCAGTTGTGGCATTTTTCAGCTGTTCAGGATATGCTTGGAGATTACATAATGAACAACTGAAGAGTTGGGTGGCAGTTAAGATTCACAAAATATAATTTGAAATGTTTTAAATAATATGTGCAGAAGATGAAAGACGGAAACAATTACTCAAACTATAGAGTACTGAGAAATGGAAGCGAGTCAAAATCTGAGCTTCTTTGTACTCGTGTGACGTCTTCATATTTATAATGCTCAGCCATTACAGAGCACTTAACAGTAGAGAGGCAAATCGACGTCTGAAGACTTCTTCAATAGGCGAGGTGCAATGTAATGCATACTCATCGAGAACAGACCTTTAACTTAAATGATAATGAACCCATAGAGATGGAGAGAGAAAACTATTCAGCGCAGTCAAAAGTTTCAACACAAACTATGTAACCTCATTTAGGCCACATACAGAGTATGACGGGCTTTATTTGTGCTAAGATTTAAGATAACATATGCCTGAGCAAATTAAAAACATTTTCCTTTTCTGTTTTATCTTTTTTTTTTTTTTTTTGGAGGGGGGCGGGGTACGAGGCAACCTCGTGATTTTGGGCTAAATAAATAAACTTGGCCATTAAACCAACATACTGAGAATGTATGACAAACCTAAAGCTTAAGGAAAGACTCGGTGCATGTTGGTAGAACCGTTTTGTTTTCCAGCAACGATGCCCTTGCCCCAAAAGCTTCTCGGTTCGAATCAAATTAGCATGCAGTGTTGGCTCACGGGCACGCCATAAACAGGGCTGCTTTTGTTAATTATCCATGGATCTCAGCATTACAAAGAGTGTTCCTACTTGCCTTTGGCTAAGTTACCTTCAAATAGAGAGGGCAAACTTGAGTTTCACAAGAAAAGAAAAAAAGTACAATGTACAGAAATGATGCGATGTCTTAGGAAAGTAGATGCTATGAATGTCTTTTTTATGAATCCTAGTTTCATCAGTGTTTCTTTTCTATTTATCTCTGACTAACAATAACTTTATATCCACATGAACAACTATCTCTTCAAAGCAGGGCAAAAACAACAACAACAAAAATCAGAACGCTGCATAACTCTCACGTTTCAGCTCAATAGAAAACAGCAGGTCATTCCATGAGATGTGTTATTCACTCCGCTGTCACACATTTTTAATGCAATACAGTGCCACACATCACAACACAGTGTGCACTCATCTGACTGCCATTAGCATCACAAAAGACATTCCACATCATTGCCAAGCCTTTTTCCATCAGAATACTTTCACTTTCTTCGTGTCATTATGGGTAATTTTTGAGCTGCTCAAGTGAACGAAAAACATTTGGGCTCAGGCGTGACAGTATTCAGTGACATCAACAAGGCAGGAAAACCTCTGGGCTCAACCTGCGAATGTTAAACCATGCAAACAGCTCTAGAAACCCATCATTACTGTCCACAATGTGATAAGAGAGTTCCGGTTTGTCCTCTAAACATACAGAGGCCTCTACACCAGCTGTTTCATCCACTCATACGTTCACCACGTACGCTAGAGGTGCTGACATGCCACTATCCGTTTGAGTGGGGAAACAAGTCCAGACTGTCCAAAGAAAACAAAGTAGGCAACAATAATAGCACCAAAACCACAAACAGATCTCAAGGACTACTTTAGAGGTAGTTAGGTGCAAAAAAAACATGGTAAAAACTTGAATATTTCAGAATATTCAGATTCTACTTTCACCTTGCTGAAAACTCTGCCGAAGGCAGTAACAGAGAGACTAAATACCTCCGACGAAGTATCCTGGTTGTTGTGAAAACATTTACTCAGCTTGTATGAGGTCAGATATGGCCAAAAACAACCAAAACTATTCACGTGTGTGTGTACACTGCTCACAAAGTGTGGAAAGGTTCATTGGCACCAGACAGTGCTGAGGTGGGTGGTTTCCTCCTCTCTGACTAAGGTCTCGCTGGTGTCTGCAGCTCTGCCTGTTGGTCATTGAAGCCCATAATCACAGTGTTTTGTCAAAAACTAAAGGCTAATCAGGGAGGTGGAAAAGAGGCGCTCCACCTGCCCATCAGTCAGTCATGCTCATTCCCTCAGGTGAAGTCGACTCTATTGGGTGTTTGTGCCGACAAGCCGCGGCATTGACAGCCCAGAGAGGCTTTTGGTTGCGTCGAGTATCGATGCGTCACTTGAGTGTAATCTTCACAAAAGCTGACAGCAGGTTGTTGACAGCTCCATTAAGAAAACCTTGTTCAGTTCTTGTTCTTCCGGCTCCTTTGAAGTAAAGTTACCCTGTGCTTATTTGTTGAAGTTTGAGTACAGTACAATCAACAAAAATATGGGTCGTTGAAAAGAAAAATATATATATATATTATTTATTCGTTGTATTTAGAAGTTGCACAATGGGAATAAAAAAACAAAAAACTAAACTGCAGGAATTTAGATATGTTTATGTGCATGTGCCTACTCTAATTATTTATGATAGCAAGTTTGAGTCCATGATGAGGAACATCATTTTCTACAGTAAAAAAAATATTAACAATCAAAACGTCTTTTTCGACATATCTCTGATTGCCAGGTCAGTCGATAACAACCAATGGAGAATAATTTCAATATCATACAGTAACCATTATAAAAATGTGAACATGGAAGATTTGCAGTTGTTAGCACCTCAGTAGTTTTCCTTACAAAGGTAACAATATAAGGTAATCATGGTATAAATATTAGAGCTCCTAAAATACTGAGGTTGTGCGTCTGTTGAACTGAGGAATAGTTGAAGAAAACTGATACTGAGAAACACTGTGCTTTTAGCGGTTTCCAATATTTCTCTGAGTTCCTATTTCCTAGTTCTGCCTATTTAAAAAGATTTAATCTTCCTGCAATTATTAAATGCACAAAATGTAAACAAATAAAGAGCAACATCACAGGCAGCTGGATTTCAAAACCTTCAGTGCAGTACATTATACTTCTGGAAATAGCAGGAAATTTAACTTTAAAAAAATAACGTAAACACAACATATGAATTAAATAAACCATTACAACATTGTCAGACACCAGAATATTATCAGTGCATCCAAGCCCAACAAACACTTTGCCTGACAACAGTATTTGCCCTTGCTTCCTCTCAGGCATTTTCCTGGGGGCATATGATAGGTGGATTTACCCTTCGTGACTTTATCAGAGTACAGCATCTGTCTCCCATCTGAGGCTACAAGAGAACCATTTGTACCATTTCAAATGGACTGGCACCCCACAGTTGACAAAGACAAAAGGCTTTAAAAGAAATTAACTATTAAACAGTGCTGTCTAGTTAAATATTCATTTTGATCCGGCGCTGAAAGAGAGATACCCAATCGAGGCCTTTTCATAGCATCTTGCTCGGCAATTAAAAGGGAATTTCCACCCGTTCTCCGAGGCTGAATTAACAGCTTGGTGGAGACCACTGAAACAAAAAGGCTAAAAACTATTCATGTCAAAGATCAGCCTGTTCTTTTGTTTCAAATAAGCTGGTGGAAAACAAGATCTGAGGAACCGCATCTGCAGCGAGGAAGGGATCTCCGTTTTAGTTAATCGCCACAGTTTGATGTGTTTGACCTTTAACTCCAAAAAAGCACGACGTGGCAACATAATCATTTGACAGACAAAGCACTGATGTACTAAGATATCCGAGAGTAAAAATAAGTACAGAGTTTGAAATTTAACATGCGTATTCTTGGATAAATATATCTAACTTTTAGATATCTATCATTAAAATGTACAATGTTTTCAATGCTTTATTATATAGTTTAGCTCTATTTTATTGTATTAAGAGTTTTGTGTGCTTAATTTGATCTATTCTTATGCATTTTATTTGTTTTTCTTATTTTAACATATTTTTATGTTCCTTTATATCCGTCTGTGTGTGAAACACTGTTTTTTGCTTTAAAGCACTTTGAGCTGCATTTCTTTTATGAAAGGTGTTATACAAATAAAGTTTATTATTATTAGTAGTAGTAGTAATAGTAGTATTTGCATCCAGATAACGTGGAATAAATACTGAAGCCTCTACTTTTGTCTCATTTTCATGTTTCATCTTAAATTCAAATACCTAAAGTAGAAAAAACATCAATTTCACTCTGGTGTTGACATACTTTTGGAGGTCACTGGTTATATAACACAATATAGGGGGGGTAATGTGAGGATGAGGCGCAGGGTGACTTTCAAACAGATTTGTTGAAAAAGGACACAAAAATGACACCAATTCTATCAGATTTTGAGGTATTCTGCAGCACCCATTTAAAACCAAACCTTCTGTTAATACCTCTCAGCATGTAACAGACACAAACCCAGTGGCGGGAGGGTTTTACTGTGTTTGAAGAGAGCAATGGTCGGTGGAGTTTTAGCAGCCAGGAGGTCTGGTTACAACTAATGATCCTCTCAAGGAGGTAACATGTTATGCGAGGTGCCCCGACCTACGATAAGAGGAGCCCCATGTCCGCTGCTGGAAAAATTGTAGCTGCAGCCCTGACTGTTGCGGCCTGGCAACGGCCTGGCAACCCGGGCTGAGGTAGACGAATACCACCTACTGAGCTGTTGATGGGACAACGATCGAAACACACCTTCAGTATGTCGAAAGCAGTGAAAAAAAAAAAGAAAAGAAAAAGAAAAAACATCACTGTAATTATAGGAAATGTATTAAATCATATGTATAACACTGCAGCATAAAAGTCCACAGGAAGCAAAGGCAATTGAATCATTTTATTGGTCATGTAGATTTATTATTTAATGAAAATGTTATACAACACCGCCAGAGCAAAATGAATGCGTATTATGTCATGTATATTGCATTGTACGTGTATTAAAGCAGCTTAAGCACAATCCTTTTCACATACTACCTTTGTGTCTTTGGTACATCGGCTGCGATGAGGCTCCTTTTGAAGATATAATAAAAACTGGAATATAAAAGGGACAATAGTTTTCAAGAGAAGCCTGGTTGGTTGTTGTTGTTGATTGGCTAATAATTAGTTTGCATATGTGTAAACATTTTGGGCTTTAAATTGGTTGACTTTATTTAACTCTGGTTATTTGTCCGATTACTTTCTGTAGCCTAAATTTAGAGTACTGTGCATAGAAAGAGATCACATTTTTACAAAATACATCTGATATGGATGTGACGAAAGCTCATAGTCTGCATTTAGCCTATAGTCAGTTATTCATTTGAGGTTCAATCCAGAACCAAAACAAAAAAATATGTCACAGCCCTGATATTTTCTGTGCACTGTTATACAAAAAAAAAAATTCTGCGTTGATGTTGGTGTTATTTAAGGACTTTAATCAAGACCAGACTGTACATTTACATCAGTGCCATTTAAAAACACAGATTCAGGGATTATGCTTGATATGCCTGGAGGGGAGGATTCAATATTTATAATAATGAGAGGGAATTTCCAGGCTTTATTCACATCACAACAGAGGTGACGGCACACCAATCTGACATCCAAATGTTGTGATAAATATGCCGAAAAAGACGACTGCCACTTCAAACGGAAACAGAGATGGCAGTCAGAGATGAAGAGTTTAACATGCATTGTAATAACATGTGTTTGAAATATAAGACGGTGGTGTCATTACATTCAGGGGAGGTTCACAGTGCTTTTAAAGTTGAAAGCAGAAGTGTAAATGTGCGATATAAAACTGGCTGCTCGGCCGCCATGGTCACATAACAGTTTACAATTGTATTTGTATATCTTAAACAAATGATTTGGGATTTTTTTTTTTTTTTTACCTCAGTAACACACGACTGTCTGCATAACCTGTGCCCATGTTGGGTCATGTACCCCCATACTCTACGGGGCTGACCAAGGTGCACCGAGGAGGAAGCGTGCAGGAAGGGAAATAACGCATGCCTGCACAGGCGTAGAGGGAAGGGCGTAGCTTGAAGTGGTAGGAGTGGATGGGCCGGGGGCTTGTGGGGGGCCCGCGTGTGCGTGCCAGCCTCAGACAGCTAACCGCACGCGACAGAAAACTCGCTGTCTTCGTCGCGAAAGCACGTTTCGGCCATACAAAACAAAGCCGGCTCGAATCCACGTCAAAACAAACACGCACACTCACACGGTGCGACTTACACTACAGATGGTGTCAAAATAGTGGAGCAGTTGTTGTTTGACAGTCGAAGGCCATATCGGGTCTTATTTACACTGCCGGGGACCTCAGACCTCCCCCGGGGTCTTTCAGGCTCCGGCCTCAAACTCTCATCTCACCCAATTATCCAATTAGCCGAAGTAGTGGCGAGACAGGAAGGTGATGACGGCTGGAAACACCTGCAGGGGCCGTGCCTGGTGTGGGGCCCGGGGGTCCGGGGGCCCGGGGGTCCTGAAGACTAGAGCAACCAGCACTTTTTGAACTAACCTTAGCTATGATTCAATCCCGCAGGAACTCTGCTACCGAGAGGGAAAACTGTAGTCAAACCTCTCGGGAGACTTTGACTCTCTGCAGAGCGTTACCCCCTTTTTCAGGCGAACATCTCCACACTGGCTTTCGTGGCAATATAAACTGCGAGATTCAAGTTCAAGCAAAAAAATAAATGAATAACACACTGAAAATCTCTTAGTTGGCATCCCAGAGAACTATTTCAATTGGAAGCTCAAATAATGACGTCCCTTTGCCGTTGGACCTGAAAGTCCTCTGCGACTGTCAGACAGACACGACAGCATTAAGTCTTTCGACTGTGGCAAGAAACTCGAGCCGGTGACATGCCATTGTTACGTGACTCCTGGTGCTTACACCCTTCCGTCAGTTTCCTAAATAGAGTCACATTTTAAAAAGAAACCACAACATTTCTGTTCGCCCTCCGGGCACTTCCCGATGGGACAAAGAGCAGCCTTGGCTTTTGACAGCTCAGCCGAACGTCTGACTGCCACTTCTAAGAGCCAAAGCATTTTGCTGTCCCTGAAGGCAGTTTCCTGCCTTCCTCACCGTAATTCGACAGTTACGTGGCCACATTTACTCCTCGGCCTCTTTAGACGACGAACATTAAGGGATGAAGGTGGAGCAGAAGGATCCGTAGGAAGTGATCTTCATTTGGGTCTTTCTCTGCTTTGATTTGCTCGTTTAGCTTTCGTTTGATATTTCGTATGAAAAGGACTCGAGCTTTGATCACACCTCACCACGCTAACGGTGAAGCACCAATATCTTTAAGATGAAAAGGAGTTATGAGAAAACAAAACCCTTGGCAGCAGATCTGAGGTTAGGATGTTTTTCTTCCCCATTCTGTGTTTTCTTTTCGGGATAATGAAAAAGAGAAAAGATGATTGAAGTGTTGTGATTACTCGCGCACAGGTGAGGGTGTGTCTGACAGTCCCGAGTGTGTCGGTCCACTGCAAAGAGGTGCAGACTAACACCACAGCGGCAGCGCAACAGGCAATTATGTGTCACACGTGACATCCATGCTGCTTCAGTGAGTATAATTACAAGGAAAATGACATTCTTCACCAAAACAAAGCAACTCCAACCACTTTTGTTATAGCGCGTGATGAAAGGAACATACTTTTCATACTAGACGAGCAGGAAGAGACGAGCACAGCCGACTACAAACGAGTTTTACTTTCCTGGCGATGTTTACCATTTTAACCACCCTTTAAGGTTGCTACTTGCATGACTTTGTCTAGCAACGTACTTTAAAGTCAACCTCACTTCAAGACAGGTGGCTAATTTGTCTGAAACAAAAATCCCATCTCCAACGCTTTCCAATTAAGACTATGATGACACGCAACATGTGCCCGCAGAGAACATAGGGCTACGAGAGCAGAGCGAGTCTGACTCGTCTCACATACCAGCTACCAACCACAAAAAAAGGATTTTCTTTTGGCCTTAAACGGAGTAAGCACTGATTAATTTCAGGCTAAGACACACAAGGCCATTTGTGAAAACAAAGAAATGCTGGAGTAATATTCCACAAGGAGCTCTTTCCAGTTCACCATGTGTTTATCTACAGAAACCATGTGAAGCATTCCCAAAATGCCACACATTCTACCACAGGACACCAGGACCCACATGGACAATGCAAAAATGAACTCTTGAAATCTTTTCAGACCTCCATCATATGATTACTATCGGCACGGTCCATTCACACAGTCAAATATTTTCATGCTGATGTTTTATGGTTTAGTGCATAAAAAGTCATTTAATATGGTGGGGCAGTGAAAATACTGCAGACTGGAAAGAAGCAAAAGTGTCATTTTTTTTAAATAAAACACCTGGAAAATAGAAACAGTTTTTAAAGACTTTCCACGACAGCAGAAGCCTTAAGAGTCTTTATTTTCCGCAGGTCTTCTTCAAACACACTTATCTAATTTGCAACTAGTATAGTATAGGAGAGAGAGAGAGAGAGAGAGAGAGAGAGAGGCAAACAAACGTTGTTTCAATGAAATCTGAAGCCCTGTTGTGTCCGAACCTCGGTGTGGGCTAGTGGAGAAAATGAAGACTGACAGGGCTGATGTGAGGGTGGGCCCACACAGATAAAGGGACACCAAGGGTACAAAGAGTGGCTTGCTGCCTCTTACACCACTCAACGCTCTGAACGTCTCGGAGCTCCCGGCCTCTCAGGCACGGGAGGAGGAGGGGAGGGAGGATTTTTCAAATACCTGAAGGATATTTACACACCTGCTCAGTGTGAGGTGGAGGTGTACAGAGGAGCCATTTTAACCTTTAGCAACGGACTGATTGACACTATTCAGGCCCGACCACAGCAATAAAACCGTGTCAACATTTGCAGTCACATCCAAACGACAGAATGCAAAAGTTGTCATTCGAGATGATCAGCGATGTCACAAAACTTTTCGCCTTCTCTGTTGCAAAGCAATAAAGACGGCAACTGGAACATGCGTAGTTGTTGTTGGTGGTGATGCTTGGGGGTGGGTGGAGGGGGGGGGGGCTGCCTCAAGGGCATGAACCTGCAGTGTAATCAAGGTTGCTGCCAAATTACAGGCCACAGACACCACTAAGCGCAGTTCAACCCAGGGCTGAGGGGGAGGTCACCCATTATACTAATATCCTTAAGACATGGAGCAAATTCCGATGTACGACGTCAAGTAGAGGGAGGCCCTACTTCTTCTAGGCATTCTGAGTGTCTAAGCACACTACCGCTCCTTTGTTTATGGCTTCAAAAAGAAAAAGAAAAAAAGCTTTCAGCAGGGAAATAATAACAGCATTACAGTCAGCTCAATGCATTTTTGAGATCCGTTGGAAAAGAGGAATGTAGAGTGGGTAAAAGAAGGCGACGTGCTGGTTCTTTTAGGATCTCTTTCGGAACATAACTTAAAGAAGAAAATTGTGCTGGGTCTGTCAGCAAGCAAGTTAATGTTTGTATAAAATGTCAACAATAAAAATCCACAATGTATCATAAGACCGACAGACGTTTTGCCAAATGTGAGAAAAGTCACTTTCTTTCCAAAAAGGAAATTGGTACTTAATAAACAGAGTCAGAACCAGCTCCAATGTTTACTGCAGTTCTTGAAACAGTTACACATGCAACGTGATTCATATTTTATGCTTTATGGGATCTTTGTATTTTCAGTGAATTTGTGGTTCAACATTTTTAGTTGCCAGTATAACCCTGGTGTAACTCCCATGTTTGTGAATCTTATTATGTTCCATTTTTTGTTGATAATTTATTGATGGTGATTAAACTTTAATGTCAAACTGTGAATGCCAACGGCTTTTAATCAGAGTCTATTAAGTTATACTATTTAGAAAACCTGGCTGTGATCAGGTGATCAGGGTGTGCAAAAAGCCAAATGCAACACACACAGATGTTACAGAAACATACACACATGACCTTGTTTGACCTCAATATGACGATGACAAACCTGGTTAGTTGAGTTGGCAGCACAAGAGGCGAGGCCTGTCCCCAGAGAAGACACAAAGAACATGATGGGATTGAAGGGCACCGGAGCCATCGCAAAGCCAGCTGCTGCAGTCGTAACCACCAGAGCTGAAATCAACGAACAAAAACAACAAGAGTTACTTCTTCAAATGGAAACTAATGCTATGTTTCCACTGAATGGTACCGGCGGGGCCTCGACTCTACTCGGTGCGGGGACATTTTCTGGATTTCATTTGCATCTTCTCAATTGGCCACGTTGTGGTATTTTGGGATTCCTATTTCGTCTCGTGGTCGAGGGAGTAAATGACATAATCACGAGATAGTGCGTACCCCACCTGTAAGTTTGATTTTGGAAAGTCTGGCGTAGACATCCGGTAAGTCGGCCACGTCGACCTTCAGCTGCTTCCACTGTCGGTCTAGACGCGCCTCCCTCGTCTCGTCCGTCTCAACCTGGACGTGCGGAGTCTCATCTCGACGTGCAACCACACGGGACACGGTTTCATTTTGCGCCGCCGCGTCTCCCGTCGTGGCCTTCGAGGTGGAGATTTCGGGCCGCGTCGTACCGGCGACATCGTCTGGCTGTGGAGCAGCGTCTGCGACCGCAGAGGTAATAGTCGGTATTCTCTCCACTTGCCTTTCGACGCCGTCATCGTCTCTCTCGTCCACGATGGCCAGGACAGGTGCCCGTTTGGGGACGGCACGCTGGTGAAGCTCACTGTTGTTCTTTGCAACATACTGAAGGAAAAACAAAACGGGCAGACATGGCGATTTATGAGATAATCTCAAGTGTGATGAGAAATGCAAGAGCATCCCGAAATGTGCAGCAAATAAGAAAATCAGTGTAATTTCAGAATACAGACAGAGAAGGCTAATTTATATCATTTCTTTCATACATGGCAGCTGCTCAAATTACTTTACAAATGAGAAAATACAAAAATAATTCAAGGTCTTTCACACTTTTTAAAGCAATAACAAGGCATAACAACAACACCACCAATTAATCTCATGTAGTTCAATACCTGCCGTTTAAGGAAGTTGAGATGCTGATACGTCAGCCACTTCGATGGATCTCTTCCGTGCAGTTGAATGAGGCTGCGGGCGGTCTGGTGACTTCGAGGAACATTTTGAACTAATTTCTGTTTCACAGTTGCACCAACAAAACCTAAAAGAAACACGAGACACAACGTGTAGTCATTTTAAAAAAATAAATAGTCTCGGTTTGGTTTGAATCTGTCATAGAACAATAAAGCATTTAAGCAAACAAAGAAAACCACAATAAAAAAACAACAACAATTTAATCTCAGATGGCACATGGACAGGGGCAAGAGAAAAAAAAATGAGAATGAAGTGAAACAAAACGCACTACAGACCGCAATTAAACTTGTTTTCCACAATACTGCAGTATGAAAGGAAACGTATTTCACAATGATCACAGACTTCCCAAAATAATTTGCTTTTAATTATTTCATGCAGGTTTTTATTTTTTTAACTCTGGTTCCTGGGTGACTCTTTCTAAATATCCCTTTGGTGTAGTTGCATCGGAAAATTCACATTGATTTGATTGGCAGACAAGCGAACTAATCGAAAACAACAACTCTAAATTAAGATTGCAAACTGCCACATGAATGGAGGCGGGAAAAAAAAAAGATGCAAAGCAGCAGAGTGAATGTTGTATTCCACGTATAAGCTTTTTTATGGAACATCAGACGTCGTTACCGATATTTTAAATAGTAACTGTGATTTAATTACATATTTCCTCCCAGTAACTGCACCTTTAATACAATTACATGTATTTTGTAAGTTAATTACTGGTAACTCGTTTCATATAAATTGAGCCAAAGCGATTGGATCTAAAGTAGAAACAGAGATAATACTTTATTATATACCACAGTGGGGGAATTTAGTCGTCACAGCAGCATAGAAATACAGTTAGGAAAAATAAAAAGGTGCAATAAGAAAAAAAAAAAAAAAAGTATGCAATAAAATAACATAGATAAAAAGATTAAAAAAATAAAAATAAAAATAAAGCAAGACTAATGAATAAACACACACAGAAACGATATATAAGCAAATAAATAAATACAACTTGGGTTGAAAAAAAAGTATCAGGTGCTGCGGTGTGATACAGATTATTATTATTTTTTATTATTATTATTATTATTATTACAGAATAATACCACCCTGCATTAACCCTTTCAATCGTCAGCTTTTTACTTTCGTTGTTGAACGTGTTCCCGGTTATCCAACGACACGTTCACGTGGAAACGCGACCGGGTCACGTGACTTGGGAGTGACGTAGTCGTCCCACCGGGACTTTTTTTTTTTTTTTTTTTTTTTACACTTTAACAACAGTTACAACTAAACAGCTGCAAGCACTCATTAGCTCGTTTTTTGTTGTTGTTGTTGTTGTTGTTTTGTTTTGTTTCCGGTGAGTGCAGGTGCAGCTGACTTCCCTCTTAAGGTCACTGCTAGCTTCCTGACGAGCTCTCTTTACGTACAAGCTACATGCTAAGCTAATACGCTAGCTGCAGAGGGAGGAGGAACAGCGCGGAGAACCGACAGACCACCTTTGCCCCCCCCCCCCCGCCCCCTTTGCCCGCCTCCCTCCCGGTATTACCTGACAGTCGGCTGCATGGCGTTTTGTACATGTTCCCGAATCATAAAGCCGGCTCCCTTAACGACCCCCTTTCACATGCAGCGCGCCGCCATTTTCACCTCGTTGGGTAAAGCGAAGCACTTCCGGGGGCAGAACACGTCACGCCGGCTGTTGCGGATACTGCGTCCCCCCCCCCCCCCCCCCGTAGACTGTATATAAAAGTGAATATTTACATTTTAATCAACCGTGATATAATATCCCAAAACAAATCTTAACCGACACTTTCCCCGATTTGGTTCAATAATAATATTCTATTTGTAAAAAAAAAAAAAAAAAAAAGCATTTAATTCAGAAGGGTTTTTAGGTTAGGTTAGGTTAGGTTAGGTTAGGTTAGGTTAGGTTAGGTTAGGTTAGGTTAGGTTAGGTTAGGTAGTTACTTTATTAATCCCCGAGGGGAATTTTTTTTCGCTACAGCAGCATACAGAAGCAATAAGATAATAATAGAATAATAGAAAAGCAATAAAATAGCAGTAAAAAAATATAAAATATAAAATGCACAGTATATACAGTACAGTATATATCTATATATATGATAGCTGCTTGTGGTTTACCTGTCACAGTCATGGATTACTAGGAAACTTTAAAATTACTCAGCCATTATTAATATTATTATTAGTTGCACCTGTGCTTTTCCTATTAAAGCAGAACAACTCGATATAGGACAGTGCATCTGACTATATAACAATTTATTTATATTCTAGTTTAAGCACCTAATTTCTCATTCTTGAGTTTTATTTTATTTTATTCCGTGTAGGGTCTTTTTTCCACCAGGTAAATCACCCAGATCGTTACGTATCTAATTGTCAAATTATAGCTATGGTAGTAGATTACTGTCTAAACAAAACATATTGTCATTAAATCACATGAGGATTTGGCTCTTTTTCATGAAAGGTTAACACTATTCAATAAAATGCCCTAAATTTATCACCTTCATGGTAAAACGCGGTGAAAAAAACAGACTTTCTCCCTTGTCTTTAGCAGTTCGTTCGTAACATTATTTTATTCTAGTTTTAAGAGGAAGCAGCTATGTATCATGTAGATATGACTACATTTGTTTGCTGTGTCGCTTTTTCATTTTCCTGTTTTTCTGTTTTTAATGTACGTAATTTGTTTTCTTAGAATAACAAACGACAATATGAGTTTTGTTTTTCCAGGAGTGAGGTTACCAGAAAACGTCTTGACTGTGGTCAATAAATCTGAGTTGAAGATGGTATTAATTTAATTTAAAACGACTGTCTAATTCAGTGCTTTGTTTCTTGCCCTTGTTCGTCCTCCGACCAGCTCTGCTGTTTGGTCTGTTATTTATGTGTGCGATCATCTTGTTGACCCTGACTGCCACAACCAGCTAGATAGAATCCTTCTGATTGATATGCTCTCGACTGCTTTCACTTCGGGCGCCTTGCTTTATTCAAACAAACATAACAGAACAGTGTGTTTGTCTCTTTCGGCGCGGCGTTTAACTTCGATAAAACAATAACCTTTTACTGACCCACAGTTTCCACGGTGCATGGAAAAACATTCCTCGTTGTTTGCTGCTAATTAAGGCTGATCTCGTTATTTATTGGAATCATCCAAATGTCCACGCTGAAAATATCATTTCCAATCACAGGCGTTGTCTATGAACTCGAATCCGAATGCGACCGAAGCTGAGCATCCAATTCTCCCGATTCATCGCATTCATTCCACTCGATTGCCAGTTCCTCCATCCCTGCTAAGATTACATGGTGTAATCTTCATGCCCCATCAAGATGCAGGGGTCTGATGAATGCCAACAATACACTCAAGGCCATCCCGGATCCGCCACAAGAGCACCTTCATTACGGGAGATAACCATTATGTTGTGTTTTACGAGATTTCATTCCGCTCTGACCCGGTCAACCTCTTCACGTTTGTTTATGATGTGAGTGCTGAAAAGAAGGTTTATTGCTTGGTTTTACACCATATTATATGTTTTTGGGTTCTGTTATTCAACTTCGGTTTTCTACTTGTTTTGCTACTCCAAAGCCGCAGGAATTCGGTTTCTCAAGGATCGAACCTCTAAAGTTTATAGCGGTTAATGCAGAGCGCGGCATGTAAGGTACAGCTTTTAATGGCCGACATCCTGATCAGAATACCAGAGACTTACATTAACACGCAGACTCACTCAGGAGTACGCGGCCACCTCTGCTCCTCGGGAATACAATGGAATAATATTTGTTTATCGCATTAAGGAATAGTTTATCCTGTCCAGTGAGTGACTGTCTCCGAGGAATGAATTCCAAGCACTCAGTCGTCCTCATCCTGAAGCTGTATAATTTCGTATATCTTTGTATTGAGAGTCTGTGTTTTTTTTTGTGTAGGATTTTGTGAGCAGTTCTCCTAAAATCAGGAAGCTCCACTTGTTTGGATAATTGCACGACACACTCCGGTGAGTAAAGACAAAGACAAAACATGCCTTTAACGCCTTCTGTCCATCAGGTCGGGCAAAAGAGAGGACCTTTAGAACAGATGGAGAAAAAAAGGAGTGGAATGGCTTCCAAACAATAGCAGGAGTTTGTAAGGTCTGTTCAACTCAAAGAGGTCTTTCAGAGGATCTTTACAGTCACTCTACCTCTGATGGTGGTCTCAGCATGAGGGGCCTTTTATCAAGCTGCTTTCACTGCATCTCGGAAAAAAAAAAAAAATGAAACAGCTGTAAAGATCCTCTCTAGAGAGAAAGGAGGGGAAACAAAAGGAGTGGAGGCTTGTATTGTCGGGTGATGACATAGTTTATCAAGAGTGAAAGCAGACTGGTGTCAGCCGGGCAACGTTAACATAAAACTCCACCCACTGCAATGATGGCACTCCCAATGCAGATTCTAGGTCCAGAATGACTTAAGAATTTCTGTTTATTTACAGTAAAATAAGGCTTAATTTGAACAATCTAAGCACACAGTCTACAGGTGCATAGTGAAAGTGCATTTTGGGACGGTTCTCATCCACTTTTGCTGGTTTACTGGTGGATAATCTGAGCGCAGAGGAAGGCGGTTCAAAGGAGTTTTACTTAGTGCCCTAGTTAAACAAAGGTGTGTTAGCATGAAGTAAACTAATCAGATTGTCATCTCCCATTTCCTTCCACGGCCAGGTGCACGTGCACCTTGACGTATTGCAATTATAATGGTGAAAAGATGACTTCTCTGCAGAGGAAACAGATCTGCTCGTGTGCCGATTGAGCAAATTGATGCACGCATTAATAATCTTTTCACATTGTAATATTTTTATCTTTAATTTTCTTTCATGTTTGTGCGCTGCTGAATTTGACTTGCAATGTGCATGCGTCCTGTACAGACATATTATTGTCGATGCACCATTAAAATACCAGGGAAATACTGGGTCGTTGCAGTTTTTGTTGGTTAATTATGCGATTGCTTTCTGCTGCTTCAAGATGGAAATGCACCACGAAGGCGCAACAATGCACCTGACCACACCTTATATTCAAAACAACATGGCCAATGGGTGCTCATATGTTCACGAGTACACTTACTAGTTACACAACGGGGGAGCCGGATGGTGAAAATGACAACTGCAACAGTCTCAATCTAGCAAGGACACGTTTACCGGGCGTAACATATTGACCTTAAATAGTTACAGACTTTTAACTCATTTAGGCAGAGGATAGCTCTGGTGAATGATTGAAATGATATGTCACCCCTTACTGAACAATATTGCACTATAATCCTGGGCGTGGAGACAGCAGTCATACATGAATGTGTGCCTGCGTTTCTTCTTCACAAAATAACTGATGACCACTTAAAGTCCTCTGTTATCTTAGTCAAATGTTTTCAAAATGGCACAATTTACATTCTAAGAGGGCAAACACAAATAATTCTGGAGTGGAGAGCAGATGTCAGTAAGATTGATGGGCAAGCTCCGTGTTAGGATCTCTGGCTGTCTGCTTTACTGTGAAGCTGGTGTGGTGAGAGGGAAAAGCGGTTGACTCTCTTTAGCAATTTCAAGGGTCCAGGAATTTACCCAGCTTTCTCTTTAAAAACACAGCTCCTTGGCACTTTGTGGTGAAAAGGTGACACGTTGAATTAATTTAAGGTAGCGTGGGCCCACAGCTTGTGTAAGCAAAGAGCTGAAGGGTCATTAATAGACATTAATAAGAAAGGCCCTGTTGCTCCTTGCGTGAAGATTGCCAGCCACATATGGCCCTCGCAAAATGGCCAAATCATTTTTTATTCTAGTTTTACATGTCTCACACTGGGGAACACACTAACCGCCTATAATGAAACACTCTCCTCCCGAGAAGTCCCAATAAATGGCCCAGTCAAATAACCCAGGGCCTCCTCGAGCTGTCATCGCCTCAGTTCATCTGCTCTGATTTACAAGCGCTGTCCCAGAGGTTTTTAGTGCCATCACTAATCCCGGAGGGATGACCATCTGAGTGGCAGTGGAGTCAGAGCCTCTGCAAAAACAGAACGAGGCAGACAGCGCCGCATAACTCCGAGCAGAAACAGATGCAGAGACGCTCTCCTGTTTATAATTGATTTTCAAGGGCAACATTTTGTTGTCATAGTTTGTCTAACGAGCTCCCGGCTGGCGCCCTGTTGCTCGTCAACCGCACGGTGTCAGACGGAGCAGCCATCCACCGCCCCTCCCCCCACCAGGATGGCACCGCGCTGGAACACTGACATCACCCGTGGAATTTCTCTGCGGGACAGATTCTTGCTTTGTTTTCAAAATGCTCGCCGACTTGTCTTTGGAGGTATTTTGAGTCACTGAAGCATCTGCAACGTCGTCGTGTCCAGCCCCAGCTGCCCGCCCGGACGCCTGTCCTCTTTGCACGGACAACAGGTATCCTCGAGCCCTGTGGCCACCAATGTTTATGTCTGAGATCACGGGTGTCTTTGTGGGCCTCCGAGGCTAAGCCTGTAATTGGCCGTGGCTCATCAATCACACAGAGCAAACCCCATTCACCCAAAATCTCATCCAAACAGCTAAAACCATGGAATCGACTCTATGTCTCCCGAAGGCCTAAAAGCAGGCTTTGGGAGGGGCAAGTGGTTTGTGAGAAAAACAGACTTACTCCATGTTGATATCAAGCAATGTATGAGTCTGTCCTGTCTGTCCTGGAAACCATCGGCTACTTCCCTCCAACATTAAACCAACAAAGGAAATAGATATGGCACTCGATTGATGATTATGGTGCTTTTTAAAGGTTCCATATTGTAAAGCAAAACACTGAAAATATGTAAAATAGGGGACCTTTAATAATGCTGAAGACTCGTCTGTGCTAACCAAAGCTATTAGACTAAATCTCATTAAATCCATTAAAGGAAAACAGACAAATGCCCGCCTTCACTGTGTTTCTTATTTGCTGTCTTTACTTGAACTTGACCTCATGTTGATTTATTGCTCAGATGAGGGGAAAAAAAAAAAAAAAAGCATTTTCTTTCATTCGACTTTATAACCTTGGGTGCGATTGCAGTGCTGAGAGCCGCTTCACGTATAGCAGGCTGGGGCTATAGGGCTCGGTGACACTCTACAGCTTCCTGTCCGTGACCACAATCCAGAAGCACACTCCAGACGGGATCGGCGGGGTCACAACAACTTCTCAGCCATCGTGCAGCCGGTATTTGGTTTGGCTGAACTCTCAAAGTCCAGGATTTGAGCCCACAAATTTGTCAAGAGGAATAAGGAAAAGTCCACAGTGCATGCGGTTTATGGGGTCACAGAAAAGTCTCCACATTTCTTCCAGACCCGGCATGCGCTACACGCAGTGTGTTTTTTCCATTAGTCTGGGTGTTTTATTTATTTATTCCTTCATTTCCCTACTCCTTTTTCTTTTGAATATTCACTCATTCATTCACCACAACATGCTATATTGCCGGATGTCTGTCTACGAAGGTCACGGAGATTTCGGTCAATTTCAAATCTGACTGAAGACCACAAACAAATCTGGGTTACTGTGATGTCGTTTGTCCTTTCATAAACACAAACACATGGAACATCCCTGACGCTGGTCCACGTCCAGCTCTCCTCAGTAACCAAGAGTAATCAGCTGTGTCATCCTCGTCATAAATCTCAGTGCGGCGGTGGCTCCCGGCCCAGATGGGAATAGGCCTTGTTCACTCGCACTTGCCTCCGGATCATAAATCCACGGACGTCTTCGCAGGATCGGTTTCCTGCTTTGTGTGTATCTCCCAACAGAGGAGTAGGATATTGCAAGAAGGAGTCAATTTGCAAAATGGACTGTCTCTTCCTCCCTGATGAAATAATGTTGGGGTGCGAGGCACTTTCTTTTTAAACATAGGATGGACATTTGCAGCTCGGTCCCTGTAGATAAAACTCTGTGAATCAATGGGAAAAACAGAGGTCAATAGTGTTTACATGTTTAAAGATATATTTTCACATTAAAAATATACATTCTCTTAAATGTGGGTAACTCAAGTTTGGTGAATCATTGGACAGAATTGATTGATCGAATCATAAACCATAACTTAATCTTGGTCCTAATCTGACGGAATTTCTCCAGTTTACATTCCTGGGAAAAAAAAAAAAAAAAAAATGCACAGTGACAAAAATTTGAATTTCCACATTCTTGTTTCCTGTTTTTATCTTGAAAGGCACTCGCTTATTTTCCTGTCGCGTGAAATGAAACAAGGAATGTACGTGAAAAAAACAGTAAATTGACAGCACAATGTAAACCGTTTTAAGATATTAGCACCACTTGAAGAGGTACAAGGTCAGTATTTGTTACTAAACTGTTGTGTTAAGATGTGTTATATGAGTTTTTTTTAAATGGGGTTGTGAATTAAAGTTTGTTTAAATAAATGAGAGTTAGCTTCATGTGAGCCAATGTTAAGACAGCTGTTATACTGAGAGACCGTACGGGACGGTAATTGATATATTAGGTTTTTTTTCTGTATATTTACACCATAATTTACAGTGGTTTGAATTTTTTTTTTTTTTTTTAACTACATCATCAGTTGAAGTGCCATGACCATTTTTTGGCAGGGTACGCTACACGCAATATTTCACTGTGTGTGGCTCAGACATACAGTATAATCCATCTAGTTTAACTCAGTTATGCACTCGTCTTTTGTCAAAAGATTTGGTTGAACTCTCTCTTTTCAGATCCTCGTAAAGTGAATTTATCACAACCTCTCCGCTGTATAAATTGGCTTAAACCGCCAGTACGTCTGACCTTTCGTATCTCTGCGTCACACGCTTTCTGTAATGGCTGCGAAACCTCCCTTATTCCCCGAGAACGTGTTCTATTCCCCGTGGAAAAGCCAGGCGAAGTGTTATAGACGCCGTTGTGATAGCCTCGAGGCTAACAGAGGACCTTCCTGTCTGCGGGTCAGCGGGCATCGCCGGCTGTGTGACGGAGTCTTGGCAGCTGCGCTCGAAGTGGTTTTGTGTGGCAGAAAAATATGGAACATTCCGGGATGCCTCTCTTATCTACCGGGACGAAGCTGTTCCACACATTACAGTTCCAGTCTGAGACGGCTGTGCTGTGGGCTGGTGATCTGCTCTTCAATGCCCCGACATATTAACCATTACGTGTGATTGGATTACACTCAGTTACAGTATGACAAATCAATTTACTATTAATTAAATTATGACCAAATTACATCCTAATTATAACTCTTTAAGTGAATTACAACGATGCTTCGAAGAAAATGTTTTCTTTCTAATCTGCTTGTGTTGCAAAAAAAAAGCAAAAGACAGAGTTTGACTATTATTCCTGATTGTATTAGTCTTTTAAAAAAATTACATTTTAAAAGTAAAGAAAGTAAAAAAATCTTTTCTTTTTTGTCATCACTGCTTCCGATGCCACCGCAGCCCTCCAACATGACTCCAGCCCTCCCTTCCTTTTTTTGGAAAGTGCCAGGATGACAAAGTGCATAAGAAAAGCACAGTGGCAGAAAACGAGGGGAATCCTATCAGTGCATGAATTTAATTACCACTCAGATGGCGCCACATAATGAGGAAAAGGTGGATGTGTGAGAGACTTGCATAATTCATTCCGCTTTTCTCATTTAAACCTGCCCTAGCCTCCTCGCCTGCTCTCTATTTCCTGCTCGGCACCACATTTCTCTGATCTATGATCAATAATTTCTTTTCAACCAAAAAAACATTTGCATACCAGGAATTATCTGCTCGCTAGGCGCCGCTAAGGGAGAACTTCAACAGGAAATAGGTAATACAAGTGGTTGAAATGGGCTTTCATGTTTTTTTTTTCCCCTCTTCTGTTGTAATAAATGGCAGAGCAGCACCAGTCTAGATTTACAGTTGCATACCTTATATCGTTTACAGCAGCCCGTGGTGGGCAATAAAAGAGACACAAGTCCATTTCATAATTACCCAGTGTTGTCAGTGGTGACCTGGAAAATATGACCAACAGCAACACGTTTATGGAATCAATCAGTTGTAAATTTGATCGAAATGAAGCTAATTTTGTTGCTGACAAACATACATGCTGACACTTGTCCAATTTACTAACAACTACAGGTTGAATTTAACTTTAGCCCAAATTCATTAAGATCCAGAAGTGGGTTTCTGTCTCTGCAGCTCTGTGAAGCTCAAAGCTCAATGTTCCATATGTTTCAGTCCCATCGGCCTCGTCCCCATGAGATGCAGTTTCCAGTAAACAAATTCACGTACGCTGGGAATACACACGGTTTTATATGTGTATCTTCTCTGGTTTACAGGCAGCAGTGATTACACCATCTCTGCCCAGCTGTTATCAACGGCTGAGACGAGCAATGCCTGAGAAAATACAGCTTCAGACATCAAACCGTTTCAAGACGAACATACTGTCGCTGGGGAGGAGCTGAAGATCTTGAGCACCGATTTAAAAATTGATTTTGTGGTTTTCTAGGTTGAGTAAAAATCTGCTTGTGCTGACTCAATGAATTGTCAAATTCATCGCAAATTTCCAACCACTGAATTTCAGCTATGTCAGGTCCTTGGCCCTTCAGGTGGAAAAACTCCAGCCCTGAATTATTTGTACTTTGTGCTCATTTGCTTTATGAAATTACCTCCATCTTTTCCCGTGTCGAGTAATTAACACGTAGAAAGAAAAAAAAAACTCAGGCTAGGTGGGAGTCCGTCATATGAGCTCCGTGAGGATGCAATGTTTTTATTTTACTTTGAGGGAAACAAATTGGAAAGATTAGCCATACACTCAGATGCCAAATATGCATTGTCACAGTTGCAGAGCTGATTTTGGAGAATAATATTCCAGCCAACAACTTGATGAATGAGTGTGCATACACCAACATAAATTTGCATCCGTCTTTGAAAGTGCATCCAGTTAATTTCCATCCCCAGATCTGTCACAGTTAAATATATGCAACCACATATCTGCTATCGTGTGTTCAATGGTGCTGCTGCAGAAGACGTGCCCTTCTTGAAGGTCTTTTTCTTTCCGAGGAGCACCGGGTTCGCCTCATTTACAGAGCTTTAAAGCGTTCATTAGGCCGAATTCCTGAGTCTTTACAATAAACTAGCAATCGCACGTCGTTATGAGGTACACGCCTCGACACGACATGTTTTTTCAGTGGCGTGTGTTTTGTGTGAATGTGCTTGTTTGTGCATCTGAAGTGTGATGTGTGAACAACACTCGAGGAGAGAGAGAGAGAGAGTGTGTGTGTGTGTGTGTGTGTGTGTGTGTGTGTGTGTGTGTGTGTGTGTGTGTGTGTGTGTGTGTGTGCGTGCGTGTGTGTTGTGTGTTTGAAGTTGTAGGATGATGGGGATGGTTGTTTGAAACTCGACCCGGAGGCCACTTTGGGATTCAATGAAGGGCCTCTTTCATGTCCCCCTTCCCATCCGGTGTCGGACTTGAATCGTCCCGCCCGAATCAAGTGCTTCCTTATGCCAAATGTTTACTCTGCTACTTAAGAATATTAAACAGGTCTTTTTTCTTTTTTTTTTTTTTTGTGCGAAAGGGGGCGAAAAAACGCCGGCGAATGTGTAGCATGGATGTGTTGCGGTGTCAGTCAAACGCCTGCGGCTTTCAGCACAAAACAGACACTCTGTCATCTTGTTTTTCTCCTTCCTTCCCAAATCTCCCGCAACCTGACTGTCTCGAGTCGGAGATGTCGAGAAATCCATACGAAATCGCTCGATATGTGTAAATGCTAGATCAGCCTCGGCATAACGAATCGCACTGATTTTTTTTTTTTTCTGTCCCGGCTTGATTCTGTTTCTTTTCAGAACACTTGCGGCAGGTGGAATAGTCATTATCTGGCCGGACGGGAGGAGGACAAGAGGAGTGGATGGACATTCCGTACTCAGGAATCCCGGGATAGTTTATAAGGGCTGAGAGCTGTTGTGACGCTCTCCTGTGTTGTAAATATGTGGTTGACCGTCCGCAATGCCCACAAAAACAACACTCGAACGTGGATGAACTCCTGGACTTGTGAATCGAGTGGGAAAAGGGAGGGGGGGGGGGGGAGTTTACAAATCCAGATGGCGAGAGGAGAATTCAGTGTGTCAACGTGTCTCAGGAAAAACACCGGCGATGCACACGTCACATTAAACCAGCGGTCTCCAACACGAAGGTCGAGATCTGCCGGCAGAACGCGACCCGGTTCTGAGTAAATCACCAGTGTGAGCTTCATCAATTGAAAATGTATAAAACGCATACAGAAAAAAACAAACCCATGCACATGCTGTTGAATTTAAACTGTTGTTATACAAAATGTGTGTTGAGTATCAATGTGTTATTGTTCATTGTAAAGAAGCTTATTCGGCCGGTTTGGGTGGAGCTCAGCTATGTGAATAAATGTTACTGAACATGAGTAGCTCTCAGAGGAAAAAAAAAAAAAAGGTTGGAGGCCCCTGCATTGAACTGTACTGTGTCGATGTAAATGTGCGTCAAGCCCACAGACTGTATAATAGTGGACGAAGCTTCCGGGTTTAAAAAAATGAGGCCGATGCCAAAGTGCCTTAAACTGCGGATACCACAGAGTGCCACTGGAGGTTGGCTCCAAAAAGCCTCCATAGACTCTCATTGAACTAATCAAGTCAATCAAATTTCTCCACGAGTTATTTCAGTGTTGCTGGCTAAAGTCGCTCCTTCTAATTCGTTTTCTGGCCGTCCATCTGAAAATAATCCCGTCGACAATTAGAAAATGAGCTTCAAAAAGCCGTGTTTTTGAGGGCGTGTCTGTTTGATTGACAGGCCTGTGGTGCAGTCAGGTTACGGCTATCGATTAGCGGGACGTAGTATCGTCGGTTTTCCAGTCAGATCCGCCGCTCGCTCCCGTGCTGCTCGACCAAATATGGTAACTTCCTGCTCCAAACCGCAACGAACTAGCAAGGTGACGACGGCCAAAATCCGAACTCGAGGCTTCACATGTAGAAATGTGCAGTGTGTGTGTGTGTGTGTGTGTGTGTGTGTGTGCGTGTGTGTGTGTGTGTAGGCAGCTGTGTGATGTAGTTAAAAATGTCCAGATTCAGGTGTGTGTGCGCACTTTGAAAGGCCTATAAATACTGTAGGACTAATTTGATTTAAACTAAAATGGAAAACATGTTTTGACCCCTCAATGAAAAACATCTGTGTGCTGTTATGTGGTAGCCAGGTTGAGAAGCAATATTTTCTCTGTGTATGTGTGTGTGTTTATTCCCCCACATTGTCTCCAGCTGGATGCCTTTTGGGACAATACAGACATGTTTGATAATAGGAGGCTTTTGTTTCTCTTCGCTGCTGACCGTCAAAACTTACTTTTTAAAGGATTGCCAGCAGGTTGAGAGCACCTCTGCATACCAAGGCATGCTGCTCCCACCTTAATGAATAAAAATGGAGCTGTGATTTATAATGGATTCCTCTTTTACCTTCCCCTTCCTTTGTGTGTGTGTGTGTGTGTGTGTGTGTGTGTGTGTGTGTTGTTTTACAGCCTGCATCCTTTAAGCTTAGAGAAAGAATAATGTTGGACATTTCTCATAATCTTCACTCTTAAAACAAGAAGAACGATGAGCTGCTGATTACTATTCAAAGACAGAACCGATGTCATGCTTTTACTGTCTAAAATTGGAAAAATGAATCTACAGCACGCACTGTTACACATCAATCCCTCCCGATGTCCTAATAACTTAAGAGAATCTCCCCTGTTCCATTTAAATATGCCAAATCAAATTGCCCGTGGCTGACAGCACCTCTGTTTAGGGATGTAATTTGAATGTAAAACCTATATTTCCTTCCACAAAATTTAATTTCCTGATAAAATTCAGAATCTGACGCGGCCAATTTAACTAAACAAATTCGATTTGTCCGTGTCCAGATCATCGAGATGAAGCCACAGCTCAGATTCCTTCTCTCTCCGTCCGAGGGACCGTGACCGACACGTACCCAACCCCTCTGAGAGCGGACGAGCACACCACAAACAATCGTTCGCATTTTTTGTTAAGATGTGTTTCGACCTCTGCCGCAGAGTGTGAGAGAATGTCAGTCAGACACTCGGAGGATTGCGTGACAAGTGTTTCTAATTACAGGAAGAGCACCGCTGCTTTCCAGCTCCAGACGTATGGGAACACATTGATTTGTTTTTCCCATGGGTTGCGTTTTTCTCCCAAGTGGAAACACGAGGTGACGCTTTTATTATCTTGTATTATCACTGCAACATTTGTACACCTATTGACATTCTTTCTTGTGGCTCAAGGTTCATAGTTTGGCGATAATATTTGTCCAAATAGTGTACTGTACTCCTCAACCGTTCGGTTTTTTTTTAGCAACATTTACCAACATGAAGTGGCTCCCATTGCTGGATTCTTCCGAGAGGTTTCCTATAAACAAAGTGTTTATTGGCAGACGTTCAAGTCTAAAAGTAAGATAGAAAAATCCCAAGGCCACTTCGCAGCCTTGAGAACTAAAAAAAAAAAAAAATCAGGGATTACATGTGACATCTCACAGAAAACAAGTGAAACAAAACAGCCTCGTGTAATCACAGCAGGATTGCATAATATACAATTGGGATATTTTCTGCAGGACTGGTAATAGATGGAGAAAGAGGATAGAAAAGGTTCAACGGAGGGCAAACCTCCTCATGAGTGGGTATCACTGGAGCAGCTTGGACTTCTTAATTGGGCAATACGCTCTTTAACTGCAGCTGGAATTCCAGTTCTGGACGCACTCCTGTCATTAGGTGTTGGAGGAGTCACTGCTGGTGGTTTGGATCACTTTCAAATGGAGGACTGGGGAGGTTCAGACAAGGAAACAAAGATTTTGGGAGACAGTTATGTTTAAGTTAGGAATGAGAGCACGTTGGGGAGTTGACTACTGAACCTTCCTCCCACGCTGGGGCCTCGCTGTCTTCAGGGAGGAAATTTACTTTAAAGTATAATATTGACGAGACCAGAATGGCTTTTTGAAGCTCGTGCCAACTGTTTAGGTTACCCCTTCTCATTTACAGTCCATAATCCCTCTGGTGAAGCTGGGTCGTTTCCCCAAGTACCTGCATACGAAGCCAAAAATGACAAGCACCAACTTTTTTCTTTTTTTGCTCAAACACATTCCACAGCCTTGAAATGGTCCAATATCTTTTAAATCATCATGACAAATATGATTCTTTATTTGGTTTTCATCCATGTCTTCCCTTCCAAGCTGCACTTTTATAGTCTGTCAGTCTGTGCCATTTGAAAGAGGTTGCTGATAATAACGAACAAGTTTAACTTGTCTCTGTGGAGCATTTTAGCATCTTTCAGCTCTTTGTTTTGGTGTACGTACACAGCTTCACTATTTTAGTTCAGTTTCACTGCTCTTGGCAACCACATTTTTCAGCTCATCCTCACCAGAAAATATCAACAATTATCGATGGTTAAAGGGGGGTTAAAATCACGAATGTTTACGTTGGTGACCTCTAGTGGCTGTAGTGATTGGAAGTCAGTTGATGCAGTGTAGAGTGCCAAAGTCCACGTAGTGAGGAAGAAGGTTGTGGTTGGATGGATTCAACACAGGACTTCCACCCTGGAGACTTTCACCCTGTTCGTGTACGTAAGTCAAAAGTGGACATTTGTTTTATTTCAACTTGTGTACATAAGCTAACCTACGTATCGTATATAACTTACGTACGTAAAGTTACTGACATAAGAAATGTACTTCTTTTAACCCAAACCATAATCTTTACTCGATCCAACAAAGTAGTTTTGGTGCCTGAATCTACATAACTCCGACTATTCAACGTTAATACCGTTACTGTTACCACGACGATGGAGGTCCTACAGGTATCCGGACGTGTTGATCCTGTAGAGAGAGCTGTAAACACTCATATATGTCACTTGTTCCAGTTTACCGCAGCATTTTTATAAGGCGTTACTATGTCAACGATGTATTTTGAGGTTGTTATGCTGTCTCCTAGTGTAAAAAAAACAACAACCCACAATTACACAGATTTAATTTCTTAAATTATAATGTCTGGCTTTGCTCGTCAATGTCAGTCACACAGCAACCGCTGTATTAAGTGGAGCTGTTCATGAAAAAACAAATTAGACCATGTTATTCTCATGAGGGAACATTATTGGCTGCGAAATCCAAATTCAAACTTCTCAAAAAGGAAACGAGAAGGGCATTTAAAATTTCACAAGATTTCTCTGCACCTCGTCACGAGTTGTGCGTCTGCGCTCGAGCTGACTCTGCCAGATATCGATTATGCTCCAAAGCCGCCGCTCGCATGCTAACCACCCAGCACATCCTCACGCTGGTGAGTCTCAAACCTCTTGGTTATTCCATCCAGCTCATGAATAACTCAGCCACTCTTCTCATGTTTAATTCAGTCTCAGAAAAGTTGTTGACACATGCTTTATGCCAACTGCCCATTGCTTTTATTACACGTTTATGGCCCCTTTAAGAGACACTGAAGTGTTGCAGCATGTTCAGAGTGTGATCATTACCAAAGAGCTTTGTCAGCAAGGAGAATTCCTACCCGCCATTTCTGCTGCTGCTGCTTACTTACTGGAATCATATTATATTGGATATTACTGGTGTATGTAAAAGGCCTTGTGTGTGTGTGTGTATGTGTTTCCACACAGACACATGTTTCTGTGTTTCTGTATTATATTTTGTAAAGGAGCATTTTAAGATTAGGTGACAGTGTTAGCATTTTTTTCTTCTTCACATCTGTATGTATGTCCCGTGTGTGTGAGCATAGCTGCGGCCATGGAGACACAGCTAAAGTATAGATATTGTTCTGCTTGGGTGGGCTGAGGACCTCGAGGTAATCTCTGTCACGCAGCTGCCACCAGCGGCGGATAAACCAGCGCTGGTTAAACGATGGTTGAACCCCAGTGTGGGGGATTTGTCTGCGACACAGGTGTCATATTTAATACCCTCATATATCAATAATTGGCTGGAAAAAGAACAGGAAGGAGCCATATGTGCAGGACGGACTCAAACAGATCCCTAAAGATAATCTTGTGTACATTTAAAAGTCCATTTACCGTGAGCTGGCTGGTTCTCTTTGGGGGGCACTGATAAAATAGCCGGCATTGCCGTGCACCACATAGAGCTATAGTACACCTCTCATGAGGTCAATGAGTTGGTTTATTTCCGTTTGACCTTCCACCTAATAGAAAAGTAGCAACGCCTGAAAAATAATGGGAATTATATTGAAGACGAGGTCCCCTTTAAATGGATATGCTCGTTTCCAATATCTCCACTGTGTTTATTGTAATGAAACGGCATGTTATCTGACGTGTTGACTTGATTCAGTTACAGATATGGAAAAAGAAAATGAGAGTGTGACACGAAAAACAAAACAAATGGAAGTGTAAATCTCTTTTAGCAATTCATCAGTAATGACCTCAGAAAGCCCGCCGGAGTCGGGATGAAAGCCGGAGGAAGGAAGGAAGGCAGCCCCGCCCCGCCCCGGTGGACTTTTGATCTGATGTCACGTGAATTTAACAGCATGTAAAAGCAATATCTTACCCCAAAAATGCACACTGGATTTTGCAACGTTCCTGGGAAAGCACGATGAGGCCCGGACACACCACTTTGTTATCACTCAGAGGCTAATTACACTTTCGATTCCCCCTCCCCCGTTCTCCTCCTCCTCCTCCTTCTTCTTTTCCAAGCCACACATCCATCTCTCTCGCGGGCAGTTAGTTATATGCACGAGTCCGCGCGCACACGTCCACGCAGTGTTAAACACACTGTTTTCCTTATCTGTCTTCTAAGCAACTGCGCCTCCCCGGCCGCGCTGCAGTCAAGATGTCTGGCTGCCTCCGAGTCTCCTGCCATTTCTCTCACTAATTTAAAGCTACTGTATGGATTCCTTCAATGTCCCCGGGCAGATTTCCCTCTTCACACTCTCCCCAAATCAATCAATCATGCTTAATTGCTCAATTACTCTCGTGGAAAAAGCTAAGGAAGGAGAGAGAGGAGAGGACTTTTTTTTATTTTTTTTTTCAGCTTGGAATTGCTTAGTCTCCTTTGGTAAACAGACGCAGAGCTGGAGTGATAAAGTGTGTCCTCCTAAAGGACGTCAGGGGATGAGATTCTCTAATTAATCCAAACATTAGGTCAGCAGGGGCTTTCCACATGCATCAGACTGTCTCCGTCACACAGGCCTGCTGTACTCACTGGAAGAACACGGCACACTGTGGGAATAGATTCTTTTATAACGTATAAAGACTGCAAATCATTCGGAAGAAAGTGTTACGTTAAAGAGAAATGACTGCTCGTACATGCAGATACCCAGCCTGACCATTGGCCACAGTTTCAGTCTTCACTGTAATTATGGTCCGGAAACCCTCCTTGCATGATCAATCAATACGGACTGTGTGTAAGGAGGATACTGTAAGAGGCTTGGGTGATTAGCTTAGCTTTTAGCGTCAAGACTGGAAGCAGGGGAATCAGCTTACCTCACTCCCTCCAAAATTCAAAAAATCTTTTTAAAGCTGACCAAGGGACAATGTTGTATCTCGTTTTGTGTAACTCTCACACAAAATAAAAGCTCGCTGTTGCTGTGAAGGCACGCTGACGACCAGCGAGGACGTCGCCGCACGTGGCCGAGAAATAGGCTGGTTCCAAAAACGTACCCCACGTAAAACTAAAACACGGGTGAGTCTCTTGACTAAGTTTACCACCGGAGAAAAATCGACTCTCGTTTTTTTTTTTGGTTATAACTAAAACGAAATAGGGGAAACAGATCATTTTGTAAACTGCTGCACTTTTGGTCGTGCAGCTTTATGTTTGCTCCCTCCGACTGTCATCAGATACAAATGTTGTCACAGAGGAGCTCGAGTCGAGGAACAGCTGTGAAAGCTAAGCAGCTGGGCTTCTGCCCGAGCACAGAAGTTATTACGGGCGTCGGCCCGCCGTGTCAGGCCCGAGTCCTCCTGCAGTTTGATGACCCTGTTAGTTCTTGTGCACGGCTGCCCTCGCTCTGCCGAGCTGGCACTGGAGCTGCGAGTCTAATGAGACACTGGCACTCGCCTTTATTAATGGCCGCGTCCCCCCCCCTTCCACCCCCTCATAAAAGTGACACTTCCAAGATAAGCATCCGCCGTGTCAGCGAGGTCATTCAACTCATCAGTGACAACGCGCGGCCGTGTGAGCCCCGTTTGTCTTTCTCTCCCGTTCAGTGTTATGATCTTCTATACTGCAACGTATCGACACTTCGCTGCGCTTTGCTTATTTTAATCTCTAATGTGCGTGCGACGCGCGCTCATTTGTCATATTTCCATTCAAATAAAACACGAGCTTTTCCCAACGGAAGCAGCACGACGAGTGAATCTGAGGTAATGTGCGTGCCCTTGTCTGTTGCTCTCATCTGGATAGACCCGTGTTAATCCGCTGGGTGATGTGATTCATCTCCTGTCTGTCCTTCACTCTGCAGGAAGTGAACGCCACGTTGGACCGCGCTGAGGATTTAAGCTGCCTTTCTCTCTCTCAAACGTCCTTCTTCCTCTCAGTCCCCCGGTTCGACGTCGGTACTCTCCTGGGCGAAAACAAAACAAGGCGGAGGAGGAGCAGATTGGATCGGAGGGATGATAGAGGAGAAGACCATGCGGGGCGTTTGAGGGATTGAAGATGTCTGGTGGAAATAGCTGCACCGGGACGAGGAGAAGCGATTAGCTCATTTTGGGGTGGGAACTTGTCTGAGAAAACATTTTGGTATTCCCTGAAACCTGTGTCTATTTAATGCATGACACAGGGGGGGGAAAAAAAAGAAAAAAAAAAGAAACAACAACACGAGGCAGCTAAACTACAAGCGGGGTGTAATTCACGTCCGTTCGGGAACAAATCAAGAGGCTTGGACGGCGTTCAGGAGTCTTCCTGCACTCTGCGATTGCGGTGCTCGCTAATTGATTTTCAGCCAGGCACAACGTCAAGAATACATTACGCAACGGGATTAGAGCCAACGAGAGGCCGGGGGCGCTCGCGGTCGTAGGTGGGGAGACCTGCAATTAAATCTCTCCTCGGGAGAGTGGAGTTTGTTAATAATATTCTGTCTTCTATTTCTTTTTCAGATTCGTATGCGTCGCAGGTGCGCGGCGAAAGGATGTTTGAGGGGTAAATTGAAAGCCACGTTGCAGATTGAACCTCCTCTTCCTCACGTACGGTTGTTCAGCCAGGCCAAGAGATGTTTTCTCTTTTGAGGGGAAAAAAACAGAGGCGAGGGAAAGACGAAAGAGAGGAGGAACGTGAAATGGAGAAGAGGATGAGGTATGAGACATCTTTAGCCTGGCTGCTATTATCATCATCTGTTCAGTGGTCATTACCGCCTTGGGAGTCTGATGTCTGGAGCACACCGCTGACGGAGGAGGGAGGGAGGGGAGGAGGGGGGTAGAGCAGCTGCAGACAGAGCTCATCCCGCTATACGGCAAGCTGTCACGTTTCAACAGGAGGAGGAAGAGGAGGAGAGCGAAGAACTGTCAGAGTGAAGCAGGAGAGAGGAAAGATCTGAAGTAGAGAAAAGGGAAGGTGTTAAAAAAAAAGAAGGTACGAGGTAAACAGGTTCACTAACCAATCACGCCCACATAAGCTGTCAGCAGTAACATAAAGAGGAGGACGAGGAGGAGGATGGTTAAATTAAAGAGTCAAAACTGAGCAGCGGGGAAGGAAGGAGAACGTACGAGGAGACGTGAGAGAGAGAGAGAGGGAGAGGGAGGAACTGCGAGGAGGAACATTACATGGAGGGGTCGGCTCTATTGTGTTTGAACTCATCACGCCTACACGAGCTTTTAGTCATCAACAAGAGGAAGAGCTAATGGTTGGAGTGGAGGAGGAGAGGAGATGAAATGAAAGGAGGAGCAGAGAGGCCGAGGAGGGCAAATAGTCCGGCGCGTTTTGGTGTTCAGCTCGGTGGTCTCGCTTTTATAGACACTTAAAGACAGCGTGAGGAAATGCCGAAAAGGAAACGAGAACTTCAAAACGCAGTCTTGAAATACAAATTAAAGCAAAAATACTATATATGCTATAATTCTATAACCGCATCCAATTATATCCGCGATTTGCACCGGATGTCCTCCACAATGTCAAAGCGGCGAACCCTCAACTTCAACCTCATTTCGGGGAAATAGAAGGAAGTTGCAGGGAGCCGAAACCACAGTTCAACAGTTGAACTCGGCGGTGACGGTCTGACCCCGACGGCCGAATCGCTCCACCTCGCACGGGTCGCTGTGCAGCGCTCAGTAGGCTGTGCACGCGGGTAGGCAGGTACGAAGAGGAAGTAATTAAGGTCGAAAAACAAAAGATTATGTGATTAACGTGACCTTTGGGTTTAACCACGCGCTCAAAGAAAGACAGTTCGACAGTGCACGCCGGATGGGAGGGAGCAGCCGTCACAGATTTATGAATCTGCTGGTATTAATTCCCTTGTTTGGAATATAGATAGTGACTTTGGTGCAGAAAACAAGGCACGATTTCATTCGGCCCCTTCTGTTTTCTCTTCTCTTATTAGTAAATTCGTGGGAAAGACAGGGACCGTTGTTCAAAAACGCAGCGCCTGGAACTCGGCAGCAACTCAACAAGTCCGGGGACTTTTATGTACGTCCAAGACATACAGTTGTGAGTACGAGCTGGAGGAAAATCTAAGAAAAAAAAAAAAAATTGCCTGCATTCTACAATAAAATGTGCTGATGTTGGCAGTCTTCCCTCATGGGGTACTCTGTCTCCCTGTTTCTGTCTGCTGTTTCCCTTTCTCTACTAATCTTGTTCACTGCGTAATATGTTCTCTGTGTTCCAGATTAGGTTTCGGTGTGATGGGGACGACCCGGCCCATTGTACGGCTTGCTCTAACTGCTCCGTCGGAAGGCGAGTCGTACCATTTATTTCCTCACCTTTTCGGCATCTCCTCGGGTCATTTCCCCTGTGGTGCCACTTCTTTACAAAATGCGCTGTTGTGTGCCGGAGGCTCACAAAGTGTGTTAAATATATTTCCTTTCACGTAAAACATTTACAAAGCTGGAGTTTTAGAATACACTGGAAGCTGCATCGTTCACTTTGGTGAACGCGAGCAACTTGTCCTCTGATTTGTTAGACATGATAGATATTTGGGGGAAATGCAATTAGCGTTTATTATTATTTATATATATATATAAAAATATATATATATAAACATTTTTTTAAAAAGCATTGGGAACAGTGTTTTTGATATGCAAAGCTGAAATTTTCCTTGAAGACAAAGTTATCAACCCTTCTTTGTATAAATTAAAAAAAAACAAAAAAACAGGGATTTAGAAACATTCATTCAACATAATTCTTCTCTTCTACTGTAATTAAGGATTCATAAAGTGTGATAGTAGTTTAAGCTGTAGTTAAAAAAATAATTCTATTCAAAATTTACAACTTGAACATAAAAAAAAAATATCTTGATATTTACTTTGCTTTGTTACATTAATTTACTTAATTTGTTATAAAGAATATGAGAGGATCTTTCTATCTAAGCTTAATTTCTCTTTGAGATTACTTTATTGGCATTTAGTTTTCTTTAAAAAGGAGCAGTAGAGACGGACAGGAGATGTAGGGAGAGGAAGCAGAGGAATGAAAAGCAGTCAAGGGACCGCCGGTCGGGAATCTATCCGGGGATTCACTGCTGACGGCATCTGCGCCACATCCACTCTGTCGGGTCGCCCTCGAAAGCCGATTTTATCCAATGAAAGCAGTTCCGTTGACCACCACTAGACAGCTTTGGAGTAATAGTTATAATCCATTATAATGGCCTCATAGGTGAGTGAGTACACCTCCGGTCACAGTGGCCTCAAACACCTTCATGAGATGTTTGCAGCGGGAACAAGCGGTCATGACAAAGTAAGCTGGTCAACATGGTGTGTGTGTGTGTGTACATAAACGTGAGGATGTGTGAGTAGATGCAAACCAAACATTTTGCTCCCTCGCCCCACAAAAACAAAGATCTTTTTAATCATAGTTTACTCAAACTAAACTAAAGATCCAAACACAGGAATGAATTCTGGCGTTCCTTTTTCCCCGACGAGGAAATCAAACTACAAATGATTGCAAATTCTTCTCAGTGTTGCCAAACGCCGACAAACCGCCGATGTGTGTATCCCCAGTTTTTGCCATCATCTTCACAGTTAAAAAAAAAAAAAAAACTTAAAATAGCAAAAAAACCATTCAGACACTTCAGCTGAATCATCCTGCAGTTGCTAAAACACCACCGTAGACAATTCCACATCAATTTACCTCAGAGTTTTTATTTTTACCCTCGCTGTGGATCCTTTTTCCTGGTAAATTAAAGTATTTGTGATGCAAGGTGATGGCGCGTCGGAGATAACAGCTGACACAGCACGCACGCTGAAATACAAAAGGCTCTCGGCGAATGGCGAGGAATATTTTCTGGTCGAATCGCAGAGGGCAATTTTTAGTTGTGGGCCGCACGACGGCTGTTTTTTTTTTTTTTTCTCAGCTTCGCGTGCGGGAAAACGCCACTTACGTGCTCCTACAAGTTGTTGTAAACTAAAAATACAATCCGACTCCAGCGCGGAGCCCGTATGGTTTCCTGCGCAGTCGTTTCCCACCGAAAATCGGAGCGCCCCATTCTATTTCCTCACATCCACGGGACGGCATCAGCTGGTGTGTTGCATAAAAAAAAAAAAAAAAAAAAAAAAAACCTGACGGACACGAGCACAATGTTGGTACAACGCCGCGGCCCTCAGGCAAAACAGCGTGGCACGGAGCCTAATAGAGACATCGTACTGGCCTATTAGCACAGATGGTTGTCATATGTATGCAAATAAGGAGCAAAGTGAATCACGTAGCCCCCATCAGCACCACCTGTCTGCCTCACACAAGCCACACCGAAATCCCCCTTCAGCATCCACGCACACACACACACACACACACACACACACACACACACACACACACACACACACACACACACACACACACACACACACACACACACACACACTTAGGGTCACTTATGCGCTCGCTACCTACCGTCCAAATCCCTTCGGAGGGCCGAGTCTGTTCCTTTCCAACCCGCAGCTGTATATTAATTAGAGTAAAGACATTAATCATCATTTTGTTCTTTTTCGGGAGCAGACAGGAGGACGAACAGATACAAGCGGAGCGGCCGGGAAGAGGGCAGATCAGTTGTTCTTTGTCTTTGTTGAGGATGTGTTGAGGGTTGTGTGCCGAGAGGGGCGAGGTGTTACATGTGGGTCTCGTGGTCAAGGAGCATCACACCCAAGGGAGTTGGCATGCTGCCAATTTGGTGTGTGTGTGTGTGTGTGTGTGTGTGTGTGTGTGTGTGTGTGTGTGTGTGTGTGTGTGTGTGTGTGTGTGTGTGTGTGTGTGTGTGTGTGTGTGTGTGTGTGTGTGTGAGGAGCTGCATGCAATCGTGCCCTCCTATGTCGGTTTGCAGTGTGGAACAACAACTGCAGGAGTTTCCAATGCTCTTTACGGCTCCAACAGTCACTCTCAACATCTGCCGGCCGATACTGCCCGCACTGTGGATGACTCTTAATGACACGACAGCAGAAGCGGGAGTCGTGTATTTGGTCCCCATTGGAATTAAACTCCCAAATGCTAACACTATTATTACAATATTAGGGCTGCTGACTTTAAGCAGGTAAAGGGTTTTACTGCCAACGGTGTTTTAGTTTCAACACATCCTCATACCTAAATGACAGAAAAAGTCATTTCCTAAAAGGACATATATGACTGTTGGAGAGTACCAGCGACAGCTCGGTCCTTTGTCGTCACGGTAACAGTAATAAACGTGGTTGACGTCGTGAATCAGTAGCAGTCCGGGTAGGTTTAGGCCCCCAAACTGTTTGGATTAATTTAGGATGGGTTAAATGTCCAACCAGCACTGTCCTCCTCCTTACATGGTCTCTGTCACTCCTCATACTCCGAACCGGACTTCCTCTTTCACTCCTGTCCTAATTACAACGCCCACGAAAGGTCGCAATAAATGTAACATTGAGATGCCTGCACAAAATGATCTCAACCGCTTCGTTTTTTTAGGGGCGGACGGCCTTTTGAGTTTAGTGTGTCGACGCGCTCACATTTGCTAATTAGCATCAAACACTGCTGAAGCAGATGTAATTAGGTCTGCAGGTACGTCTTCAATCAAATTTACGAGATTAACTTTTTGACCCGAAGGCGGCTCAAGAAAACCCCATGAAAACTCGACCGACACGCTCGTGCCGCTAGGGAACAAGTCCAGGAAGTCGTTTTGCAAGTGTTGAGGCCAATGAATTTGACTACCTGTTCAGGAATCACCGAAATAGTTGGGATTAACTCTCCGGAGCCGTGACGCTTCTTACAAAACAGTGTGAAAAATCCATTTAGAAGCTTTGTGATGTTTCCCAAAATGAGCATTCGAGATTGCACAAAACTGACTGAGCAACGTACTTTTTTCTTCTTTTTTTTTTTTCCCCTTCCCTCCTCTCAGTGGAGGATTAGTAATGATTTGGCGTAATCCAATGAGACCACTGTTTTAAAAACACCGTTTTGCTGGTATTCTTGATCGAATGCCAACGCAGCATTGCCTTCGCATAACATTGAGACTGTAGTTTCCCATATTCCACTCTAGTAAGTAGTATTCAAGTTGACATTCTGCAGCACATTTCAACTTTGGATCGGCCCGTGTTATTATACGGGTTTTTTTCTTGACATTCCTTCCATTTTTGATGGTGTTGAGGAAGTGACTCTGCTGTGAGACTTTGAGCAGAACATCTATGTTATACTCTGTATTCCATAAAACAGTGCTGGTAGCTGTCCTCCGTAACAGTTTCAAAAAAGAAAACTTTCAAAGGAATGCATTTTGTGAGAATAAATTGCTGAAGATCAAAAACAGCTCCTTCAGAACAAAGCCACTGCCATCTCAGCGTTTTGACAAGAACACATCTGGACAAGAATAGAAAAAGTATAATAAAAAAAAAAAAAAAAAAAAAAACTTTTCTTTTCTCGTTATGCTGTTTATTTTAGCCCGTTAAATCACGGTTAAAAAAAGAAAAGACAAAAGTAATGTCCGGTGTTGCTCATCATTATGACTTGAAGCACAAGTAAACTTTGTAATCCCGTGGCTTTAGCGGCTTCACTCTCACATTAATCCCATGTTACACTAACAAAGAACGTGTTCGCCTAAAACCTCCACAGGCACAAACTAAGCGAGGATTAGCGTGGAGAAAGAGGGGGCTTTAAACACTGTTAATGCAAGGCTTAGAATTTTTTAAGTTGTGTACTGAATCCTAAAACACGTATACAGTAACCGCCTAACACCACATTCGGTTTTCTAACCAACTTTATTGACATTCTGCCACTGAAGCGTCCTTCATCCCAGACAGCATCCATTGTTCAGGGAGACTCCTTCTCGCTCATGCCAGAAACATCTCCCATGGGTCCTTTTCATTTCCTTTCACTTCACCACTAAATGCCCTTTCGAGAAAATCATTGAGCATAGCCATATGGCCCTGAGGAGATTAGCTTAGCCAGATTGGTATCCACTCTCAAATCTCTTCCTAAAAAAACACACTTTTTAGGATTTGCTTATATAGTTAAGCAATTTCTGCTCGGCTCTCTTTCTAAACACACATAAAGTGCATGCGTTGTTGAAGTTGTGCATCCGTGAGTGGGGTTGAAAGAGCTTCTTTTTATTTTTTATGTGCGTGATGAGCCCTGGGAAGCCCCCTTTCGGTTCCTCCCTCCTCCTCCTCCTCCTCCTCTTCCTCTCCACCATCAAGCCCCTCAAAGAGTCACAACTTTTTTTTCTTTTTTTTTTCTTTTACAGCCTCTGCGGACCCCCGAACACGTCACTGAAACTCTGTTCCCATTTCACACGGCCATCACGGGGAGATTTTAGTGCCACCATTGGCTCAAACCTCGGAGTAACTGCCCATTATAATTATGGCAGCGAGCTCGGCCACCCATTGATGAGTCACCACCTCCACTGGCTGCATGGAGGCTCCACCACCACCACCACCACTGGGCAGGTACAGCTGGACGGGACATTAGGGGTGATGTTAGGAGAATGTCGGCACCATATGTTTTCATTATAATTCAGTGCTACGCTACTTTGACATATTTATGGCTGTTCGTTCTCTTTTTCTCACGAATCAATCAGGTTTTGAGGTTGGTTGCTAAATTAAAACCATCCTGCCCTGTCAGTGCATTGACGTACCCAGGAGTATTTTTAGCACATTTAGTGTACTATATTAATATATTTTTGTTTAAGCCATTTTGGTTGAACTTTTGCAAACTTTTTTGAGAGTTAATTTTCCAATTTATACTTCAAATCACAAAGCATATATTTGCTGTCTGTCCATAATGCTCAGATTGAGGAGGGAAATAAAACAACTGGGATGTAATTACTTTTGCAGGTGTTTGGTTTAAAATACGCCTTTCACACATTGAAATTTGAACCAGTTGATGGTGATGAATTAATTCTGACAGATGAAAGTTATGACGAGTCGCGCTCGGGGGAATATTAACGTCGATTTGTCCATAAGTGGTCGAGAAATTTCACACCACAAATTCAGTCTTGCGGTGGCACAAGGGGAAATAATCAGGCATCACCAAAGTCATTAGGATGACATGATGACTGTCAGCACAATATTTAGTTCAGACCAACTGGTAGATGTTGAAATATTTCATTACATAAGTGAAAAAAAAAAAAAAGAGACTTCTTTGTGCTACTACAAGAACAAAGTTCAGGAAATTACTAAACTCAGTAGGATTCATCCTCCGGGCGCCATGAACAACTGTACAGAATTTCATTGGAATTCTTCTGATACTGGTTGAGATATTTCAGGGTGAACCGAACTATGTTGACAGTACCTGATAATAAAGGACAATATACCTGTGTTCTCTCAGAGTAAAGAGCAGTGGGCTGATTATACATGGACCAAAACTGTGTGCATTCAGGACAAGTTTTTATTATCGAACTAAGAATTATGACATTTAATTTAGTATGGGTACTGATTTTGTAAATATGGACGATACACAAAGACCACTTACTTGGAGACAGCCCTGTATGAGGATATCATGATAAACTGACTGTATTCAGCCGAGTCATTTGATATTTTCCAAACATATAAAACTTTAAACTTGTAACAGTTCAACTTTCCTGCCTTTTGTTCTTTTTATGTACCACTGGACGATTCATGTTTAGTAAAATAAGTAGTCTGGGAAATAGGGCCGCCATGTTGGATTTGCGTGTGTGAATCGGTTCAAACATTTTCTATTTCCCCCAATAAACTACCGAAGTTGCGATGACGCACTCCGCTGCTAATGTGGCCTCCATAATCTGCCCTTTATGTTTTTGTCTTTTCTATTTCAGAGATGCAAAGCTCACATCTGACAATTCTCCGTTCAGTAAGTTATTCATCAAAGTGCAGCGGGGCTGAGAAATATGCCGATAAAAAAGCAGCTCAATACAATATTTACAGCAGAAGACTGTTGTTATCTTCGTGTGCAACAGTGATGCAAGCTTCAGAAATGTTCAGAGCAAATAAAACAATTTCAGGTCATCTCCTGCATTAAGATCGTTGTCGTTGTTCAGGTCTGAACGCAGCTGCATAACGTGGTTATTAACAGTCACGCTCTCACGTTCACAGGTGGGACTCGTCTCCACCGAAAGTTTACTTTGTGGAAATATTCTGAAGCCGCAGCTGAAAAAACACATCAAACATGTGATAAATTGAGTGCCTCACGTGTGTTTGACAGCACTGGATTTGCAAAGCATACATAATATCCTCTGACTGCTTTTTTTATTTAAGTATTCAGCGGTATAAATTTCGGCGCCTGACAGTTTCTGGAGAACCACCCCCCCTCCCCCCCAAAAAAAAACAAAAAACAAAAACGTGACCTTATTGTGACTTTGACATTCATATCTGTCTCTTTCACTGGAGACAAAGCGGCACATTGTTGAGATACCTGTGTAATCATGAGAGTCCCTGGCGCCTCTTGCCTTTTGACCCCGGCTGTATTATCCACTCCGCTCCCTCTCGGTCTTATCCAGAGTGTGGCCTGAGCTGCACTGTCAGCCGGGACTAATGGGAAACCGCGGCGCGGCCAACCGAGAGGCGTGACATAATGAGCACGTAAAACTGACCTTGGTTGGGGGGGGGGGGGGTTGGGGAGGAGAGGTGGGGGTCCTTTTTTTTTTTAACACGCAACACCTCCAACATTTAGCGAGACACGTCATTTAGTATTCGAGGCAAAATGATGCATAGCGGTGTTCATTCTGCTTCATTAATTGCCTTTTTTTTTGGTATATATATATATATATATATATATTTCTCTTCCTGCATGAATTCCTGGTGTGGACTTTTCAAGGCTGCGTCCTTTATTTGTCAAAGGTTCGTGGCAGTTGTTTGGCGTGGGAGCCGCGGTGTGATTAGTCTCATGCCTCCAACTTTACAGCAGGAGCTCCACAGAGTTAATAAAAGAGCTGGAAGCCTTCATGCTGACGAACATCGTCTCACTGCAGTATAATGGTGCCTTTGTGAAGGCAGCGGCAGTAACGTTCATTGACTTGATGTGTCCGCCGGGGTCAAATTAACTCTGACATCCAGTCTATGCGAGGTGCTCGCTATGTTTGTTTGCGAATGCTTGTTTCAGCGTATTAACAGACTTTTGTATTGTTTTCTTTCTTCAGAAGCTGATCTGCCGATGTAACGAGCAGAATCCCATTCATTTATTCAGCTCATCTGCGACCACATTGAGAATTCCCCCGATGTTTTCCCCGTCTCTCTGCTGAGCCTTCCAGTCAGACCTCACTGCAAACAGTTTACAAATGCGTTTAACAAGTATCTCACTTTGCCAGACGATGTTCAACAATGCGTCAGCAGATAAGTTAATCAGCTGAAAGAGAGAGTCGCATTTCTGGCTGCTGTTTTTTTTTTTCCCCTTCTGAATGCATTGCAGTAATGGGGGGGGGAAGAAAAAAAAAAAGGTAAATAAACCCAGAATTGTAATTCAAGGATTTTTTTTTTTTTTTTTTTCCACATCGTCTTCCATTCCAAACACAACACATCACCGGCTACGGCCGCCAGTTATCGATAAGTCGTTAACACGCATTTCTCTCGTAAAGTTGACAGGCCGTCGGCGTCTTTTGTCTTTATAATGTAAAATGACAGTCGTGCACGTCCCTTTTGATTGATCAGCACACGCAATTACTGTCCGGGCCGAAGAGCTGCATGAAAAACAGCTCCGTCGCCGCTCCCATCCGCTACTCGGTGTGACATTTTAATCTACCGGCAGATTAATGGGACACTAGTAGAGTGGAGAATATCCCACTATTGATTTTTTTCTGATGAATCAAACGCTTCCGTTTTCGTGACAGGTTTAGCATATATCTAGTCGGGTCGGCCAGGTTTTGTGTGTGTGTGTGTGTGAGAGTGAGAGAGAGATGTATAAAGAGAGAAGCTACAGTACGAATGAATCATTATATGAGTCTGTGTGTGTGCTCATGCGCAGATAGGACACCCACTCGGCTCTGTAAACTCTCTGCAGAGCTCTCTTCTTCTTTATTTCTATTATTTCTTATATTTGTTTGCGGCTCAAAGGGGGTCCTGAATGTGCCCACCGAGAAAAAAAAAAAAAAATTAAAAAAAAGAATAAAGAAATCTTCGCTGGCCGTGGTGATTTACAACTTAACTTTAATTGGGTTGTAAAATCAAATCCAGAGTTGTTTCAGGAATGCCAAAATGTGATTCCCCGGCTCGTTCACAGGAGGAGCCCGGCAGTCAAGGACACCGAGAGATAGTGAGTGAGAGACAGTAAGATAGTCAGGGAGGAGGACGAGGAGGACGAGGAGGAGGAGGAGGCGGCACAGCAATAGGTGGAGATGGGTGGGGGGGGGGGTGGGGGGAGGGAGCGAGAGGGGGTGGGGCGGGGGGAGGCGGGGAAGATAAAGGGCTTGTTAAAAAGAGAGTGAGCAGGCAAAAAGAATGGAGACAGATGGAGAAGAAGCTGAACTAAGTTTAGCCCGTCGTTTACAGGCCCGGCCTGCGCGGCTTCACTCTGATTAAAAGCACCTGTGATTCATTTCAACTGATCTGCCTCAGCATGAAACAAGCAGCAGGTTGTGATGTGTGAGACGGACAAAAAAAAAAAAAAAAAAAAAAAAGGAGGAGGAGAGGAGGACCACACAGAAACCAGCGAGGCAGCCACTGTACAAACTCTGCTGCAGGACACACACACACACACACACGCGCGCGCACACACACACACACACACACACACACACACACACACACACACACACACAACGCGTGCAGCAAAACAGACACGCAGTCGGCTACAAGAACCGCTGTTGAACTTGGAATTAACAGCCGAGAGAGGGGAGAGTTTACAGCCCAAACGTTGTGGGCCTTCGACACATCCACAAACACAAACACTGCATATTTTCCTCTCGCGCAGTCAAAATAAATGACGACGGTTGAGGCAGAGTTTTCCAGCTCGAGCCCGCGTTCGAAAAGGCTGGTCGGCGGGGCGATGGGAGCCAAAAGGGGATTTGAGGATTTTATCGGCGGCGAGGGGCTAATTTGCAGATGATTAAGAAAACACACAGTGTAAAGTCTCCCAGCGACACCAGAGATTAAAGAGAGGAGGGGGTTGGGGGGGGGGGGGGCGAGCACGGGAGAGGTCGATGATGAAAACGAAAGCGGGGAGACGGAGAGTAGGAGGCAGACATGGAGACGGCAAAACTGCGCTAAATACTGCACTATTTATTTTGTATTATTTAATCACGGGTGATTACAGAGACTGAGACACTGGCAGCGGCCCCCGCAGCTCCGTGTGTCTGATTTCTGTTAACATAGAGAAACAGATTAAGGCAAATATTTGTCTTTATCCAATCCTAGAATCGTTAAAACGTCATTACGCGAGAACACAATATTGAGAATCAATAAGGAAGCCATAGTTCATTTGGAAAGGTCGTTGCAGCGTAAGCACGCAGACATTTATATTTTCTAATGCCCCGGCTGAACTCCTGAACCCTCATCGACTATTTCCAAAACATCGTTCTTCCCTCTGATCATTTACATATGCATCAGGCAGTTATTATTTCTATTATGATTATGAGACCCTCGCCTCACATTCGTTCCAAAGAGCACTTTGGGGTAATTAGGTGTAAAGCTTTTGCAGGAATAAACGCCGCATACGGAGCGATACCCGTTTGACTTCTCAGTATTTCACATGGTTGCGTATTGCTGCGTTTTTTTTTTGTCTTCCCCTCCCTCCATCGCTTTGCGTGTCCGTCTCCGTTTCTCTGTCGCGCCTCACCCTTCCCCTCGTTATTCCTCATTGAGAAACAACAATGCATTTCATTGCGTATGCTGATTTAACCCTCCACCAGCGACTGTGTTTTAATACCCCGTCTCCAGCGTATGCAATGGGATATGAGAGAAGCAGGGAGACGGAGGGGGGAGAAATGTTTTTCCTCTGCGGAGTAAAAAAAAAGACTTCAACACAACTGAAAACCTATGTGTGAGGCCTCTGATGTCTCCTAATCGCCCCTTGTAGCGAGATGGAGAGTAAAATAGCCTAATCTACTGTACACCACTAATCCTTACACCATCCAACACACTTGGAGAATAAAGTACACGAGGCAAAATAAAAAGCCATAAAGGACAACAATGTCCCTTTGCTGGAAAAGTAGGCCAGCCGGAAGTGCTCTAAACTTAAAGTAAAAATAAAAACACCAGTGGAAGCCTGAGCTGACACTGAAGTTTGGTGATGAGCTGAAAAATAGTTTACATTAGGAACATGGTGTTTCATTTAGCCAGATAAGCTCAGTTCAGAGGTCTTTGCGTGGGGCTCAGCCTCCCTTTGCTGTCAGTACAAAGCCGGGCTCGGAGGAGGAGGAGGATGAGGAGGAGGATGAGGAAGAGGAGAGAAGGGAGAGGAAGGGAAGGGAAGGGGAAGAAAAAAAAAGAAAGGGTAAGGCAGTGTCTAATTAGCTATGCAAATCCCATGCACTGGCGGATTGAGTTTTGAAATGAAATTGGTCCTTTGGATCTTCTCAGCTTCTTTTTTTTTTTTTTTTTTTTTTTTTTAATCTCTGCCAATGTGACCAGTTAAGCAGGGGTGGCTTGAAATAGTGAACACAGCAGATGGAGAGGTTTCTTATTAGAATCAGTCCTTCCCCAGTCGGACTATAAGACCCCAGTGAGCAGTTATCCACTTGCTGCACACACACACACACACACACACGCGCACACACACACACACACACACACACACACACACACACACACACACACACACACACACGCCCTTTTGCACAACAGACGCCTGAACACTGGGCTGTCAGGAAATGGAGGTTTCATCAGTTTTCTGTCCATTACGGCTCAGTGTTCCCACGGGGCTCCTAACCAGAGGTCTGAAACTGTTGCTGCTTGCTTCTTGCAGAAAAAAAACAAAACCCACAAAGACGTGGAGGTGTGTATGGCACGGCTCCACACGGCCCGCTGAAAACAATCTCAGCACACTGCAACGTATTTAGGCGCCTCCAGGAAATCGCGGCCATGCGTTCGCAGTATCTAACGTAAATTCGAGCAATCTCTGTAGTATTTGCCGGGAGCTGGGCGCTTTTTTTTTTTTTTTTTTTAAATTCCCGCGGTTTTTCCGCAAAAAAAAAAAAAAACGTCGTCAACAGAAGCTGTGTTGAAAGTATTACGGCATAAAGTGGTCTCGTCCAACAAAACTAGCTTTAACAATCAGCGCGGTTCTCCTTTCCTCTCCTCTCCGCACCACTACAGACTCTGTGCTTTTCGCCGCTCACTTAAAACTCCGCAAATTCAAATTGCATAATCAAGCATTTTTGATCGCAACAATCACACACACACAAAAAAAAAAAATCCTGGAGGACTTATATATGTAGTAGATGCTGCTATTCTGCATTCTACACATATCTCTAATAACATATCTTAAAACGCCGAATTTCTCACGTCGGCACAAATTCAAAACCCCAAAATGATCTCCCGAGTTGACCAACGCACAATGCATGATTCCATTGTGCCGGCCGTGTCTGACACAACTTAATTTCACAGTCTAAACTGCTCTCTTTTGCCAAGAAATCATTAACCTCAAACAGCATGGTTGAAATCCTAGCAGTGGCTGCGGTGGGTTTTTAGGGTCCACGAGGGCCAGGGGTTAGAATTAAACCGTGTAACAAGCCAGAATGCGGCCGTCCATTAATAAGAACGGGCCAACTCAATTTTCCCCCTCTAACGTCTAATCCTTAATACTTCAGGGTGCTGTCTGAGAAACAAGCCTCACGTTGTAATAAAAAAAAAAAAAAAAAAAAAAAAGCTTAAATCCTGGTGGTTTTGAAAGAGCACGTTGTTGCCCTCTCATAAAAGCTTGAATGTAATTGGACCAGTGCGTGTCCTAACCCCTGCAGATCAAAGGTTAGCAAAGCAGGTACTCATTTAGCATGTCAGGGATTAGTTGGCTCAATACAACGCTTTGGCACGGAAAGTGTCTGGATCAAAGTTATGTCCTAATACGTGACTTGTAATTAAGTTCTCGAGAGGAGGGGAGCGGAGATGAGAGGAGCGGAGAGGCATCCCGGCCCTGACACTGACGACTTCGAGCTGTGCATGACACGAGGCGGCCCCGGTGGGAAGGCCTTCGGGTTTGTTTAGGGAGAGCTGACATCTCCAGAAGTTGCCATGTTGGAGCTTTTGGAGACGTTCCATCTGTCCGCACCGCCGCACGCTCGCTCAAGTCATAAAGATTGATTGAAGTGGAGTGTAAACTGTTATACGGAGAGGACACAATGTAAACTGCAGCTAAAAAGAGAATATATCCACAGTGTGCTCAGCGCATCTTAATCATAACACCCGGACGGTCACTAAAAACTTTCAAAGACGTGCATCCCCCGACGCGCTCGGTTTAAGGAAACATGCCACAAAGAAAGGGACTCTGCGTTGTTTAATGGTTACGTACAATACAATTAAATATTCATGCTCTACGTATTGGTGCCACAATATTCCATGAGTTGTAGCATTCATTTGGAAATCAAGCATACTGTGGGTAAGAATGGCGTAAAGCGTATAACACGGTTGGTCTTATTTTGGGTTTCCACTGATAGTAACAAGTCCGAAGGGTCGAGAAGGAGTCAGGCTGTACGGTGATCTGAAGCAAATACAGAGGTTACTCAAACCTTTTTGGAAGAGAAAATGAAGGCAAACTGTAAAATCGTTCCCCATGCTGTCGGGCGTAGACATCTATCACGACCTGCCAAACTTATAGATGTGCACACTCAGTTTTCCTGTGCAATCAGAGATTGTTACCAATATTTTAGGACTTTTTAGCTCAGCTTTAGTTTTTCCTCCAGATGATAAAAAAAAAAAAAAAAAAATCCAGATTATCAGCAATATCAGCTTGCTAACATGCTACAAATGTTTCGTAATCTTATTTTAGCATTTCAGCGTTACTATTTACTGTTTAGCGTTGAAAGAACAGCTGATGGAAATGTGATTAGTTTTACTTCAAATTTTAATTGAAAAGTAATTGAAATTTGGACCTTATGATGTTTTTCACATTTCATTCGGATGGGGATATGAATTAGCCTGGTTTTACGAGACCCAAATTCACCCTGTGAATATACGGGTCCGGCCACGCTCCACTGAGGATTGTCTCCAGGCGTCTCATACTTGGGTCAATTCGATTGGAGCAGCCTTTAATCTATCGGCATTGACCACCACATGCTGTGTGCTTGAAACCTCAATGCAAACAGGGTTTTTCAGACTGCAAACACAACAAAAGCCTGAAGCCTGTACCACAGCTGATGGGGATTCATCGACAGCTGTTGAGACGTTTGACTGAAAACTACAAATGTGACCATCAAGTGGTGCCTAAGCAAAGCACAGAAAGGACACAAAACATCAGCAGGGAGAGAATCCAAATGTTGAGCTATTTCACTATTCAGGGGCCGTTTTCACCACAGTTATTAGGGTTCATCTTTTGGACACCGTTGATATCTTGCACTCGATTTCATGGGAAATTTATGTTGAAAGTATTTTCGTCTGGACTATTCAAACGACAGGATTTCATTAAACGGGACTGCTTCGGACTTAGGATGTCTCTTAACGGAACAAAGCAGCCCCCAACTGTGTGTGCGCCGTTGTCACAGCTAGTTATAATCAGTGCTAAAAGCATCACATAAGTGGTGCCATGTCGAAGTGCAAAATATAGTCAGAACGGCATCATATTTCAAATTAATATGTGCTTCACTGTCTTTAACTGCAGGGTAGTAAACAGCACACATAGTCCACCCTCACAGGAGAATACAACGTGTAGTAATTAGATGTTACGGTGCATCATTCACAGGCACTGTTAAAAGTTATTTTTACAGTCGGAGGTGATACACAGCCGTCCTAAAATAAAAGCCTTACCCTTCCTTTGCCCTGCTCAGTAAGTATACGGCTGCCCACCATTTCAAAGGCAAGATGGTAAATCAGCTGTGAAGACTGTGACAGCTGAGGATGTTGTGTGTGTGTGTGTGTGTGTGTGTGTGTATATGTGTTTCTGTACGTGTGTATATTTATGCGCTGTACACAATACGCTCATGCGCAGAGGTTGCTGTTTGCTTTGTGTGCGTTTGGACTGGGTGTGGTGCCTACGGCCTGCAGACGATACGGGATTCATCCCGTCTGACTGCAGCTTATCGCCGGACTGGCTGTCACCTAATGAGATATCAGCAAACCCAGCATTTAAAAAGGTGGAGGACATAAAAGACATGCACGCGCAGCAGACTGGCTCCGGATTAACCAATGATATGTCTAGACAAGTTCAAAGTCCTTTCACAACAAATGGTTAAGTTATGTTCCCTTATCGATTTGTAGCCTCTGAAGCTGCACAAAATGCAGTGAAAAAAAAAAAATCACTGACTGTATATAAAAGTGGACGCAACTTCCAGGTCTGAAAAGTGAGGCTGATGCAGAAGTGCTTTAAGCTGCACTACCACCGATTGCTATTAGAGGCTGGCTCCAAAAACTCCATAGACTCCCATTTAACTACTTTCATAAAGTTAAAGTAAATAAAATTTCCCATCAATGATTTGAAAATAAGCTTCAACAGGCTGTGTGTTTTGGGGGGCGAGTCTGTTTGATTGACAGTCAGTTTACGGTTATCGTTGGGCGGGGGACGTAGTATCGCCGGGTTTCCAATCAATCGAGTCAGCTTCTCCAAATATGGTCACTACCAGCTCCAAACCGCTGAGGACTAGCGAGATGGCGGCGGCCAAAATCCGAACTCGAGGCTTCATAACGGCCGTTCGCAAACCAACGGGTGACGTCACTGTTGGTTGCCGCTTGGTAAAAAAAAAAAAAACACACATTTTGTCATTTCTATTCTGCGCTGTACTGCCTTACTTTGAGATTTCACCGCCACTACTTGCATCAAGAAGCAGCTGAGATCTATCATGTTGACATTACTCTCTGAGCTCGCTCCGAGTTCAGGCATTACAAAAGGGAGGAAAGCGAGGCTACAACCGTTCGGAGTCCAATGAGCCATGTCCTCGCGCTGATCTCTCTAATAGCCAGAATGCCCAAACCACAGTGACAATGAGTGACAGTGCACATTGGGAGGATCATCCCCATTAGCCTTCATTCTGCCAGTATTCCATCTCCACATTCCTCTGTAGGCTGGGTGTCAAGGCTGTGCTAAATGTGATGCATTAGGTGTCGGCAAATAAACAGGAGGCTACCCCAAAATGTTATTAGCGCCCACTACAACGGGATTTAATGGGGATCCGAGTAAAGGATGAAAGCCGGAGCATGTGTGCTCGATGGATTACTACGTGACGTTGAAGGGCATTCTTTCCAAAGACAACGGGGACTGGAAGAGAAGTGGGGGCCGACGGCGGCGAGATGCAAAAGGTCCTAAAGAGTGATGAGACCTAATCTGGTGTTGTTTAAAGGAGGGAGGAAAACACAAGCGTGTATTTGTGAAGCTGATGTTTTTCCAGCCCATCTGGAGCCGTCACAGCCCCGCGTGTTGACCTCTGTCGTGAAGCGTTGATGCAGTGACAGCAGACATTACTTGTGACTGACGGGGTCGAGTGAAGGCTGAGGGATGGAAAAAAAAAACAAAGTTTTGCAGATAAATGCGTAAATAGTTCGATAATTTCTTGGATATTTCTTGCACAATTCCTAAAATGAAACGCGACATTTCAAGACTAAAGTCGGTTTATGTAGATGCAGAAACGATATTAGTTCAACCTTTGGTGCTATCAATGACCACAGCTGACAAATCAGACGGGCTCGTCTCCCTCTGAGGTTCACATACCCCGCCCATCGTCGCCATTCATCACGACCAACAAACGCTAAGCTGTCCCAAAATGCGCCCGACGTGCGGGGGCGCCTACGAAAAGCCTCATCCAAACACGCTGCGACACAAACTCCAGGATTTCCCAGGTGCTGGGGAGGCATGACATCACGGTGCCTCCGCCCGAACACACAATGAGGACTTTGAGAGGTGGCGGTGAGAACAGTCGGTGAAAAAACAAGCTCCGAAAAAAAAATAATAAAAAAAATAACATACATCAACAAAACGGTCCCCTTCTAAATACTATGGAAAAGTGGGAGATGAGAGCCAAAGCAGCTGAATCCAGTTAACGCCTGGAAAAAATTATAGAAACATTTGACGAGGGGAGGGGGATGGATGGGGCGACGGGGGCGGGGGGGGGTGGGGGCAGTCTGACAATTTGGAGGGGTGGCGTGTGTGCTGACAGCTGGGGGTGGGGGGGGGGGGTTATGCATATTCAAAGAAACAACATTCTTTCTCACAACGTGACTCTGTGTAGACACAGGGACCCCGAGCTCGTCTATTTTTTGATTCTGGGACTCGGGGAAACAACTGGGTGTTTGTGTGCGAGCCATAAGCTGTCAGCTTTACCTTATTAAAATGTCATTGACTCTTAAACTGCATATTTATGCAGTGTTAACCAGCGCCTGATGGCAGAGCTCGCATATAGTTTCGTCGGAGGCTGGCAGGCTGACTCAGACAGCCGGTGTCACCCGGAGATAAGCTTTATTACACAATGTATGCACGGGGCCCCGTTTGATTGATGCTGCTCCATTATTATTATGTTCTGGCAAGGTAATGTATTCCAGGCTTCCATAAAAGACCAGTTCTAAATTAGTTGTGTCAAATTGTGGCGGCAGAGGTGTTGGCCTTATCTCTCCGATCTGGATTTTGAAATGAGGTTGCGCTGACATTGTGGTGGCGTGTGTGTATATGTGTGTGTGTGTGCTGGTGGGTGGTGGTGGGTGGTGGTGGGGGCAGAGGAGATGCTCAGTACGGTTGCAGCATTGGGAGACTTTGCGATCCTGGATTTCTTTCCCATTAAATTATGGATTTTTTTTTTTTCATGTGTAAAATAGATTTGCGCTTCACAGATCTAGGGTCTCAATTAAAAAAAAAAGAGAATATGGAAGAGGACCTTCGCTTGTTGGGTTCCTCAGGGTGCCTGCTGATACGGTTAAGGCCAATGAGAAGGGATTGAAACAGTTGATTTAAGACTCAAACATCCTTCCTCGTTTCTGGGTGTCGTCATCCCACAAATCAGCGAAACACAACGAGGCCGATTCATGCACCTGCATTCCCCACCCTCACTACGTACAGCGGGGAGTTGACGCAACCTTGGCCCGGATCGCGTTTTATCTCTCGCTTGTCTTCCTACGAGCTGTAAAAAACGATATGAGAGGTTGCGTTACGGCACCATGTTTTATTCTCATTTCCCCTCCTTTGGCAGCTCATCACAGTGAGACGGGATCTTTTTTATTTTTTTTTTTGGTCAAATTTAAAGCTGTGAGGTAGTGTGTGTGTGTGTGTGTTGTGTGTGTGTGTGGGGAATGTAACACTTTGACCGCACTGAAAATTGGAAGAAAATTGAGAACGCGTGGCACCTTCTCACACACACACACACACACACACACACACACACGCACACACACACACACACACACACACGCACACACACACACACACACGTACGGTGCTCCGTTGAAGCCTGTGTGGGTGGAGAGATGCGGTGCGTTCGGGCTGTTGAGGTGAACACTCGTGGGAAACGTCCGCAGCGCTAACCATTAGCCCAGATGTGTTTCTGTTTCGATTGTCAGAGCAGTCACATCTGTCTCAGTGTGTGTGTGTGTGTGTGTGTGTGTGTATTACTTTGTGATTGACTTTCCCAGCGTATGTGGCCGTGTGTACGTGTCTTGTCTGTGCGTACGCTATTTCTCTGCACGCTCGCTGGTGCTGATGGATCTCGTTAATGTTCTGCAGGACAGGGACTCTCATCTGTTAATAGCCTCGGTAGTTTCAGCGGGTTGAAGAGTCCAGCTTATCGGTGCGGCCCGGGGAATGGCCACAGTTCTAACAGTTGAGCAACGTTTACTACTTTGATGGCTCTACTTACTCTGCAGTAATTAACTTTAAGTGACTTTGTTGTAAAGATAGACATTTAAGACTCCACTTGCCCAACCCGGCAGAGAAGAAATTAAATTAAAACTGCAAGCAGTGATATTTGGGCCCTCGCAGCTTTACGTCGGGGATCCGGCGGGTCGGGGCCGCCGGCTCCCCGACGTGCAGCACGCGAGGGTCGGCATATTCCCGCTTGCAGTTTTTTTTGTTTTTTTTTCTCGATCTTGTTCCTTATTCTTCTTTTTTTTTTTTTAAAAAAGGCTTTTTTTGGCGGCTTTAACATCTTCAAAAACCCATGAAAGTTGGTACCTGACGCAAGTTTCATGAAGTTTGGAGCATCGTTTGACCTTAAACATCAACTTCCTGTGTCACGGTGAAACATCAAACTTAGCCACATCGCCCTGGCTATACTATATACTATATACTCTATACTCTATACAATATACTATATACTCTATACTCTATACTATATTAAAAAAAATAATTTTGGGTCACTTTTTGGACGACATGCTATAGTGTGACTTTTTTTTTTGGAATATTTTAGACAACATACTTTGGATATTTTGGATGACTTTTCATGACTTTTTGGAGTATTACCTTTTTCTGAACTGACATGCATGCCTCAAGTTACTTCTCACTCTAACACCACCGTGTCATGTCCAAAATATGAAAAAAAAAGTCACTTTTGGACTTTTTAGTTTTGTTGTTGACCTTTGGTTTGGTATTACTATGCACGTACAAACCTGAACCTGTGTGGCTTACCCTTAGAGGGACTCGCCTTAGGAGGTCTCACCCTCTGTGAACCACAGAGGGATTTGCTCTCTGTGAACCATGTGGCTTATTAAGGGGACTCACTCTCAAGTAAACCTTGTGTGTTACCTCAGCGGGTAAACCACGAGTGTTGTTACTTCGGCGGTTAAACCATGAACCATGTGTGTTTTTACCTTGGCGGGGCTCAAACCCGTGTCTTTATGAGGTTGTTTCCAGCTCGGAGTCGGTGTCGTAGACCACTGGACTATTTTCGGCGCCGGAGGACGAGTCGCGGCAGGAGAAAGAGTTTCACGGAGTTCCCTCAGCGCTTCTAGTGACTCAAACGACAGTCTGGTTAACTCAACAGGTAAAAGATTCTACTTCACCAAGGTTGCTATTAATCGTTCAAATTCCACCTTGGCCTGTTGATGGTGACTTTTCAAAAAGTTGAATCACCATCAACAGGCCAAGGTGGAATTTGAACCATTAATAGCCGTAGTTGTTACCTCGGTGAGTAAACCATGAACCATGTGTGTTGTTACCTTGGCGGGGCTCGAACCCGTGTCTTCATGAGGTTGCATTTGAATGAATATTTATGGACGGTGGAGTTATAGGTTGCAGTGAGCCAAAGATTTGTCACAATGCTGTCTAGTTCCTGGGAAGATTGGTGGCGTAGTGGTTAGGACTGCTACCTCTCAGCCAGAAGGTTTGGGGTTCAATCCCCCCCTTTGTCATGACTTATAAAAAAAAAAAAAAAAATGTTATTATTAAAAAAAAAGTCATACTACAGCAAAAAGTGACCTAAAAGTCATTTTTGGGTCACTTTTTGGCCGCCACGCCACAGGCACACCGATTGACGAAAACAAATTCTTATGATAACTTTTAATTCCAAACATGTTAAGAGGGAACAGACTCAATTTCAAGTCGGTCCGACAAAATCTGAAGGAGGAGTTTGTTAAAGTACAACATGTGTGAATCGCCAAAAATGGCGACTAAATTCCAAATGGCGGACTTCCTGTTGAGTTGACGTGACGGTGCGATGTAACTTTTTTGTACGTCTAGGTGTGATACACATGTTCACCGAATTTCGTGCATGTAGGTAAATGGAGCCGCCGGGGGAATCTCTTTAGGGGGCGCTAGCGAGCCATTTGGCCACGCCCGCTCGCGACTCCACTAAAATAAAAAACATTTCGCCGGGAGAGACGGGTGTACCAACTTTCATGAGTTTTTGAATATGATAAAGCCTCCAAAAATGCAGTTGTTTACGGAGAATCATAATAATCGCTTGGATAACAACAGGGCTTTCGCACCATCGGTGCTCGGGCTCTAAAGATAGACTTCGCATGTAATGCAGCTGTGATTGATTGATGCATTTGAAGTTTGCACATTGGTTATAGAAGCCTACTAAACACCACACGGCATAAAGAGCATTAAGGAATCACCGTCTTTAAAGCTGTAACAAGTCCCTTCGCTACATGCAGCTTGTTGTTGGAGGATTACGGCAGCACCTGTGCACTGATCCTCCCCTTAAAAAAGTAGCTGGATGTTAAAACTCACCGTGACTGTGGCAGATGACGCAACTCTTCACTGTGCTCCAGATCTTAAAGGAGGACATCAAAGTCAGGGGTCGTATGGATACTTCTCAGTCTGTTAAAAAAAAAAAAAAAGAAGCATCAAAAAATACGTTACGTCATCATCAACGTTATCATGAAAGAAAATTCAACTTAAAAGTGAGGCTATCTCAAATCTGTTGTTTCTTTTGATCCTTCATTTGATCCTAATCTGTTTAAAGCCCCAAAACTCTTCTGAATTTCAAAACTAAATCCCTAGAAAATCTTCTTTTTTTTTTTTTTGAAAAGATTTAAGGTTGACAGGAAATCTTTTCAATGGAAAAGTTTGGGTTTTCTACTGTACGTTGAACTATGTGCTTCCTAACTGTCTACTCGGTACCATCATGATACGAAGTGCTACAGTTTTGGATAAAACAATCCGACAGTATCAGACAGCTTCCACAGCGGATTAAAATAATCCTCCTCAAATTTTTCCATCCAAATTCTGTACAAGAGTGAAAATAAAGTGCGAGTGGTGCTATTACTCCATGAATGTCAAACAACTATACTGTCTGTGAGTTCTACAAACAGCACAGCGGACAAACTGAACATCAATTCAACGTGTTTGTGCATTCGTTCACGTGAATGATAACAACACTGGACTGCACGTCTCGTGTTCGGCAGCTGCGTTTGAAGACTTTTGTTTTGGGGTGCGTCTGTAGATAAAAGTATGCAAATGTGTAATATTTTGAGAATTTTGAAAACCACACAGGAATCTAAATAACAATGCAAACTGCATCCAACCTTCTGTTTTTAGTCGAGTCCTGATGCACGGGGAAATTACCCCTGCTGGAAAGGGACCAATCATAGACTTTTAATATACAGTACTTTTGACATACTACGTTTAACATACTATGTATTGGGACAAACTAAATCTTTTCTCTGGCATACTTGGTAGGAATGCAGGGTTTGTTTCCTGTACTTATCAGCACTGCTAATAGATTAGCTTCGTGTATCGGTCTTCCCTCGTTGCCCCTCAGGACATCTGGTGGCGACATCAGAAGTAAGCCGATCCCTTCAGACGTCATCCCAAACACACTCACAGGCACGCTCTCACTGCCCTTCATCCCAGTTCTCATGACCTCTCTGACGAGGAGGACCAAACTCAGGTGTTTTCGGAGTGTGCGGTTTCCATTCGGGGCGCACCTGAGACCAAAAAAAAAAAAAAAAAGAAAAAAAAAATGTCTTCAACATGACAGCAATAAAAAAAAAGCTTTGAGTTAACACCACGGTACACCTCATAGATGGTCCAGGAAGAGATTAAATGTCTGCGGGGTAAAATTTAAAGAGCTCAATCTCTTTCCCGTCACTTCAACCGTCCATTCGTCATGAGCAACGGAGCCCTCTCCAGAGGTAAGGCAATATCCGCCATATCCGCAACCGCAGACTCGTCTGTGGCTGCATCTCTGCTCATATAGCCTTTAGGGAGTTCATTAACAGGAGGGAGGGTGGTCTCTTTCCATACATCACGCCGCACACCTTCGGTGTTTCCTGACTCCTGACAGCAGCCCGTCATCCTCCGCTTTTCTTTCTGCAAAGAATTATTCTAAATATGCACCACGATCGCACAAAGTGACGCCCTTGTTTGTCTTGGACGCCGTTTCCGACTCTCGCGTGTCCGTCAGCGTGAAAGGCCGCGGTAAGACTCGCACCCTCGGCGCGAGACGAAGACCACACAAAGCCGCGCTCGTTCACAGTGCGAGGTTTGAAGCGTCAGGACTTGGATTGATATCGTTTTCAAGGAAAACAGGTGTGAGGGAGAGCAGGGACAACACGATACCGCTGGGGAGACGTGTACGAATGCCTCAAACGTTGCTTCAAACGGGTCTGATGGCTGCCATATAATCAAAGACGAAGTGGATCGAGTCCCAGTTGTGGCTGCGCAACATGCCTTAAAACCACAACATTACACATTCAAGCGCCAGCTGATATAACTTCCGCACGCTCTGCGATACTCAATTTTGTCGGTTATTTGACGTGAAACGTTTGCCAAAATAAAAATAAAGACTGTTGCTGCACTGCATATACCGTAACACCGTCGGGCCGAGGAAAAGTCATAGCGCTGCTGCTGCAGCCAGGCAACAAAAAAAAAACAACAATAAAAAAACAAACACCTTATTCGATAAATGATCGCTCTAATCGATTCGGCTCGGGCTCCACCGGGGCATTACGACAGCAAACAGCATGAAGATACTCCGGCCGGATCCCCAACCTTCAATCCTGCGCAATTTCAGGCTCAGTTAGCAACGTGGTTAATTCGTACTTGCTGTGTGTGGATGTATGCTTTGTGATAACGCTGCTCCGTGGTGGCTCAAACAACCCGCAGGCTGGCTGTGTTCTCCGGACGCATGAGCCGATACTTATCTGCAGGAAATGGCAGAGCAGACTTCCACATATTGCTTTTTAATGAACACAGCACGGTGCCGTCCGACGGCGCTCCAATGGGCCCACATGCGACGCATCATCTGCGAGGGACGTTTGGACGCCGTTTATCAATCCCACATCAGCCGGCACCACCTCCGCGTTCGTTCTGGCCCGGTCGCAGCAACAGATCGGGGTCAGAAGGTCGACACGGTGCGTATTTGTCCCCGGACCTTGTGAGTCTTTGTGTAATGATGCTATCGTCTCTTCCCGCAGCCCGGTTGTACCGTCGAGGGCTGCGCTGACGAACGACTCTCCGAGAAACCAAAATCAAAAGGAATTTATTGGTGCCTACAGCGCGCGAAAGGTCCAGAAAACGCATTTCCTCAATCAGTTTCTTCCTCTGAGCGACGGGGTCGCACCAGTTTTGGTTAGTTTTACCTTTGAGATTCCTGTCTTTGTGATAAGTTCCTTGCGCTTCTTCTCATTAGCTTGAAGTGAACAGGTCTGGTGATATTTGAATCACAGTCTGATGACAATTGTTGTTTACTTAGTTTTGAGTCCTGGTCTGACCTCAGAATTCTTTTATCTCTGAAATTTGATTTAAAATTTTGGCTTATTTAATTTAGATAAATACTGAAGATCTGCTGGAGCTTTAGGTGCCGAATACTGACCTCCTTTTGAATACAGTCCAGATTGTAAAGTATTCAAAGGTTTCATACTTACTACAGGGTTCCCACTCGAAGTCAAATGTTAAATTCCCTGACTTTTCACTGACCTGACTGAACTATAGTAAATAGAAAAACCTGCTGCTGTTGTGCTGAGCAGACAAGAAACATCTACATTTCTGATAAGAACAGGCTGTCACATGCCCCTCAATTTGCGCTGATATTGTAGGAAATTTAATACATGTCTAAATACTGGTTGCAGAGGCAAATCATTTATTTAACAATAACAGTAGTTAATTTGCAACCTAGTAATTACATTTGTCAGTGACCACAAATTCTACCAAACATACACAAGACTTAGCTGCCTAATGTTACAGCTGCATACATGGAAAATATTACATTTTGATAAAAAGTAAAACAAATGTAAACATGCAAAAAATAATAATAAATCCCTGGCCACAACTTGGCCCCCAAAAAAAAGATAAAATTCGCTGACTTTGACTGTCTGTAAAAGAGTTTTTAAAATCCCCAGACCCTTGGGAACCCTGTTGACAATGAGCTCAAAGTCACTGGGATGTTATTTTCCTGTTGACAAATGGATTTTGGAGATTAATTTGGCAATTGTGTTCTCCTGTTTGCAACACAACCCAGTGAGCCATATGTACAATGAACCTTATTTTTTTGTACCCACACCAGCTTGTCTTTAACCCTGATTACTGGCCTGCAGAGATGGACATGCAGCCACACAACCTTCCAACACTAACACCCCCCCCCCCACACACACACACACACTCCCTGTCCCGCCCGCCTCTCTTGTATTCAGCTGCATCCTGCTGCCTCTCGCAGGAAGGAATGTGACACGAGGTGCAACACAGGACACACCAACAGGACCACACTTTGGGGAAAAAAAAAAGTGGTTTAATCTTGAATTTATCACCTCAACGTATCCGTAAATTAATCATGCTTTTGTTTTAAATAATAGATGATGACATCAGATTTGTAGGATTGAAAATTGAGTTTAAAAGCAATATTTTAGCCTTAGAATGACTGGAACATCTAGAAACTAAGTCGTAATGCCCTCCCGTTTAAAGAAAGACAGAAAAAACCCCCTAATTATCTCCTCTGTTGCAGCAAACAACAGCGAACAACTATCTGAAGATAAAGCTCCGATGAATGGAGTGTAATTGCTCGTGTGCTGTATTCAAATTGGAACGCATGTTGACATTTGGAGACCATTCGGGCCACTTCAGACGAGCATTAATCTGATTAAGAGGACGATTTATTTGGGTTTCCGTGCTCAATAGAAACCCTTCCTGCTCGGCGCACGGCCTGCCAATGAGGCAGAAGAACCCAACCTCGATGAATGGCCAACAGCTGTGTATATAGAACGACTACATTTCCTCTCGCACCGAAGAAAAAAAAGAAGAAGAAAAACACACCCTGGTTTCTGTTAAACACTGAGTCACTCCTCACACACCATACAAACTGTATACGAGTTTAAATGTGTACGTCATATAAAGAGGTTTTTATAAATGCTGCAAGTAAATAGATTAAAAAAATTCTTACAGAATATACACCGGGTTGAAATTATATTAACAATTTTAAGGCAGATATCGTGCTGTATAGTTTCAGGATACTCAGGTTTCTCCTAATGTACCTAATTGAGCTCCTAAGTGGGTAATGCCATTTCAATTTTGCTCAAAAAGCGAGATGGTTTTAGGAGACAAACATTCGGAGCCAAGGCGCTCTTCTCGTGTGGAAATGTGTGACGCCGAGGCATGGAACATGTCATAAATTCTATCCATACAATTTCCACGTATAAAACTTTTTTTTTTTTTTGCTGCATCTGTTTCTAACCATGTTTGCCCCGCAGAGCATTCTGGTGATATTTCCATACCCACAACTTTTTGTAGCAACTTATCCAATTTATTTGCCATTAAAATAAGCTGGTTGTCTGAATCTAAAAATGACCATTGTCCTGAAAATATAACTTTTTTTTTTATCACCAGGCCAGCCAGGGTTTCAGGTTGAGAAACGTAAAGCCGTAATATTGGCAGTAAAGATGTCTCCTCCAAACTGACAGCTCCCAAACCTCAGTTCATAAACCTGTCTGGAGATTATGTGCATGGCTGAGACACACAGTCTAACTATTTGGCCAGCTCGGCAATGGAAACAGTTTCTGCATAACTATATTCTGAGTGTTGATGGTGCATCTGAGAGCGCTAACGCACAAGTCTACGTATGGTTAATACATTTCTGTGAAGCAACAATCAGACACAGATAATTCAGCTGGTCCGTGTTTGGCTTCGCCTGCTCGCTTTCCCACCACATTCCTGGAGAATTTATTCAATATGCAAAAAAAAAAATTAAAGGCAAGAATATATTCAAAGGATAATAAACAGTTTATGTTTGTACTCCGTTTAAGACTTTAAAAAAAAAAAAAATCTCGGCATCCAAGATTCCAAAAAGGCTGCGTCAGAGTAACCATGGTGCTGCAATTTGGATAAACGGCGAAGATGAAAGCCGAATTGCGTTTTTACATGCCTTCTAGACTGCTTGCACATTTTTCTAAAAGCACCAATGTCTGGGTGTGTAATTACACACTAAATGCAGTTTTTTAAGAGGAAGTACGTGTCGCTGCGCAAACATTACGCCCGACTCAAAATGGGCACGTTGCACAAGGCACATCCCAGATGTAGAGTCCCTGCTCCGACGCCCCTGATCACAACAGTGGTATTAGACTAATCAATGGTCTCCATCTGTGGTTCCCAACCTGTTTGGGGCTTAATGAAACAATGTGAGACCCCTCGTCACAGATTTAATGTTTGAGGGCTACGAGTTGAGGCGATGTCATTCTTAAGCCGTTTCATTTAAATAAGTGACCAGAAAGGTATAAATACCAAAGAAAGTAAGTGTAAATTTTAAGGTACGAAGTGCTTCACCTGAGTATTTACATTTTATGATACATTATACAAATCTCCCACGTTTAAGACGGAAATATTCTTTTTAGTCTCCTCCTTCAACTTTTTTTGTTTGTTTGTCCAAAACATGTCCGATTGTTTGAAATATGATCGACTGGTTTAGGACTAAACTATCCAATGGTACAAAAAATAAACTCAAACCAACTGCAACATCAACATACTACTTAAACTGCTCACCAACAAGCCGATAATATTATCAATATTTAAAAAAAAAACAACTTCCATGGACCATTGTTGTGCATCACAGTACTTTTTAGGTACAATAATACTTGAGTGACACTCTCAAACAGTGGTGGAAGAAGTATTCACATCCTTTACTTTTGTAAAAGTACCAATACAACAATGTAAAAATACTTCTTCACAAGTAAAAGTCTATAAAAGTACAGAAGTATTAGGAGCAAAATGTAGTTAAAGTATTAAAGTCACAGTACCGGTTTGGTCTCCCTGATGGATATATTATTCTATATGACATAATTAGTTTATCAATATTGAAGCATCAAGCGGCGTGTTACTGTTGTAGCTGTCGAAGGTGGAGCTAATTTGAACTACTTGAAATCCAGTTTTATATTCAGGGACAGCAGATACATGTGGTGGTGAGATGATTACTGGGACAGGAAAGAGGGGGGGGGGTATCTTATACACTAATCTGTTTTCAGTTTTTTGACTTTTTCCCCAATCTTTGACTTTCGCTGAGATATCGGATCATTCGAACATTTATTGAAGTTCAGGTAAAAAAAATCTCTTTCAGACGGCTGAAATGTGACCACGACTTCACTGCTTTTTAAGACGTCGCAAGACAAACAGGTTGGAAACCACTGGTTTAATTTTTTAACAATGTGTTGTATTCATTGTGTCAGATCTTGTCCTTAAATGTAAGCTGTCAAATAGATGTAGTGGAGTAGAAAATGGAGTAAAAGTAAAAAAAAAGTAGCATTAAACAATCAAGTAAAAGATTAATAGATTAATAAAATATCTACCTATCTACCTATCTACCTATCTATCTATCTATCTATCTATCTATCTATCTATCTATCTATCTATCTATCTATCTATATTGCACTATTTACTATGACACTTTCCTTATATGTTATTTAGAATTTTCGTTGAAACACGTAACACTGCTTTTAAACTGTGATTTATCTATTTGGGTAAATCATCTGACTAACCCACTTCTTCCACTGGACGATAACAAATATAGACTATTTCAGTTAAACATAAAAAATAAAAAAAAGAGCACAGACGTCAGAAAATGTGTGAAAACTCATTTTTCGTTCTCATCTTTCCCATTAATCTTGTCTGACCCCTCCGATTTAACGTGTGACCTCTAGATCTGGACCGACTGTGCAGTTAAAACGACTATTTCCTCCTTGTTTATTCATTTACGTAAATAAACAAGTAGTGTCCTAGCAGCGTCTCGACAAACTTTCAGCAGTTTGTCAGGAAGACTTGTTTCTTAAGGCGCGATTATCTCAGCGGCCTTCATCTGTGATAACTGGGGATGTGAAGCCATTTGACCTCTGTGGGGGAATGCTGGGTGTCATCACGGTCGGTTTGACGTGGCTCAACATCTCTCCGGTGTCAGGGAGACAGAGAAAAGACACGGGGTGTGATTTGTTAAATGCGGGACACCCCCACGCATTGTCTCGACAACACGGGGGGACATCTGGCACCGGCAATACAGCCCAGTGTGGAGGTCTCCATCCGCTTTCTCGATCAGTGAGCTGTGCAGCATTGAAGCACTGCCTGCGCATTCTCATGCTAATATCCAAAAGGCAGGAGCAGATGTGAAACATTTGGTTCTGTTCTTGTTCACTTGTAAAGAAATAATGTGCCCCGTTATCATTATTTCACTTTTTTTGTTCTCCTGTGTGTCATAAAAAGGAGTTCACGGCGGAGGCCATCTTCTTTGGTGGCCTCACTTGAGCTGCGTGCCGCCCTCTCGGTGGCAGAAAAAGCGAGCGAGCGGTTTGAAGATTCGAGGAATAATGATGACATCTCAAAAGACGCTGCTACAGTAAGTTTTGTCGATGACGCACGCAACAAACGTGTCAAATTATTCATGAGCGTTGACGGCAGCTTGTTTAGATACATCGCTTGATTACATCATTAATCCCTCAGGGAAATGAAAGGAAATTAAAGTTTTTGAGCGTGTGTGTGTGTGTGTGTGTGTGTGTGTGTGTGTGTGTGTGTGTTTGGTTTTATGTTCAGGAGTATGTTTATGTACTGTCCTGGTGTCGTTTTGAATTTGACAAGGTTTGTTTCTGGCCATGTTCGTTTTTTGTGAGGCCTCGACTGAAAAAAAGATGTTGATCTGGAGCAAAATACATCTTAGAATTAATTATATAAAATAAAATATGCTAAAATGTGTCTATTTAGCCTGTATTTAACAAATTTGCTAATATATATTATATATATATCATGTCTCTTTATATTACTGTAGTATTACTTTAGAGTGTCTTATGCAGCATTTTTTTTTTCTCCCCTCAGATCATTTCAACTTTATTTTGTACATGAAGATGCCCTCTCCTTCGGCTGAGCATGGGCTGTTTATCTGCGTCTCCACCCAGCTGGAATATGATTGGCTCCTGCCTGCTTTTCCCTTCGTCTCATTGGCCAGAGTGGTGTCCGTCAAGAAAACTGACGTGCGAGACAAGTTTACAACTCTATACACGTGCAGCTGGTGGATCAGGGCTCGTGGTGGCATCCTGCACAGAGCAAGCGAATCGGAGACTTTATTACCTGAGTGCATAAATCGCCGGCCACTATCTACAAACACCCTTTTAAAGGGGGTATTTTAGGTCAGTTTTTTTTTTTTTTTGGGGGGGGGAAAGCTCTTTTCACACCTGTCCCCAGCAGGTACCTTTCGTCATTTCTGGAGGAGATAAGAGGTGTTGTCCACAGCGCACTGTGGATGAAAGACTCCTCAGTTTCTTCATGGCAAGAGGACTCGGTGATGTGCGCCTAGCATGGCTGCGGCTCCCGCACCGACCACCCAGGGACCGGTATGGCTTTTAGCCGCATCAGTAAACTGGACCCCCCGTCCCGAGGCATCTTCAGGAAAGCGGCGGTCATGCTGTGCTCCCTCCTCGCCTCTGTCTTCCTCCTGCACCTCCTCACGGACCGCTGCACTACCACCACCACCACCGCCACCACCTCGCCCTTACCGGTCCGAGCCTCCTACGGTCGGGCTGCCGGGGTTCGCGGGGAATTGAGTCCGCCGAGGACCAAGAGACTGGCGTACGAATGGACCGCCGTCTCGGAGCTGATGGGGTACGGGGCCGCCGGGCGCGCCTCGCGGGTCCTCGCTGATGAGCGCGCGGTGCCCGGAGAGTCTTTGATGTTGCCGCCTCCGGGTTTAGTTGTTTCCAGGAGAGTGTCGCCCAGGTTCGCAGGTAAACTCAGCCCGCTCGGGGAAGGGAGCAAGAAGCTGCCTCAGGCTCTCATCATCGGCGTGAAGAAGGGAGGGACCCGGGCTCTGCTGGAGTTTCTCCGGGTTCATCCGGACATCAGAGCCGTCGGAGCGGAGCCGCACTTCTTCGACCGCAACTACGACAACGGACTGGAGTGGTACAGGTGTGTATTTAATCAGCTAATTACACATAGAGGGAGGGAGAGGGGAAGAAAAAAAAAAATACTTTTAAGTTAAACGCCGTTTAGTCTGACGTAAATATTGTGCGTAAATTCTGTTCTATTCCATCAAACTGACGTTCCTTTAAAGAGGGAGAGGAAATTAAAAAAAAAAAAAAACAAGAATTAATGTCCCTCTTACCAGCTTAACGTCTGTATGTTGTTTTTAGTCATTAAATTGCCAGGATGATCGATTGTGTTTTTCCAACATTTTATGGGCTCCATCACTGATAAAGATGAGTCTACAAGACCCAGAAATCTTTATTTAACATCTAGAGGTAGTCTAATTGCTGCTGGAATAAGCCCCGTAGACAGCCTGTTGATTTATTAAAGCCACATTAGGCCTGCTTTCATTAGATTGTATCTGCCTCCTCATTTTGTTTCACATTTTAGGGTTGGCTGCCTTTTTTAAGTTGCTTTGGTCTGAGCCATAGTGGACTTAAGGTTTACAGTTTGATTAGGCTGGGAAATGAAGACCGAGATAGATCACAAAGTCAATTTTAAAATAGTTTTCTGCTGAGGCAAAGTTTTAAATCAACTTTATTTATTTCGGTTCTGTGCATGTACACCGAAGATAACTTTTGGCTTTCTACATAACTTTTCAGCAGTCTTTTTAAGATGAATTGTTTAACCTATTTCTCTCTTCAATCTAAAACTTTAATCATACTTGCTCTTAAAACAATAATTATTTAATTATTAGCATTATTTATACACATTTGTACAAATCTTAAACTTTACAGAAAGCCCTGTCTGCAAATCTTCTAAAATAAAAAAGTAAAACCCTGATTTAATCCTTAGATATACCGAGATATCCTTGGAGTGTTAAGAACTAAATTAACAAAAGCTAAGTAAGATAAATAACATATACAATATATTTTCAGCCTTGTTTTGTGGATTTAAGAGTAAATGTGTGCTTAAAAAAAGTTTTATTTTTTATTATTTTGATCAACTCTGTAGCTGAAAAAGTTTACAGCCTCGTCGACCTTTTATTGCCGAGAGTCAGTTTCAGTCTGAATTCGCTTTCGTAGATTCAGTTCCAGTCTTGCCTGACAAAAAGTTTAGCGAAACACTCTCCCCACATAAACACACACCTTCGATGTCTCCATTTTCCTTATGGAGGAGCGTCCTGCGTTTTTTTTGGTGTTTTTTTTTTTCCCCCTCGCTCAAGTCGAATTTGTGATTGATTTCATCTGTCACCGCGAGTGTGTGTGAGTGAGTGTTGTGTGCTCACATTTCCACAGGCCTGTGGGGAATAATGGCTCTTCCTCTCGGTGGTTCTCTGTCTAATGGGGCATTGCCGACATTGCAGCTCTGTTATTAAGAAGGATTAGGGCCATAATGAAAGGTTACCTGAGTGTCTCAGGAGGTATAATTCACCTTTTGATTGAGTTAACGCTACACACAGCACCCTCTAAAAAAAAAAAAAAAAAGCCTGGAGACAAAACTTTTACTCTCGCTCCCCAACAACTCCCTTCAGACCCTTCCCACTCACGCACCCCCCCCCCTCCTCTCTCTCCCTCTCCCTTTTCCTCCCCCCTCCCAAAAAAACACTCTGGCTTTCTCCCATCTCCCACTCACACACCTCCCTCTTTGTGCCTCTCTGAGAGTGAACATTCTCTTTTGGCCATCACTCTTTCACACCCTTCTGTTTACCTATTCATCCATTGTGGGGTTTTTATATCCATGAGGGTCCCATCTATCCCGAGGAGTTGCCAAGATTCTCTGGAATTTGGACCGTGCCTCCGAGGATAGACCTTAGTGCCGGTTCGCCTTAATGCTGCCCATTTTAAAAACAGAAGGACCCTTGAACTGAAAAGAGGAATAAATAACTGTTACAACAGCACGGCCCACTCTGCAGGAGTTCATCTTGTCAGCGCTCCTCTGCAACATCGGAGAGTCTTCCTGTTGATAGCTTTTGTGTTGCATTTTTTTTAATTTTTTTTTTTGAACTTGGAAGCTTTTGATGGAGTTGCATTCATTTGAAGATGTTGGCTCGAGGTCACGTCGAGGTGTTTTTCCGCACTTCACGAAGTGCTCGTCAAAACCAGGAAATCTGTCTTGAGTGCGTCGCTGAAGTCAACCAAGCCTTCGCGAAAATAGCCCGAACCTCCGCACGACAGCGTGCCGATTTGGTTTGAAGATTTCAAAGCGATGTAATAGTGTGAAACCTCGCGTGTCGGGGCCGAGGAGCAATCTATAAAATATTACAGAGCGGCACCGCGCATGTCCACCGTCTGGTAACTTCTCAACAATACTGTCGTTTAAAAAAAATAAATAAATAAGATTTTCTGTGTCTAATTTACTTGAATTATGTGATTACCTTCAATAGCAACACTGAGTTCTTAAAACACAGAGGCTTCCGTCTCGGGAGAGTTTTTTTGTTTATTGTCAAGGACGTTACGCGTCCTCAGGGAGAATTCACTCGTCTCTCGTCCCAATGGAAATGTGTGGAACAAACTTCACCAGCTTTGAGCTCTTAATGTCACTTCTCCCAGAATTATACATTATCTGGCCTCTAATTGGAATTGACCTGAACTGCTATAAAAATGTGGTTTGCGCACATCCAAAATAGTGATGCCAAAATCTGCAATTTACTGCGAAAGTTAAAAGTTACCGTTTTGACAGGCTTAAAACTTCTAATTTCACTTTTATATTTCCCCAAAAACTCTTAAATATTTGCGTTAACGTCTGTCTCACCCGTCTGCCTTCATTCAGATCTCGGCAACAACTTTTAGATATTTCCTTTCCGGAGTGTTTTGGGCGTTCCCCCCGCTGGCACATCCCGCATGTTGACCTTACCTCGGCTAAAGTGAAACGGAATCGGTTTTGCTCGTGTTTTAAAACCCAAAACATATTTTCAGCGCCACGGTTTGATTAAAATCAAACACGAGGTTCCCAATTTTTAACGTCCTTTTTCTTCAGGAGGCCCATTTACGACATCTCGCTCGTACACCGTTTGGTAAATTCAGGGGCCTTTTGTTACATGTAAACCAACACCCGTTCCAATTGCCCAGGCAGTCAGTGTTACATTTCACTACACATTTCGCTGTATAACCAAACACAACCGGTTCGGCTTTTGTTGTGGAAAAGGACACTCGCAGTGAACAAGGAGGTCAAGCGCCGAGCACTGTGAAGTAAGGCAGAGGTCTCGGCCGCAGAGTAGTCGCTATTGTGTTTTTGGCCTACTTGGGTTACTGAACACCCAGAGCTTTCACCTGTCTAGACCCCGGCCGTTGCAGTTTTCTGTTTGATGTCAGCAGACGGTTGGATTAGGCTCACCAGATCCTTTAATGGGTTAATTACCCTTCATAAAAACATGCGTGACCCGTTAAACACAAGGGCGATGTGCCGGCAGCTCCGCCACACACATGTTACAAGAATAATAATAATAATAACAAACAAAGACAGACGGATACACACACACACACACACACACACACACACACACACACACACACACACACACACACACACACACACACACGGGACAAAAACAGGGAATAAAAAGGTACATATGAGCTTATACCTCAGCAAATCTCGAGCTGAAAGTTAATCAGAGTTCAACTTTTCCCTTAAAGTTGTTCCTCGTGTACATAAAACTTAAAACCATGAGAAATGAAAACAGTACGCTCAGCTAGAAAAGCTAAAAAAAAAAAAATCACATTAAATTAGGGGTTTCCCTGTTTGTAAAAATGGCCTTATTTGAAAGGAGGTTCTGTAAGGGTAATAAAAAAAAAGAAGGGGTTTTTAATCATAAAAGCAGTAACCCAGTGGGGATTTGTGTTAGAAACCGGCAGTGTTTTGTAGCCCGATCCGTGTTTCTGTGCCGTACGGCGGTCTGTGCGGCAAGACGGCTTCAGATGTGGATAAACACGGGACAAGTGAAAGATTTTAGTTCTGTTTTTCAAACACAATTCAAGATCCAGATGTGGATGTGTGGCCTGTCTGTGTTTAAATTCCACGAATGCCAATTTTCTTTTTAAAGTGATTAACATTTTTTCCTACATAAAGACTATTCATTAAAAAAAAGAAGAAAAAAAAAGAGAGAGAGAGAGAGAGAGAACGAAAACAAAATCAAAGAAAATAAAACTTGCATGCGTCAAGTGCCGATGGTGAAAAGCTAGTAAATTCCCAGCGTTTGAAAAGAGGCTTGACGTCCAAGTTTCGTTTTTGTTGGCTGTGTTAAACAGCGTGTGTCAATTAATTGGGTGGCAGAGTTTAAACTCTGGTCTTGTTTGCTGTCGCCTGATATTTCCCTCGTCACTCTGAGTGTGAAGACGTTTGGACGGCCGGTGGAAAGAATGACACGGCTTCAAAACGGGAAGGGCTAGAAGTTAACAGTGAAGAACTAATGGAGGACCTCTTCAGTCGTAATAGCTCTAAAGCAGCCAGTCCTAAATACTTTGAAACCAGCGGTTCGTGACTGGTGGGTCACGACCTGAGGGTCAGGGATGTGCGCGTACAAAAAAAAGAAAGAAAAAAAGTTGGAAAAAAAAAAAATCCCCCCAAAAAAGTCAAACCTTCACTGTGAAGTCTACAGAACTTTTGCTGCTGTGCTTTTATTTTGACGGGCATGTTTTTTTTGTTTTGTGTTTTGTTTTTGTTTTTTTACACGACGCGGTGCGCGTGCAGGAGCTGTTTGCTGCCAGCGCTGTCATAGCAGTAACAACAACAAAAACTTAACATCACACCATCAGCCGTTTGCTTTTATTTGAGCATCTGTAAATATAGGGTTAAGTTTAGATAAGTCTTAATTTCACGACAGCTCATTTTAGATCCTTGAAAGCCGATAAGCATCACCGTTAAATTCTTTTCGAAAAACATATGCCTGCAATTCAAGAGAAGCTTGCCTGTCATTTCAGTGGGCTTTTAGCCCTCGGAGCACTTTTGTTTTAGTATATTTCACGTTTTTAACAGCGCACGATGGCAGTGTATATTTAGAAATACATTTTAATAGGTAATGGCTTAGTAATGACTAAGAAAAGATGTGGATCCTGAGGGTGGAGGACCGCCGATCCGAAGCACAAGTTCCTACAATTACAACCGATTCACAAACACCTTGGAAATGGCAGAAAATGTGCTCAACATGCAACAACTCCTGACATGTGGATATTGTTTATTGTGTGGCTGGTTGTCATGACAAAAACAAAAAACAAACAAAAAAAAATCATACAACAGCTGGAACAAGAGCCCCGTGTGTTTGTGAGTGTGCGTATACTCCGTGTCCGTATTTACGAGAGCGTGGAACCTGTAAGTACCTCCAGAGCACTTTTATCGCTCGCTCGCTGCCCCGGGATGTAACCCGGCCAGGAATACAGGAATGACGGGTTCCACCGAGTTGTAAATAGAGCGATCGAGTTGAAAATAGTTCGGCCCCCGCCGCTCGCTCCCTTCGCACCATTCTGCCTACCGACTCTGAAATACCTCGACCCGCCGATCTGGATTTATACAATCAAAACACGCAGAACATCCTGCAAGGTTTTTCTTGCGTTATTAATCTTTGTGTGCAACCTTTTAAAACTGTTTCTCCACGGTCTCTTTAAATAGGCTTTGAAAGGAGCAATTTGTTGTATCATTTCTCCAAGGCTAAGTCAAGATTTTGAAAACGGATTTAGCCAATTTCCCCTAATTGATCCCGTTTGATTTATTCTGTTTTGACTGTACATTAGAAAATACGAAGAAGTAATAAAATACTCTTATAGGTCCCTAGAAATGGCTTTGGATGGTAATTTTCTACTGTAGTTGGACATGTTGCGGCAGGAAGCTGGATGTCTGAGTGGGAACTTATTTTGGTAGGGAGAGGTTTTATATACTTGGAAGAGATTCATACTGTATAAAAAAAAAAAATTAAAAAAAAATGCGGGTTTACTTTCCAGTTTAAAATGAAATCCTTTCCAAAATAAATCATCTTTGTACTCTGCACTTTGCAAGAGAAGAGTGGAATTTCAGAATAAAAGCTCGCCTAAAACGCATGTTTTTCCCTCACGTGACGATAATGGAAATGTTCACTTGGTGATAAAACAAACAACTTGTATCGAGTGGCTCCGTTTTCCAGGAGCGCAACTTCATCTGCTGACATAGAGGCAGGTCTGCGAACGGCAGGTGGAGTTGGGGGGGGGGCACGGTTGGGGTTGTATAGGGCACACGCTCGGCGGACGTAACGTGATCACCAGGGACCTCCGGAGCATGAGCTCCGAGCCGCCTTTGGATTGTGAAAGTGATTATCATGGGGGTATAATTGTAAAACCGGGACGCTCACCTCCTGCTGAAGGCATGCGGCCCCGCAAACGACAGTACCGCCCTCCCCCTCCCGCCTTCACCAACTCCTTGACCTCCACCACCCTCAGCCAACATCACTGCATGCCCTTAGCAGCTGACCCCGGGAGGCCGCATGCAGGGAGGGAGGGATGGGGGGACGGGGGGACGGGGGGCAAGATAGGAGCGAGGGAAATATCCAAAGTAGTGCCTGTCAGCAGCTGCCCTGTGGCATCCCGGGAATCTGCCCTCCGATGGGCGGGTGAGGACAGGCAGCAGGTGCGGCGCGCTCGGCAGCCACCACCTGGATCTCCACCAGGCGCTCACACCTGACGCGTTCACCTGACACGCCTAAAAATAAGGACCGTTTGTTGTCGTCCCGAAAAGCGAGCGAGACGAAGGAAGCCCGGGCGGTTAACGTCGGCGCAAACATTTCAGGTGTCGGGGATCAGCGGCTCCCTCCCGGAGCTTTGACGAACATGTGCAGAAAGGGAAGTGTGATTGATCACAGGCAGGAGGGTCGCCTCGACGGCTGCCACATAATATGCCACCCTCAGAGTTCACAATGCCAACAGATGGTACTGCAACATGGGGATCAGGTTGTTTATTCACTTACGGCTTTGTGTGTACACTAGTTCAGCAACCTGTTTGACCCTGTTGTATCTCTAGCAGCTGCTGGCCTTTTTTTTTTTTTTTTATGAGGTATTAGACCGTTCATTATGGGGCTTTTAATCTGGGATTTATGTTTAAAAAAAAAAAGACCAATAGAGGTCATTTTCTTTTTGTACAGAAATACATTGCTCTGTAAAGCAATGATGCCCCGTAATGGTTTCTATCGTATTGTTTCTGAAGAGGGGATGTTTGACCTTTTTTCTAAACATTTGTTTACACGTCTGAAGCTCTTGCTCTGAAGTCTTTGCACTTTCAGCCAGTATACCTGAAGCCCTTTACTAGTTTAATGCTTTTCAAGCAGTACCCGTGAATGTCAGGGATGTTTATTTTCCTTGAACTCCATGGAAACCTGCCAGGTAATGTTTTCTAACACGGCAGCCTTTCTGCCTCCAGGCGCTTCGTGAGCAGTATGGCTGAAATGAAAAATCATGTTTGCAATTTTCTTCCTGTACAATATTTCTGTTTTTTTTTTTTTTTTCTTCCTTCTTCTTGGCAGTTCAAAGTTGATGGAAGTTAAGTGTTATCCTTCCTCAAACAAAGAGAGTCTGTAACCCTATCGTTTGGCACGGGAGAGTCAAGGGTTTTTTAGACTAGACTTAAGTCGCAGCTCTCGTCATAGAAGCGAACTAAACAAACCGCAAAACAACCTCCAGAATTCATGCATATTAAGACTTTCAGAGGATTTGCCAGAGTGCTTTAGGATTTCAGAAACGTGCAGCCAAAACCGTGTTATTTGGGCACAGAACGGCTGGGTAAATGATGCATGGATGGAGCATGTATGCGTTACAGCTCTCAGTGGTGCGGATTGGCAGGGTAAACCAATGCCTCAGTGTGATGGATCTCTCTTTCCCATCTCGCGGGCTACAGCTTTATCACAGGACAGGGAGCCTTCCATATTTTCCACCAGAGAGAGAGAGAGAAAAAAGACAGAGAGACAGAAGGAGAGGGAGAACCATCGCGATGGAAAGCCTGGGAACCAATAAAAAGAAGGAAGCCCCTCTCCTCCTGGGTCCTCCATTTTCCGTTCCAACAGCCGTGTTTTCTTTAAAATACTTTTGCAACGTACAATTTTTTTTTTTTCTGGCACGCATCTCGGTCCGCTATTTCAAGTCCATGTAAAATTAAAAAATATTGAAATGTTTACTACTCAAGGAAGTTGGAAGTTCATCTTTCCAGCCCTTTACGTCTGTGCACTCAGAGGGAAAGCCTGTGTGTCTTTTCGAGAGTTTTCTTTTCTTTTTTCTTTTTTTTTTTTTTTCTAAGCTCACTGGCCTACATGGAATCGTTTCCTTTTTCCGCCTCTCTGCTCGAAGGCACGGACTCTGTCGCACTTGCCATGTGTGCTATCTGCAGCTGCCTGTGTGGCGATAGGATGGCACCAAACAACCTTTTTTTTTTTTTCCCCCTCTCGCTTCATCGGGGGCACGGCCGGTGCCAGTGTCCTTGGCAGGATCCGCCCTGCAGACACGGGCAGCGGCTGTGCCAGACGGCACCCCGGGCACATCCTAACTTTGACTACCCAACCTCTGTCTCCATGCAAAACACTGAATTACACTGTAGCTAAGCTCAAGGCACACGTGTGCGTGTGTGTGTGTGTGTGTGTGCGCGTGCGTGCGTGCGGTTCTCGAAGTCCACCCGAAAAGAGGGATTGGCATTTTTTTGGCATGGCCAACAAAGAGGCCAACACATCATTTCCTTCAGATGTTATTTTGGAGCTTTCAGCACTTTTACATCCACCGTATTCTGTATATTCCTGCTAGATGGCGAACAAAGAGTTGCCTGGTAGCGATGAGTGAAATAAAACATGCTGAAGATTAAGGTTTGGCAGTACTATAGACCATGACCAGAAATCCTGCACAATTTTTTTTAAAATAGCTAATAATGGAGGTGGTGAATGGAGAGCGAATGACAGAGTGGCATTTAATCTGCCTTGAGAGCTATTTTATTCAAACAGAAGCACCGCAGATCCAGTGCATGTGCGGTTTTAGAAACGCTACCTGGTTCCTCAAGTGGAAGTCCAGCTGTTCAAACAAATGCTTTACGCGAAGTCTATTGTATTTCAATTGTGAACGTTCGCACGGCACAAAAGAACCATTCAGTGCGGGGATTTCTTTTTACAAATGATCAAATGAAATGCCTCACGAGTGCTCTTTGAAGTCATCCAGAGGTTTACCATCGATTTCATCTTGCGTTTCTCAAGTCAAACAAGACTCATTGTAATCCCAGCTGCACTATTTTACGTTTTCCCGAACATTTTGTTCATTTGAAGAAAAGATGGCGCGTAGCTTTTACTAACTACCGCCGAAGGTCTGGCAGCTTGATTAAAGAGAGGAACGTGTTAGAAAATGAGTTTGCCACCCCAGAGCCGTTTATTGATAGATGGAGTGCAACAGCACAACCAGCGTCTTTTCACATAAAGATGGAAGAGGGTGATGAAGGGCCGGTGCAACGCAGAGCCCGTGATTGATGTGCCCACAGAGGAGTGCAGAGAAGCCACACAGTAATTCAATTAATCTTAACCTGAACACTAGTAATTGCTGCTGTAACTAGGTCTGACTGTACATTAGACAGGAGGGAGATCGCTGTCAAAGGAACACGTCCGGCTAATAGAAGTAGGAAGGAAACATCCTCAGCGCTCTGGAGTTCTGCAAAAGGGCTTCTTTTTTTTTCTTCTTCTTCTTTTCTTTTTCATTATTATCCTTTCTGGGAAAGATGAGGATTTGCATGTTAATTAGAGGAGCAGTAAAACAGATTTTCTTCAGTTGCGGACCAGAAGTGAGCGATGAACCGTGGCAAGAGGAAAATGTGGATATGAAATCCGGGAGGAAGCCGTTCACCGATGTAAATTCTCCCAACAGTTATGTAATAATCTGTGAGGAAAAAGTCCCTTTTTAAAGAAATAATCCTACATTTTGTGAAATGTACTTTCATGCTGAGAGTGAGATGAGAAAATCATTATTAAAAGTAGGAAGGCACTGCCAGCAGCTTATCGGAGCTTGGAGGAAAACGGCCTGCCTGGCTGACTTAATGTTACAAAATGTGCCTATCAGCACCTGTAAAGTTCACTTATTAACAGGTTAAACCGTTTCCGTTTGGACTATATTGTGTTCGGGTGGATTAACTTCCTGAAGTCTTAACTCCATTATTTGTTGTACAGATAAAAAAAAAAATTTTTAAAATACAATGTTCGGGCTGTCACAATATCAGATTTATTAATACATGTTTATCGTGGCCAAAAGAAATCATGGAATTGGTATTATTCAATTAACCGGTCGAATTATTGATATTTAATAAAACGTGCATTTTGGAAAATTTCAATTAAGACAGAAAATAAAGTAAAATAGACTTAAGACTCCACACCATCGGTGCAAAAAGTGAGGAAGTGGCAAATATACCTGTACAGGAAGTACTTTCATAAGTGACCTAATTTGTCCCGTGATGGACTGACAGATTTTGAACATAAATGATCAAAACTATTGAACCCTATTGGCGTCATCTGCTTCTTCTACTGTATGGCAAATGGGGAATCTGGAGTAATACTGCCCCCTTCTGCGTTGGAGTGTGAAGCAGATAATTACTGGCGCCAGGCATCACGAGCGACATCATTATTTAAAAAAAAAAAAATTCATATTACCGTTATCGTCAATACCAATATATGGCGACACTCCTATATCGCTAATGTTAATTAGCACGCTTTTGATGTGCTGTACAAATCCAGGCTGCCTGCTTTCTTCCTGTTTCCAGTCTTAATGCTAAGCTAAGCTAACTGGCCACTGGCTTTAACTGCAACTTTAATAGACAAGCAACGCGAGTGCTATCGATCATCTCATCTTACTGCTGGCAAGAAAGCGATTAAGCACATTTCCCGCATGTTAAACTGTTCCTTTTAAAGATGGAAGTCGCCGCTGTGAACGTCCCATGTTTTGTGCTGGAAATTCATCATCCAAGGCCAGAAGCCACATTTCCACGTTCCCAGCTCTGTGTTGTGTCTTTCTGCGCCGCTTTTCATCAGACAAAAACCCAGGCGCAGCCTTTTATTGGCTTCAACGTTTGAACCAGCTCATTGTTTTTTCTTTTCTTTTGTGTCTATCCACTATTGAGCTCTGCAACAAATGCTTTTGAATCGTCAGAAATCCTTTGAACACACCCTGCAATATTGATCCCCATTGTTTCCTGCAAGAGCACAACAGTAGTTTGAAGGTGTTGACCCGTAGAGACAGCAAGACAAGACTTCTTTATGGGCTGGTTTTATGCATGCTGTAGGAAACTCCAGAACAGCAGATAAATCAAGTTTGCAGAAAATCAATTTTTTTCTTATCTTCCTGTATCCCATTCTTTTTGGTACACTTTATATCTTCTCCAGGAGCTTTGTGTCCTGTTCCTGTCCGAACATTCGTTCCCGTCAGGCTTCACCAAGGCCCCGCGTCAATGCCAAGAATTTGTAAAAAAATAAATAAAAAAAAACGGATCCCGTTTTATATATATATATATATATATACACATGTTCTGTTTAATTTCTGCATTATTGCAGTAATTTGTATTTACGCAGCTGCCTGCTCGTGGGTCAGCCACGGTCAGTTTCGACCAAGGATGTAACAACATTGTGGAGCCTGTGGGACCCGCCATGAGCCCCGGTCATTTTAGCCGTCAAGCACGCGGTGGGGCCGGGGGCTCATTATATCATTATGTTGTCAGGGCAGATTGTTTATTCTGACATCTTTGTCTCACATGGACACATCCCTCCCTGCAGTCAATACAGAGGAGGAAGCCGGTTATTTCGAGCCAGCCAACAGCATAGACAGATGCGCACGAGATATAGCATCCAAAGTCTTTTCTAATAAGACTTCGCTCCCACCGCTGCCTCCTCAAACAGGCGCCCCCATCAATTATTAATCCAGCCAATTAGCAGGGCTGCATTATTCACCAGGAAGCTGTGATCACATCCATTAACTGCACTGTCTTTACTCATTGTGGCTCTCCCATGCGGCACGCGAACACTCCCCCCTCCCACCCACCCGCCCCCCACCCAGTGTACATATTTGACAGCCAAATGGCGCCTCCATCACGTTGTGTATTGTTGTGCGGAGCGTCATGACAGCTTTCTTGCTTCTCCTTCAACATTTTCAGTCACAGCAACGACAAGAGTATTTCCTGAAGAAGGGGAACTTTGATCGCGCAGAGCCATTCAAAAGCAGAAACGCCACTTCAGACTTTTCGAGACGCTTTTGCGGTGTGCTGAACCTCTGTAAATGTTTTAAATTGCAGTCTCGTTACGGCGCGAAAGAAGAAAAAAACCTCGACGAGCTCTCGTTTCGTTGTCTTTGGCGGCACCTGTGGGGATAAGATGTAATTACAGCTGGGTTTTTTTTTGTTGTTTTTTTTTTTTTGGACTTTACTTCCCAGAGATCCAAACATCGTCATTGGTCCTTTTTTCTGGTATTTGCGCTTGTTTTTGAAGTTTCGGGGTCTGGAGGCATCGATCTATTCGTTGTTTTTGACCATAGCGATCGTTTACTTGAGACGCTTACAGAAACTGACCAAAAAAAATGTACACCACTTTTCTTCTCCTCTGCACACTGCTTTATGCACAGGTGACGCATGTCGTTGTCATCGACTTGAGTAATAGTATTTTCACCTGTTTCCATCGTCTGCTCCGCTGCGTGCGTGTGTGTGTGTGTGTGTGTGTGTGTGTGTGTGCGCGCGTGTGTGTACGCGAGCTGAAATGAAAAAGATAGACAGGAACTAAGTAAATAACATTGATTTGTTTCTTTCTGAGGCCAATCAAAACCACTTGCAACAATTTAGACTCATAATAATCATTATTAACGTGCAAATGAAAAATAATATTCTCTTTAAATTTAGCTCGGAGGAGGAAGTAAATGTTCGGGCTGTTTCCCAGAGCTCCGTGAATAAAGCGGCTTCACTGATTTGCTTGTCGCTGGGATCTATGGGCCCTCAAATCGCTGAACGAAATCCCTTCCTGTTATTTTCCTGTGTTTTCCGGACGCACAAGCAGGCGGCCGCGCATTTGGTAACAAGTGATATATTTTCGTTTGCTTATCTTCTTAATTGATGTCCCCCAGGCCTCCCTGACAGCCATAATTTCATTACACAAACAATTTTGAGAAGTTTGATGAACACAAATGAGAGTTCAGGGTCCCCGACCGGTTTACATGACGCTCTACACAGAAGCAGTCACAGCTTTCCTTATCACAGTAAACAGCAGGAGGAAAGAAAAAGAAAGAAAGAAAAAAAAAAAAGATTTCAATTGTCTCTCTAATAGTCACAATTAAATAATGTTGTGCCATTTGACTTTAATAAAAAACAAAAACCCTCTTGCTCTCGTTTTGACCACCATGCCGTCGCTTAACATGCGCTCCACACCTCGCTGGGACGAGACCGTGCGAGGCCGACTTTAAAATCGTCAACGAGATCCTCGTTATGGCCGTCGAGACGCAACTCTATTGATTTTGTTGTTCAGGATTCAACAGCAGTATTGATTTACGGCCCTTCTGAGGCGACTGCGTAATTAGGCCGGTGCCGTGGAAAGGGGGGTTCGCCCCGCTGACGCTCCACGCCGTGGCGGTCCCTCATTGATCGCTCTGCGCTCCACCAAAATGTTACGGGACGACTATTGGGAGAGGCCCGAAACGCACTCGCGCGCGCCAGAGTGCGCGCTCACGCTCGCAGGCGCTCAGACTCGGCGGCTGTCGTGGGCAGGTCCGTTTATGACATGCCATTTATTACATCATATTATTTTCCACTCAGCCCAGCAAGCAGTGAATATTATTTTTCACCGCCCTGCTTTTTTTTTTTTGCTCCTATGTGTGTGTGTGTGTGTGTGTTTTTTCCCCCCCTTGTATCCAACTAGCTTTAAATCGGGGTCGGCTCCGGCAGGGCGTAAATCCAGCAGGAGGGGACCCCCCCCCCCCCACACACACACACACACACACACACACACACACACTCCTCCACAAAGCTTTTTATTTCTGGCAGCGGAGTGCGCCAAGTGCGCGATTCTAGCGCTCCCTGATGAACTCCTGAATGCACATTCGGGCAGAAATGGGCTTTGAGAGGAGATCTTTTGAGTCTCCAGGTGAACTTGGAAACACGCAGACGGACACATAGGGGGCATAAGAGGGCATCGCATCACCGGCATGTGTTGGCATTCAACATGTAGAACACTAATGCATACGAACATGCCATAAATGTACTGGATACACTTCTTTTTTTACACACACATATATATATAGATATATAAGGTAGTGGATTAAACTGAGTCCAGTTGACCTGCGCCACAGTTTATTCTGTCGGTTTACAATTGTACCAGAGACCTGTAATGTGAACGTGAATGTGACTGAAAGCGGTTCATAATAACCTCCATTCAGCCGTCATTAGTGTGAATGGCGCTAATACGCATTTCGTTTTGGTTTGCTTCTTTTTCCTGGCGCGCCCCCGGATGATCGCGCCCGGCCCCTCCTCGTTATTGTCTTTCCACCCGATTTATTTATTTTCTAATTGCGATTTGGACAGGTCGTATTTATTCACGCCGCGGCTTCCCTCTGCACGCGAGGCGCATCTGTCATTCAAGGCTGGCAGAGTTCGACTCAATAACGCCGCAAAATATCCCGCCGTTATCTCTCGGCGGAGTACTCCCTCAATGTTAATGTTCTTTTTAGGACGATTACATCAACGTGAAATATTGAAAAATAACCGTCGGATTGATAACATGAATCATCAAGCTCGCGCGTCCGCGCCTCCCCCTCCCCTTCCCCTCTCCCCCCCTTTGAACACCTCATTTACCATCTCCATGGCGACACGCTGGGGAACTGCCTACAAGCGAATCACCTGCTTATACATGAGCTCGGGTGCCGGCTTTGTAATCAGGTGGGCCTCGGCGAGGATTGGAGCGTCCGATACCGAACAGATAGGGGTGGTGGGCGGTGGGTGAGGGGGCGGACAGCCGCACGGACCCGCGCCTCCATAATGTCGTATATAAATACACCACAGACCTGCTCGTGGAAGACGGAAGTGCAACATCCCTCATGGAGATAAGTGTTGAGCTGCAAGCTGTTCAAGTGGAGGAGCCCTTCACTCGGTCTCCCCGCTCTGCTCCGAGGCCAAACCATTTGTACAACGAAGGCAAACTATCGAAACGACTGAGAAGTACTTTAAAATAAGCGTTTCATCAATATCCCGCTATCACGGGTCATTCACGGTTAGGGCTCAGCAATACGGGGGAAATTCTCTCCCTCAGCTTCCTGTCTGTTCCTGCGTTGTCGAGTTAACAAAATAAAGGGGGGAAAAAAATAAATAAAAAAAGACCATTTAAAAGACAAATGTTCATTTCTAATCATAATTCGCTCAGAATCGCGAGTTCTGGCAAAACAATTCTTCGAACAACAACAAAAAAAAAACGTCAGAATAATCTCCTCTTTCTCTGATCATCAAGGAATCATTGAAGCAAGTTTTCATTCCAGTACGCCAAACTTTGCCTTGTTTCTACTTCCTTATTGTGGGAATTCTTTGTTTTTCTTTAGTGAACGGACGTCATTATGTTGGATCACAACCCTGCTGCTGCACCAGCACTTTGTCCTCGCTCGGAGACTTTGTGGGATCGGTGGCAGCACGTTCTATTCTCTCATTAGACCTCCTGGATAAGCCGCTTGCCAGGCACGTGAAAGGTGATGACTCCATTAGTCGAGTCATTAAATGGGGGTGGGGGAGGAGGGGGGGGGGGTGTGTGTGATAGAACAACTATAACAAAATGAGGAGATGAATTGGATGCCGTGCATGAATATCGAATTTTAAAAAGGGCCCATCATTTGCGTCGGCGGTTTTTGCGCGAATTTTGTCTCCGTGTTTCAAAAAAAAAAAAAATCACTTTCCATTTTCAGCAGAGCTCTCTTTTCAGCCGGTGAGGAAAAAGAAAGGAAGAAAGAAAAAAAAAAAAAGAAACAGAAACCTTCAACTACACTATATGCATTGTCCTAACCCGACAATGAGGTTCTGCCCTGTAATTACATTCTATTTCTAAAACCATCCGTCTTTGCTCTCAGAGAGCTGACAGGCTAAAACATTAGCACGTTGTCAGCGGCTCCTCAGACTCCGCAGTTCTCGGTTACACTTCATATTATCTTGCACCCTCGGCCCGGCTTCCCAGATGGGGTTACCTCTCGGCAGTCTGGGGAGAAAGAGGAGGTGTTTTCCTGTCCCGCCGCCAGTTCCCCCCCCCTCCTGGTTTCTCATCATTCTGGGTCTCACAGCGACTGTTGCTGATCGCGCCCCGACGTCACCTGTTCGCAGCACCGCCGCCTCGACAGAAACCGGCCGCCAGATCCCCCAGGTTCCACCCCACCCCCCCCCCCCCCCACCCAATATTTAATGGATTGTGCAAAGGGACGCAAAAATCGATCGACCATGTCTTTAACCCCGGCTGCTTCCTCCACGCCTCCGCTCCCCCGCAACTGCATTCATTCTCACCTCCAGTGAGCATAAATCATTTTGTTATTACCCGACTCGTTATTTATTCTCCAGGATGTTATAAGGAGAAGCAAAAAAAGAATTCTATCAAATATTTAAAGCTCCTCGATGTGACTAAGAAGGGGAACATAATCTTCATCTGCCCGTCTTGTGTCTCCTTGGCACTACAATCTAGGAGAAAAACAACAACAACCGAAGAGACCGTAGGAGCATGTTTGTGATGAGTTCATGTCAAAGGGAGAGATGGAGGAGGAGGAGGGTTGGAGGGGAGGGTTGGTTGGGGTGGGGGAGGTGGGGGGGGGTGCGACTTGCCAGGGGCGCTTTGTATTCTGAGCCTGGGAGTCGGAGGCAGTGAGGAGGAGGGTCAAAACCAAATAGGAAAAAAAAAAAAAAGAGAAGAAGAAGCAGACGGTGAGGAAGAGCGAGCAGAGACAGTGTAATCACTTCTAACTCCCTCCCCCTTCCTCCCTCCCTCCCCTTCCCCGATACCGCTGTCCGCCCGACACTTGACTCTCATTCTGAGCCTTCCCTGAACTCCCCCTCTCCAATATCTCACACTGTCCATCTCCCTTCACCCCCTTTCTTTTTCTTTGCTTTTTTTCCTCCCCTCCCTCTTGCTCAGTCTGAACAGAAACCCGAGCTTGCAGGTTTTTGGACGTATTGCCTATGTGCAGAGCTGCTCCGCTGTCTTCTGAACTTTGTTTTGTTTTGTTTTGTTTTGTTCAGCTAGGTAAAGCTTAAGACTCCTCGGCTCCGCGCGCGCTCCCAAAAGTTATAACTGTGAAAATATTTGGGTTTCATTATGTTCAAACGATCGAATTTCACATGGAAGCGTCGTTTTTTTTTTTTTTTACTGCCTCTCGCCCTCCTCCGCTTACAAGTCCGGAGACTCAAGCGCTGCAAAGAAAAAGCGCCGGCTCTCCGCCGCGAGGTCGTCCACGACGTCTGGCAGCGGAGGAAAAAAATAAAAAATAAATAAAAATACAAACGCACAACCGTGTTCCGAGTTCACAGGGAAACAATCTGCCAGCGCGTCGACTCCAGCTCGGTCGGCCGAGATACCACCCGACTAATTTTGGCTCGTCTGTACGCTCGCGTTCAAACAGAACAATGACTCCTTTTCAGAAGTTGTTCTATTTTCAGAAAATCCCAGGCGGTTTACAGTCAGAGCTCTCAGAAGTGTGCCAACGGGACTCAACGGGTTTTTCAACCTGTCAAGTTCTTCTTTTAAACTCTCCCCCCCCCCCCCGCGCGCGGCGCCACTTCAGCCCACCCGATATGATTACCTGCGCCGCGCGCGCAGACGAGATGAAACTACCGCCGGAGATTAAAGTGGACGTTTTATCGAAGAAGTGGGTTTTGAGGACGCGCACGACGCGGTCGCCGCGAGCTTTTCGTCTCGTGGAAATGTGCGCTGTCTGGTCGGAAAAAGAAAGAAGAAGAAAAAGAAGAAGAAGAAAAACAAAACAAAAAAGAAGCGAGAGGACAAACAATCTGATGTGTGACGCGCGGTTCAGTCGCCGCCGCGCCCGGCTCGTCCTCGTCCCTTCCTTTTCTCCCATCACTGGATTAAATCTTTTTTTTTTTTTTTTAAAGATTAAGTCTTGCCTCTGCACTCGAGGCCTAATACATTTATTCCATTGTGTCATAAAGCTAAAAAAAAATTTGTCCAGAAACTATGAAAAGTGAGTTACACAGACTGACGTGTTCATTTATGATGACGGTGAACATGTGGGCCTCCAGTTCAGCCTGATCTCATCCGAGGGCGTCCGAGAGAGAGAGAGAGACACACCCACCCACCCACCCACCCGTCCCACACACACACACACACACACACACACACACACACACACACACACACACACACGGTGCCGTTTTGGTGTTACCACCCGAGTTGAAGGAGGAGGTCATGTGACGGAGCAGAAAGAGCGACAACATCTGTGCAGGCAGGAACAAACGTAAGACTTTTACCAAAGAGACTCGTGTTCGAGTCCGTGTCAAAGCAAAAGTCAACGTGTATTTTTCTGAGGGGGGGGGGGGAGAAATAAAGTCATTTGCACAATATAATGTATTTAACTTCTATAATGTACATAAAGTAACTTATTTCAACCCAAGCCATGATATTGTCCTGAACCTAACCAAGCAGTTATTGGCGCAAAAGCCTGAGGCACCTTATATCTCACGCGAATAGATGAAACGCCGGCGGGCCGTATTTGACTCCGTGGGATGAGAATGGATTGAATAGACGTTGATCATTTTTAAGCCCACATACACCATGTTACTGCATTTAAGGCCGGAGAACTGGAAATCAACCCGTGGCTGAATATTGTCCTCAACAAATGCAGCATTTTCTCCAGTTTAAGTAACTTCTGCACACACACACACACACACACACACACACACACACAAAAAAACTACAGTGTTTATGAATAATAACACTACATCCACGTCACGTGTAAATATCCAGCAGGAAACACCGAGTTTCGAGAACCAAAGACGGTAGAGAAGCTGTTAATTGTTCAGAGAAAAATGTACGTTTGGGTGTTTTGGCATCCTATTTGCAGCTTTAGTTTTTTTTGTCCAGAAGAGAAAAGAGAATAACGGCAGCCGTATCCTGAAACGTGAACGCTACACAGCAGCGAAACTGTCGGTAACCGTGACACTAATTACCTCATTTTTAACACGCTGGATGTCAGTCGACCGCTCTGGTGAAACGCAAGCCGTAGCCGAGACCTACCGCTCGGTACGTCTCTTCCAACGTGATGGGAAACAGATGCAGACACACACACACACACACACACACACACACACACACACACACACACAAAAATGCGGATTGAAAGTAGCACCGAACCGTTTCAACTGACAAAGAGTCTGAAATAAGCTGCGATTTATCAACGAGCCAAGTGTCTCTGGATGTTTACGCTGGGATAAGTTAATGGAGCAGCGCGCGATAAGGATATATCTACACTGACAAAAAAGAAGGATGCTGGTTTGAACTAATAATGATAGTAGACTGTCGCGCCGTATTATTGCGGCCTGTCCAAATTCATTTTCTAGCAGCGGTGACATACTTTTTTTTTTTTTTTTTTTTTTTAAAACAATAACATCTTACTGAGCAGGCGATAACAGCATTTCAGCACATTCATGATGACCTCATCCCGTTTTACACATACGACGCGTCTTCTCGAGTCCGCTCACGTCTCCCAGCGCTGACAACTGTAATGAAACCATCATCTTTGATTTTTTTTTTTTTTTACAAGGCTGCGTTTAATAAGCTGCATTTTGGAATACTTATTAGATGATAAAGGAAGAGCCGAGCGGCGGCGCGGTAGAGAGAGAGAGAGAGTTGAAGAAAGAGGCGAAGCAATCTTTTTAAAACGAACACACAAAAACAAATTTTTTTTAAAAATGAGCGAACGGTTCACCACCGTACACGAGGGGCTTTGTGTTTTGGGGTGGGGTGGGTGGGGTGGGGTGCATGCTCCCTGTAAAACGAGAACATGTTAAATGGTTTGTTGCTGAAATCGATATCACCACGCTGAGCTAGAAAAATGCGGAGGAATGCTGGTGCCAGTGTATCTCTGCCTACAAACCAAGAGAAGAAGGAAGGGATTGTCTTTTTGCCAGCCCATCATATTTTGCAGCTGCGTGCGCAATAGGCTTTAGTTATCGGAGTTTAGCCTTTATATATATATATATATATTTTTTTTTTTAAATCACAAGCTTTTACATCTTTTTTTTTTTTCCCCCCTGTGTCTTAATATTTGAGGTCCCTCTTCCTACGACAAGACTAGCAGCAGCAGCAGCAGCAGCAGCCACACAGGCGGGATCCATGCCAGCAAGAAATGTGGCCCATAACGGATATCTTTTTAGTGACAGTCTATGTGGCATATTCAGCCGCCTGAAATGTTTATATTGAATGTTTCAGCAGCTTGAAAATCACCATGGCAATGGTCCCAAAGACAAAAGCCCTAGCCTTTTGTCATGGGTAATTATCACAGAGTAGGCCCCTTAAAGCCCTCCATTTGGCTCTGAACAAATTCACATTTAATTTTGCTCCCATGCATTTGACACAGGGCTTCTTTCTTTTTTCTTGCGTGTTTTTAAATCAGGCTTAAATGTAGAATTTAAATACCCATTGAAATTGGTTCCATTTGAGGCAAGTCGTTCTCTCTCTCTCTCCAGATTATTTCAATACTAGAAACCATAGAGAGAGAGAGAGAGAGAGAAAAAAAAAAAGAGGATAAGAACGGCTCTAGAAAGGCTACTCGAAGTGTCCTCATGAAGCCACCTTCAGCACACGAGAGAACATTCAAGACGCACAATACCTTGAAAATGAGCTTTGGTATTAAACCCAAGTTTAGGTGTCTTATCTCCTATGAGCTGCCGAGTCCCTAAAAAAAAAAGACCTGACTTGGCAGAATGAAAAACAGCAGCGAGCTTTTGCCAAAGCCGATCCCGCCGAAGTGTCATCGCCACACGCTGCGTCTCCGACTGCATGGAGCGCCGAACAAGTGGGTCAGAGCAATATGAAAAAGTAATGTTAGCGCCGTCTGAGAATCGACTCCGGAGCTACATGCGACGACGTTAAGTACAATCCAGAACCTCCTCTTTTGGGTATATATTTAGTGGTTAGGTCTTTATGGTCGTTTGGTTTAATGCAACATGAATCAAGAAATGCAAAAAAAAAAAAAAAAATTAAAGCCTCATCTCTGCTGGCTGCTCCCGGTCCGTGTGGGTTTCTCAAGACTCCTGGCAGTAATCACAATTGGTTCCACGTCGCAGCTCATTCGGACACAGGCTTTTTTTTTTTTTTTTTTTTTTTTCACTTGGCTTAGTACTGCACCTCCAGCGAATCACATCGCAACGAATGTCCAGGTGTAAACTGCACCGCGGCGGCATTTTGTGGACAAATTCAAATTCTCCGTCTCAAACTACGAAGAGACGTGTAAAAAAAAAAAACGATAAAAAATAAATGGAAGTATTTCTCCAGGCTGCATCTGAAATTCCTGTCGTCCGTCTTGAACACTTCATCACCAATAATGTTACGGATAAGCAGTGCTCAGTTTTTCCTCAAACTAAATTCAAAAAAAAAAAAAAAAAAACTTACAGGCTTAAAACAAGAGAACGAGGGCAAAAATGAAAAAAAAAAAAAAACAATGTTTGAGTTAATTAAAGAGGAAGAATGTATTCTTACAGCACCGCTGGTACATTTGGCGACCGTTCTGTACGACCCAAGTGGTAACCCACCATGACGTCACCTTTGGGTTTGTGAACTGCCGTTCTGAAGCTTGCAGTCTGGCATTTTGGCCGACGCCATCTTGGTTTTGATGGAGCCATAAGTGACCACATTTGGATGAAGTGACGCGGAGGGAGGGGAGGGGAGAGGGGGGGGGTGGATCTGACTAAGAACCCAAAGATGCTATACCCATCTAAATAGACCCAGAAACCTGAATGCACCACGGGCATGGCCGTCAAACCGGGCACGTCCCCCAAACATACCTCTCATCTGAAGCCTAATATCTAATTAATTGTGGTATTATTTTCAGAACGACTTCCGGAAAACAGGGTTAGGGTTAAAAAAAAAAAATAGCATAAAGAGTTGTGGAAAACATTTATTGAATTTGTATTTTATGGTAGAAATTTGATGCTTTTTGAACGGGAGTCTATACGACCCCAGAAGTTGGTTTTTTGGGTTGTTTTTTTTTTTTTTTTTGGAACCAGCCCCTGGTGGCCCACGATGGCATTGCACTTTGGTACAAAATGCGAGTTTTAATTGAGATATTTGGCTATTTTTTTTCATCTTCCCGTTTTGCTCTCTTGTTCCTCCCCCCCCCCCCCCCCCTCCTCCTCCCCTCCGTGCTGATATACAGTGCGGATCTCAGAAGCGAGCGGGCTCTGCTAGCCGACGTCTGAAAGGCCTCAAATGGCTTGACCGCGTCCCGAAACCTCTTTGCCTCCCTCAGTCACTCTTCCAACACAGTTAGTAAGGGTGAATAATTCATAAGCAAGTTGCCATAAAGATAAAGGTTATTTTTTTCCCCCCCCCCCCCTTACGCAATAAACCGGGGTATCAAGGAAAAACAGAAGGATTCTGGTAAAAAAAAAAATTAAAAAAAATACTGCTGACAAATTTATAACATACTGCCAAGCTAACTATAATTTTTTTTTACAAAAATCGCATAGCAGTTGTGGTATGGAAAGAAAAGAAAAAAAAAATTGTATAAAGGGGAGGAAAACTCTCAAAGCTCGGTGGCGAGACGAGCGTCCAGCGGGGAGATTTATTAAAGCAAGATTTTATGAAAAGAAATGTTTTTTTACTGCGGGGCATGATACAATATTATTCTTTTACTCTATTTATAATCGAGATCGCCCACTAACAAATTGTGTGTCTGATTATTCTTTTTTTTTTCTTTCCAGCCATTATTTATGAGGTCTCTAATATTTGAGTGTGTCTGAAAAAAACAACAACAACAACAACAAAAAAAAAACAGCCTTTCAAAACAGGAGCCGGAGATCAAACTGCCATGGAAAGAGGCCAGCGTATATTTTTCAAACCTTGTGTCGGAGGCCAGAAGAGTGCGTTCGAACGCCTTCACCGGCGAACCGTCAGCGCGACTGAACGCACACAAAAAAACAAATGCAGATGGAGCGCGCAGCTCCACTCTTATTTTCCTCTCCTTTATCGTTTACTCCTCCGCCTCGGCCTTCAAGGCTCGCCACAAACGCTTTTGTTTTTTTATTTATTTTTTTTATTCTCCAGAGTTTCCCGCCCGCGTTCGTCTGTTAATAACAACGAGAAGGTAGCGAGAGGCAACGCGTTATTTGGAGCCACAGGTTCGATATTAAAACCACTTTCTGACTAATTTTTTAGTCTAATTTGAAACGTAACTAAATCGTCAGTCTGACAGTGAATTTCCTGTTATTTAAAAGTTCTTCGTCCGCAGTGACATTGTTATCTGACGCGTCCCCGGTGTCGTGCGGGGTTTCTTTCCGTTTCTACTTGCGCTTTATCAAAACCTTCATTCGTCATTTCCCAGAAGAAAACAGTTGACCGTGTCCTCCCGGTTAGTTTTCCCAGAATAGATGACTCTCTTATCTAGAAATTGTATGTCGCTCAAAATTGCTTCCTCCCCTACCCCCCTTCTCCCCCCTCCCCCACACACACACACAGTTCCCATGCACCACCTCCATTTCCCTCTTTATTTACAAGAGCACCCCCCTTCCCTCCCTCATAGTTTTTCTTCATAAATCAAAGTGTACACTTCCAGAGACTTTAGCTTTTGCTTGTATTGCCGTAGTCTTCCCGCAGCATTGCTCTTTAAAGTGGAGTCAAATATTTTGAGTGAAGACAGAAAACATGAAACAAAGTCCAAGTTTACTTCAAATCCAAGAGCGTCGTCTTCTGTTTTTTGGGCCTAACAACAGAACGGGGTTTAATAATTTGTTGTCTTTAGTCAACGTAATCAGAATCGATAATTTTGAGGTAAAATAGTGGTTAAAAAAAAAAAAATTTTTTAAAAGAGGCCGTGTGGTTGCACGAGGTTGACGGAGCGGTAAAGCTCCGAGCTCCGAGGAACCGGCTTTTCCTCTCACCCCCCGCGACAGCCATTACTCTAAATCACCCTCCTCCTCCTCCTCCTCCCCCCCGTTTCTTCCCTGACCTCCGCCAGCATCCAGTGACCTGGAAAATATCCGAGCCACCGACAGCGGCGCTGGCCCTCCGCTTCGCCTGCAAACAGCAGAAATATCGAGCCAATTACAAGATTATTATCTGGTGGTTGTGGCGGGGGGGGACGGGGAGGAAACGCTGTAGGAGTGTATTTATGCCTGCCAGGGTTCCCCCGCTGGAAGAGGAAAAATGAATCAAAGGCTGGGGGGGGGGGGGGGAGTGGACGGCACTCACGCCGGCTCGCCTCTGTGTCTTCACAACTGCTGTCAGTTGACATTTTGGCTCAAATCCAAACCGGCTTTCTAAAAAAAAAAAAAAAAAAAAAAAAAGCCTAGGACAACAACAGGAAACGGCTCATTTGGAGCACGTTGTTTGTTTGGTTTTTGTTGTTGTTGTTGTTGTTGTTTTACTCCTGGCTAATTCGTATGTCACGCCGTCATATGCCGATTTACAGTAAATAAGACCTCACGGTGCCTTTCGGATTTTTTTGGGGGGATTTTTTTTTTTTTTTTTTGGGGGGGGGGGGGGGGGCGTTTATATAACAGTCAGACATGAGTCACAGGCTGTACATGAGGGCAGAGTTGAGTCGGTTTGCGAGTGAAATTCGTTCAGTGGGGGAAACGAAAGCAGTGATGCGTCAGGCCCTTTATTCCAAAGTGGTTACTTTATAGACAAGCTTACAAAGGACGCATTGAGTGATGTACTTGCCTGTTACTGTGTACATTGGATTTGGTTGTTGTTTTTTTTTAATAGGGAATAGAGCCGCCTCCAAGAGTCCTGGCGTGCCTTTTCCACCTAGTTAGTTCCATATGAGAGGCCTCGCGTACAATTACAACACGCGTTATGTTCTAACATGTACACAAACACATTTGTTTGCAATGTTCAAAACCGCTTTATTCACCTTTTAATATATATATATATATTTTTTTTCCCCCTTCTTTCTCTCCCGCCGCTTAAACGCATGCCAAAGCAGTGAATTTGATTTGAAAGGGAAGCCAGGGTTCATGCGCCCGTGTTCCTTGTTTAGTTTTTTTTTTAGTTGTTGTTTTTTTTTTTCCGGGGGCCTGCGTCTCGTTTCATGAGTGGATCCCGCTGGCCGTGTTTCATGCATCAGTGTTGCCTCGGGAATCGTATTTTAGCAGCACGCTGAACACATCAAAGCCCGAATCTGGAACTGCAGTAAATCTCAAGCACTTGGACAGTTTGTCATCTGTTACATCACCTACCACTGCCAGTAAACTTTCATTAGAAAGTGCTGCGCGCTTCTGCTGGAGAATGGAAAGAAAAACCCCGGGGTAGTTCATTTACAGGAAAAAAAAAAGAAAAAAAACCCGAGTGTTCCTCGCTCTTTTCCGCCCCGAAGTGCAACGTGAACGTCGAGATTTAAGGTTCTCTTTGTTTATTGGATTTGGAGTCACTGTCGAACTTTTCAAAATTGGAGATTTCGCTGAGGAGGACCTCAATTTGTGGCAATAATCCAAATCAAACCGATGGAGGGGGAGGGAGGGAGGGAGGGAGGAGGGGGGGGGGCTTTTCCAAGTGCGACGTTAACGACCGTCGTGACGCGCCCGAAGCTGCGTTGTGGGGTAACGGATAAGCAGGTGCGGTGGAATGAACGTTGTTAAATGTTAACCGGGATGGCGACGATGTGAAAAACGGTTCGAATGCCGGATCGGTTGCAAAAAAACGTCGCCGATGAAGGAGAAGAAAACACGTCGACGTTTGTTTTTTTTTTAAATTTATTTTCATATAACGGAACAAGCTTGTTGTTGGAGCCGTCCTCCGTTTCACACGACCGCGCAGATGCACCTGAAAGCGTTCTCCCAAAAAACGTTTCCATCAAACCTGAACGCACGAACGCGGCCGTCTCCGCCGCGCCGCGTACCTCCCCCTCCTCCTCCTCCTCCTCCTCACCCCCCTCCTTCCTCCCCGAGTGCCCTCGCGCCGCTGCCGTGAGTGCGCCGGCCGCGGAAACCCGAGCTCGACGCGCGCCATCAAAAATGGATGCCTCCTTCGGTGCGGACTCATCTCTTTTTCATAACACAACAATGTCGTCTTTTGCGCGGCGAAGTCGAGGAGCAGCGAGGGGTCGCTTCGGTCCGTCCGCAGGTTCCCAAAACCAGCATGTTTTGCCGAGGTCGGCGGGAAGGCACTCGGTGGGGGGGCGGGGGGGGAGGACTACTTGCATGACCGGCGTCTGGGATCTCCCCTTCCCCTCATCCTCCCTTTCCTTCATCAATAATTAGTCTCCCTGTTCTTTATCGTTGACCCGTCAGCTCGGCGGCGGCCGCCGCGATCCCGGCCGGCCGGTTGATTTGGTTTCACAGCGGCGTCGCGCTGCCTTCGCCGCGGACCCCCCCCCCCCCGGTGCGACGGGGCGGAGCTAACGCGAGAGGAAAGGCAGCCTCGTTCGGCGTCGGCGGGAGAGGTCGCAGGCGCCGAGAGGACTCCGGAGGTCGGGTGGCGGTCGGTGGCGAGGCATCGGTGTCACCCGTGTCGACGCTGGTCGCTCCCACCGACCGCTTCGCCCTCCATCCCCCCCCCACCGGTCCCTCTTGTGCTGACCTCGTGCTCCGTTCCTCAAAAGAGAGAACATCCACTCGGGATACTCAGCCGCGTAGGCCGGATGTGTTTTGACATCGGCCCGGAGGTGTTGACTTTTGGCTTTGAGATCCGTTTCGCTTCGTACACCGAGCTCTCAACCAGCAGCTGTTTCTGAAGCCCGGAGAGTCAGCAGAAGAGAAAACCAGCAAAGGCGCGCGGCGTGCTTTCGCTTAAATCGCGGCTCCTGCAGCAGTTTTGGGATTCTTCATCTGGCAGGGATTTAATTTGTGTCGTCGTAACATCGATTCCAAATGTATTCCTGACTTGATTTAATCTTTCCCGAAAGTAGTTTCATCCAAATGTTTTTGGTTTTTATAATGCATCTTATTGTAAGAGAAAAAAACAAAACAAAAAAAAAACCAAACAAACATTAAAAGTACAAATTTCAACAACAACAACAACAACAAAAAATCTCCATTCAATTCCCTTTAGCGACAAGCGGTATTTGAACTTCCCAGATATCTAAACAATGACGCTGGCAACCCCAGTCAGTTGAAGATCATCTGTCGCATTAGCTCCCCTCCCCCTCCCCCTCCCTCCCCCCCCTCTCTGGCATTACCGCCGCTGCCCGGGTCATGGAAAATGCGTCACTAACTTCACGCTGCTTGTAATTATTCCCGGGAATGTCGCCACAGACGGCTTGTTTAGCTCACAACGCTGCGAATGCAAAAAAAAAAAAAAAAAAAAAAAAAGGCTTTCATCGGCGGGCCAGACGCTGAGTCAGCATTGTTGTTATCTGATTCAGCGAGAGAAAGTGACACGGCAGACATTCATTGAAAGGGAAGTGTTTGGGAGTGTTACTTTGACAATAACAAAACTACAGCGGCAACAGTCATTTCAAGCGAACGCCAGAAAGGCAACATTCAAATCGACCAAGTCCTCGGAGACGAAGTCTGCAGATGGAATTTGAGCGCTCGGTCGAGAAAGCGCTGCACTTCGGAGCCGAAAGTCCGGTTTCATCGTTTAAAAAAAATAAATAGAATGAAATAAACATCTTTTTCCTCACGTGTACCCGTCGGCGTCTTTAAAGAAACGCGCTTTTGTTTGTGTAAAACTCGGCGTCGGCAAACATCCCGGTGCCTTCCGTCTCATTTCACGCCGTGTGTGTTAAACGGAGCATGATTGTGTAGCGGCATCCCGGCGATTTCACGCCGTGTGTGTTAAACGGGGATTGTGTAGGGGCGAGGAGGAGGAGGAGGAGGAGGAACGGTGCCCATCACGGCAGAAGGAGACGCCCGCCGTCGGACCGTCACGGTACGCGATCGGTCCCGTCGACAACCGTCCTTCAGATGTTTTCGGGAGGACCCCCCCCCCCCCGTCACAGGTGGAAAACCCGGTCCGCCCCGGGAGCAGCGGGCCCGGGCCACTTAAGTCGGCGCCGGTCCCCGTTTCCTGAGCGGCACCGGCCAAGCAGATGAATAATTGACGCTCGCATTCTGTACTTTGGTGAATTTTAAAGCCGCAATTCTGCAGAGACTCTAAATGGTAGATGGTGGTGGTGGTGGTGGTGGTGGTGGGGGCGGGGGGGCGTGTTTAATCATTCATGGGCTGCTTTTACCCGCTTTGCTTAAGGTCACGGTCCTTGAAGGCGGCCGGGCAGGAGGAAAGCGGGGAGGGACCGGAAAATTCCGCCGATTTTAAATCCGCAACCAAACGTTAGAATCTCAGCGATCGCTCGAGCTGAACTTTTTTTCGGTCGCCGTTAAGAAAGTGAACTTTGACGACTTGAAAGTCAACGATAATCGCAGCTACGCTACGACGCCACACGGAAGGGCTTTCCAACGCTTACCAAAACGGCAATTTACCAAATGATACGTCAAATAAACAATGTTCAACCAGTTTGAACATTTTTTGTTGTTTTTTTTGTTTTGTTGTTTTTAAAAGGAGAAAAAAAATGCTCACTTTTCACAGGAAGAAAATACAAATATTTTTTTTTATGTTTTGTTTTTTTTATTATTATCCACTGCAGAAAGAGGAAGACGGGAAGGTAATCACGCCGAGAGAGCCTCCACTGTCAATATTTTACGATCAGCACGACCATAGTACAGAGATTGACGTCCTTCTTTTTGGACCTTTCAAATGCACCCGAGGGAGCGCCTCTTGATTTCAGAACCAAACCACATCTCTTTACATCCGGAGACGTGCCTGAAGCTGGAGCCAAAACTGCCAATCAACATTTGGTCACAGGTGATAGAAATGGAATGAATAACCCCCCCCCCCCCCGACAAACTGTTTCCAGTGTTATTCTTGATTGATTGGATTCAACGTTTTTGATGACACAGGCCGAGTTGATCCAGTCGAAGTGTTTATTGCAGTAAGAGCGGTCGCAGAACTGTGACCGTCGCCGGGTACGTTTCAGTCAGAAGTGCAGGTTAAATAAACATCTCACTTCCCCTTTTGTTTTCTTTCTTCCTCTCGTCACTTTCGCTCTTTCTGCAGAGAGCTGATGCCGAAGACCCTGGAGGGCCAGATCACCATGGAGAAAACCCCCAGCTACTTCGTGACCAGAGAGGCTCCGGCCCGGATCTCCGCCATGTCCCGGGACACCAAGCTGATCGTGGTGGTGAGGGACCCGGTCACCAGGGCCATCTCAGACTACACGCAGACGCTGTCCAAGAAGCCCGACATTCCCTCCTTCGAGAGCCTCACCTTCAAAAACAGGACTACGGGGCTCATCGACACGTCGTGGAGCGCCATTCAGATCGGCATCTACGCCAAGCACCTGGACAACTGGCTGCAGTACTTCCCCATGGACCAGATCCTGTTCGTGAGCGGCGAGCGTCTGATCAGCGACCCGGCCGGAGAGCTGGGCCGCGTGCAGGACTTCTTGGGGCTCAAGAGGATCATCACGGACAAACACTTTTACTTCAACCAGACCAAGGGGTTCCCGTGCCTGAAGAAAGCGGAGGGCAGCAGCAAGCCCCACTGCCTGGGAAAAACCAAAGGACGAACCCACCCGAACATTGATCCCGAGGTGGTGCAGAGGCTACGGGACTTCTACCGGCCCTTCAACATGAAGTTCTACCAGATGACTGGACGGTTCTTTGGCTGGGATGACTGAATGTGTTTTTCTCTTTTGATACCGAGGACTGTCAAAAAAACAAAAACAAAAACAAAAACAAAAAAAATTCCGTTGGACGGAATCTTGGGGTCGAAACTGATGGAAAGAAAAATCGAAGATTTTAAGAATAAAGTTGCATCGCTACGAGGATAAAAGGTATAATTAAAATAATATAGTTGTAATGTCATTCGAACCTGGTCATATTATTGAATGATTGTTTGTTTTTTTTAATTAGGGGGAGGGGGGGTCATTTTGGCAAAAAAGTTTTCATATTTCACAAATAACATGCTCAAGCATAGTTTATACATATTTATATCTTATCTAATATACACTATTTAATATGTTGTCTGTATTCCTGAAATATAATAAATCTCTCAAATGATTAAAGAGACTTTTACAGCCTTAAAACTTCAGGCTAATAAAAGAATCACTTCTTATTTATTTAGATATTTAGTTTCTGCTTATATTTATGGCATAGTTTGCATAACAATATATTTTTTTCCTCAATTTACAGCAATTTGACTTGTAAATTCTTGAGAATAAAGCTATAATTTTATCAAATGTTACTCTAGAAGTATTTTTGTTCATTTCAAAATATTATTCTTTTTTTTTTTTTTTTTTTTGCCAAAATGTGAATTTTGCCTTTCCAGTTCGTTCTTAAAATATTGTGAAACTTTCAACATTTTTCTCATAAATTTCCAACTTTGTTCTCGGGAGTTTTACGTTTCTTCTCCTCACGCTGCTGCTACCGCTCCATCTTCAGCGCTCACCCGAAGCATTATGCAGCTGTTACAGGAGAGGAGGAGGTCCAATCGCTCTTCGGTGGCGCCCAAGATATGCAATATTCCTCTGTTACTTTTTTCCCATCATCAGAGCTGCCTCTAATCCGCTCTCGTGAAGATGTCTTCTTCCAAAAAAGAAAAAAGATTGAATTGTTGAAGGATTTGTGTCATATCTCCCTGCACCATCTGCAGAAAGAGATTTTTCTGTTTCAGTTTGAAAGTCCGTGGCTGTGAAACAGAAATGATAGTAATGCGGTGCTTCTTCTTGGGGGGAAATCACGTTGTGTTTGGGGGCTTTTGATATAAAAAAAATAAATAAATTAAAATTAAAAAAACCTCACTGGGTGATTGAATGCCATATTTTAAACATACATAGCTGCTTTGAAATTGTAACATTTTTCTAGTAAAAATAATAAGATAAAAATATATGTATTTTTGAAATGTATTTATTCAAGAAGTACACGAGCAGTATGTACGTATTTCAAATAACTCCTCGGTGATTATTTGCTCTTTTTATTATTATTATTATTATTATTATGTTCACCATGCCTTTAGAAGTTGTGTTTGTTTTATACCGTACACTACAAACATTTTTAATTTGGGGCCGCCTCGTTTTCAATATGTATCCACTATACGTTGATGAGTGCGGTGCGGGAACACTCGTCTCCACTTAGCTTTCGGTTCCAGAGCGGTGAGTTTGTTATTTCAAGGGTCGTTTCCCAAACTTCACTGAATGAAGCTGCAGGCAAAGATAGCGCTCTCTGTTATTTAAGCAACGTCGACTCCGCCGGAGGGGGGGGGAAAAAAAAAAGAACCTCCGAAAGGTCTTTTCCAAACTGCGACTAGAATTTCCTCAACATGCCTCCTTGTGAATTGAATACACTTGATGTCACTGGCCTTCCTTGCCTCGAGGCGGTGCGTGTGTGTGTGTGCGTGTGTGTGTGTGTGTGCGTGTGCGTGTGCGTGCGCGTGTGCGTGCGTGCGAGTAAAAGTCTGATTTTCAAACCAGGCCGCATGAGAACAATGGCCGAGTTGTGTTCCTAATTTCTGTCTACTTGTATTGTGAGCCACTTTCTGAAAGCAGATGTGCCTCAAAAGATACACAATCAGCAGTTTTCTTTGGTGTGGGCATCAGAAAAGAAAACCTAATGTCGATTTTTGTTTTGTTTTTGGAGGGGGGGGGGTGAGTGGGGGGCGGATTATGTAACCAATCTAACTGTGCTGTGCTGACTGTTGCTTTCTCAAAGATGTTGGGGTTTTTAAGGCACCCCTTGAATAAAAGATGTTATATGTAAATGTTTTATTTACATCGGCCTCTATTGTCGTTTTATTTTCTTCCTTTTTTTTTTCCATGGCAACGATTCCGCCTAAAGATCTTGAGCACGCGGCGTCATCGGATACCGAACACCGAAGTCATTACGGTGCTACTCGCGCCGCTAACAAGCTCAGTGTCCTGCAGAATCCCAACGCTCCTTCAGCTGCTCCTCTTCCGTCTCCTCTGTTACACCTTCGCAGCTGATCTCTGTCCGGCCTCCGGGCCGGAGTGTCGAAGGAGCCGCCGAGGATTTCACGAGACGCCTTGCAGTCTTAAAAGCCCTATTTTGGGTCTGCCGGCGGCTCCTTGGCACCTCCAAGACTCGGGTACAAGCTTTTTGGGCAAACATTTTCAAGCGCGTTGAAAAAGCCCTTCACGGTCTCTTGGCTTTTAAAAAAAAAAATATATATATATATATATATATATATATATAAAAATGCTATAAGTGTGCATGTGACAATCAAAGCAAATATTCAGCTGTTTTGTTAGTAGTTTTGCCCGTTGCGTTAACTCTCCTGTTCTGCACGGCCCGAAACATCGGACTCGGTGCCCGAATCGGATGGTCTAATCAGCCAGTCACGATCTGGGTGCTCGCACAGAAACACAGAACCCATGATTGGGTTTGTCCATTAGCCAATTCAATTAAAGTTTTTATTCAAACAACATGGCAATGTTGACCAGAAAAGAAACCAAAAAAAAAAAAAAAATCTGCTTTCCTCTCAAGAGATTTTACTTTGAACAGGATGCAAGAAGGAAGAAAAGACCCACAGACGGTTGATGCTGACAACATGGTTGGTTTCAGTTATGTAACAGAACAGTCGAAGTCCACGGTCAACCGCGGCATGTAAAACACTAGTTAGACAACTCCGAAAGCTCGTTACTGTTAATGCTGCGCAGCAATGTGGGAAATTAGACCGTGCTCAAAATGCGAGCGAGTCCACGTATGTTTCGGTTATCTGTCTGACGTGCGCGGTGTCATCGTCTGCCTCAAACCGGACGTCAACCCATTTGGTACAATGGATACAAAAAACAAAAACAAACAAACAAAAGAAATCCTAAATTTATTCGGGAAACACAATTGTGCTCAATCTGTACATTGTCTGCACAGCTTTAAGGAAGATTTTGCCGTCAAAAATATAAACCTCTGTTGAATTGCAGTGGTTGAAAAGCTCCTGAAGACTTCTGAAGTCGTTGAAGTACTGACGGATATGTTGACGTTCAACCTGACAAATGAGCAGTCTTGGCTGCTTAAGATCACCGGGCCCACCTCGAATGTATATCACCTCCGCAGCTTCCTGATAATGGTTTTATAATCAAACCGAATGCCTCAACAGAGCAACAGCGGACTTAATGTAATAAAGTATAAACAGGATTTCAATCACAGCTTGAGCCTGAACAGACCGTCTCTCTTTCTCTTTCCACCCCTCGTCTTTTCCTTTTCCTTTTCCGCCGCACCTGCGTGTTTTTCTCTGCCCTTCGCCTTTTTTCCTCCCGCAGTCCGCCGACCGATTTTGGAAAAACTGCGCTGACCGCCGCTCAGCAGACGAGCCGTGATGAGAGGAAGGAAGCCTGTCGAAAGTCTGCACGTTTTCTCAAGCTTACTAATGCAGCTCGTCAACGCACCGAAACGATGTCGTGACATTAACGACCCGCCCGGAAGTCGAGGGGAGCGGAGGCCGACGTCCATTTGTTGACTCGCTTCAATTTGCTTGTTATTTCTTCCCGAGTGGGTCGGCGGGGGCCTCTTCGGTGACGGTTCCTCGCCGTAATAAACGGAGACAGTTTTCCTGCCAACGAGCCCGATTCTCTGAAGGGCGCCTCGCAATGAAAGGGAAAACGGAGCGACAACATCTGCCGCGGGACGACGTACAGACCGCCCTTGTCAGAGTGCATTCAGCTCAATATCAACGGCACGATGAAGCCTGTCCGTTGAGAAACAGTTGACCGCATGTGGTGTTTTTCTGAATTTTTTTTTTTTTTTTTTTTTTTGGAGGGCGAGCCGCCGCAGAAAAACAGGCATTTTCTGGTAGCCTCGCAAGTCTCTTTTGATCCGCTTTTTCTTTCTTCTGATACTCTCCCCTTTTATGCTTCTTTAACTCGTTCCGTCGCCGCGCCGTCGCCCTCCCTCGCAAAACGCCACGTGCGCGCACCTGTGTGGAGTCACCTGTGCACCATTAGCTCCCTCCTCCCGCTTTAACTCCGAGTAAGCCACCGAAAACCTCCAGTCATCCGGATCCCTCTCTGCACACACGCAACTCTGAGCCCGTTTTTGCACATATATGTGTAACAGCAGCAGCTTTGGGGGAAAAACAAGGTTCTGAGCGCTCGCTGGCGCGCGCGTGTGCGTGTGTGTGTGTGTGTGTGTGTGTGTGTGTGTGTGTGTGTGTGTGTGTGTGTACGAGCATGTGAAGTGCTTTGAGCATCATATAGGCCATGTAAAATGATGAAGTAAAGGGATCAGAGATTGCTTTGAAGAGGAAAGCTGCAGTGAGAGCATTCACGCACACCCAGTAAAGTACATACTTTATATAGGTCTGTGTGTGTGTGTGCATATATATATATATATATATATATATATGAATGGCATATTTATATAAGAATATATATATTTGTGCATCTTTCCGTAAGTGCACGCAATCACACGCCCTTAGAATATATGCAGACGACACAGTGTCGCACACGTATAAAATCGCTTGCGCGCACACACACACACACACACACACACCTCCGATTTCCACACATGAGCACAGCCGCCACCCACTTCTGCCCGGCGGAGGGACATGGAGGGGATCAGACCTCTGTTTTCTCTGGTTCCCAGAAGGGAAGCCTCTTAATCCCCGGCCTAGTCTGAGCAAATATCTCCACCAGGCACGCTCCGCACACAGCCTTAATCAAAACAGCCAGGGGGGCGTCTGAGTCGTCCTTTCAGTTTCAAGTTTGCTTTATCCATCGTTGAACTCTGTATCTTAAAAGAGAGATCTTCAAACGTCAAAAACCGAACGCGGAGTCTCGTCTGGTGCACTACGGCCAGATGGAAAGCCGAGATACCCGTCTCGCACACCCGGTCTGCAGGTTCATCGTACATATTTCGCATTGAACACGCAGAATGGCGCACGTCGACAGACACGGTTTTGATTTGTTACACGGGAGATGGAAAGTACTCTTCATTTCAATATTTTATTTTGAACCGCAGTGCAGATTTTCCTCGTCGTGACAGGACGGAGGGATTGTGGGCTGCGAGACGTACTGAAAGAAATGTTTAGCTGTGCTGCAGCGAAATTGTTGGTTTTAACTTTAAAAGACGCTCTCATGAAAATGACCGATTGGTTGCTCGTGATGAAAAGGCATTTTTACCAATGGTTTGCATGCGAGTAATAAAGCGAGGGACTGCTCTTTGAACTGTCACTTCTGTGCCCGGAGTACAGCAGACAACGCACAAAATTCCCAATTAAGATTGTCTGGGAGCAGGACTCTTTCCAGACATGTGCGTTTTGACTTGGAAGTTTTCACGCATCCCTCCTCAAGAGAACCTTCTTCAAAAGAGCTGCTGCCTTTCAGAAGGGCGATAATTGATCTCGACACATGTTCATGTTAAGCTCAAATTTTCCTTCAAGTGGAAGAAAAGCAGGATGACAGAACTCCAAACAAGACAGCCAGATCGTCTGAAGGGCAGAGCCCCGGCGTCCTCGAGGGAGGAGAAGTTTGCCCTCTTATAGCAGAAGGCTCCGTCAGCCCTTCCAATAAGCACTGGAACCTTTTAGAAACCCAGTCGGGAGACCATATTCGCACGGGCGCTGCTGTTCGTGTCGGGCTTTTGGAAGTTTAGGAAAGTCCTACACGTTTGTTTGTTTGAACGTGTCAATATAGAAGTTGCGATTCTAGTTTTTCCTTAAACCCAAAGTATGCTCAGTGGGAAATAAACTTGGCTCAAGCAAGCAGTTAATGAAGCGGATAATAGCGATCGGTCGACTCGCGGGAAGGTAATCGACAATAATTTGCTTGATACCCTATTCGGTAAAGTCCAGTTGAATCTTTTCATAGTTTTTAAAGAGGTAGTTCAACTATTTAAAAAGTAAATGTTAAAGAAGCTAGATATCCCTCCGACATGTCTGTGTACTCAATATGATCGTAAGGAAGTGCAGGAAACTTAAAAGGCTGGCTCTGTCCCAAACCCCAAGGGTCACTAACAGGCATGGTGTTACTTCTCAGTTTATTCCGTACACAAACACAAATGTTTGTGGTTTCATGGCGAGGTATCATTTAAATGGAAAATTGCAGCTTAAGTGTGATTGAGCATGTAACGTTGCATTTTCCAAGATGTCTATTCTTTCGGTATTTTTCTCTTTTGGACTGTCAGCTTGACAAAACAAGTGATTTCGGTGGTAGGACAAGTTTGGCTGCGGGCCTTGTGATTGGTAAAGTCTTTTTTTTTTTCTCTCTCGTTTTACAGACTCAACAATAAATCAGTTAAAAGGAAAATATAATAGACGTTTGTTTCTCGTAACCACCTTATCCTGCCTCTCTGATTATTATCTGACAAGTGTGTTGGTGTGGCCGTAACTTGAATGCTGCAGTAGGGAATAAAGTCATAAATTAAATCAACATTTTTTTTTCGTTTGTCAATGCGACGACGTAAAGAAGCCTTTTCGGATTGGACGTCCCTACCAGCAGGAGAACACCACGTTGGTCTTAGCCTCTCAAAACTATTACAAGTCACTGCCGAAGAATAATCCCGCTTCATGATGCGACACTTGATGTGTTCGCCCGTCCATCCACCCCACACTCCTGTCTGGATTACTGAGGTTTACTAGGAAGAAACTTTAATGTAAACTTAAAACCCCAGAGTGAAATTTCTGATACTGGTCAACAGGTCGTGTAGCTTCATCCAGCAGAATTCATTTAAATGCGCCGTGTTTCCAAGCAGCCAGAAACTAAAGCAGCATCAACAAACACCTTCCTCCTCCTTTATTATTTGCTTCTTTTTTTTTTTTTTTTTTTTTACCCCTTCATGAGTTTGTTTTCGTCATATTCATTGACTTCTTGGGCCGTTGCGCCACAATTAATCCTCGGCAGTGTGTTCAATAAAGTATGAAAGCAACTGTACAAATAAATTACAGAGAGTTCAACAGAGGAAGCGGAGAGGGCAGAGTGGGATAAAGAGCACTGGTTGTTGCTGGAGGGAAATTAGCCCGTGTGCCCTGAAACAAATAGGTCTAAATAAATCATCACATACTTATCGCCATTCAGTGCACAGTCTATGTTTGCCTTATGAATAAATGAGAACGCGCCCCTGTTTACCTCCCACTCATTACAGACACTGGCCTCACTCGGAGGTCCTCACACGCACACGCACTGTATTTAGTACTGCTGAAAGAAAAAAAAAGGAAAAAAAAAAAACACACAACCTCCTCCACCTTTTTGTGCCCCTTTCTTCTCCTTTTTAAAACCCCCGCTGACAACAACGCAAACATTCTCCACTGCAACGCTTCAGACAAAATGACAAACAGGAAGAGCTCCGAGCAATAATGACACAATGATGGCAGTACGTTCTTCCTTTCTGTGGTATTATTTACACACACACACACACACACACACACACACACACACACACACACACACACACACACACACAAAGAATCCAAACACACGGAGAGAGTACACACCGAGGCAAAAGCAGCTTGTTAATAATTGAAGCTGTCAGAGTGCCACAGTGCCGAGAGAAGGGACAGCATGCAAACACCACAGAAGAAGAAGGAAAAAAAAAAAAAGAAACAGTCAAAGGTTCCACTAAGTAATTATTTATCACCCAAGGCTATAGCTGTGGAGACAAAGTGTTACTGGAGGGGGCCAACGTGATGAACCAGCCTGGAGGAAAACTCTTATGGGGTGTCACAGACAGACTCGATGTTACCTCTCGGGCTGTATATTTTTGGCGGAGCAGTTCGTGGCTCACTTAAGGCCGACGTAAAGACAAGAGAGCCAAGGCGAGACGGGAAACCCGAGCTGTTGGGTGTCCACGAATGAGGCGCACTTCTCTCTTCGGGTCAGCCGAATCGACTCGCTTTTTTTTTTTTTTTTTTTTTTGGTGGAGCGGGATCGTCGGCACCAAAAACCCCTCCGTAGCGTCGCTCCCCGCTCTGCCGCGCGACATCGGCGGGGTTTTCCCCCCACCCACCCTCACCCACTCCCTCGTTAAGCCTTTTTGTTTAAGGCTCGTCTCGTTGTGACGAACGAGGGCGCCGCGGAGGGTCATTGTGCCAGGTACGCACGAGCTCACAGATATGACGGTTTGTTGCTCTTTTCCAAAAGGGCCCTCGTTGCCATGGAGGTTTGTGTGTAATCGGGTGATGGATTTGTTTTCCGGGGATGCCTTTGTAATCAGCGAGGTTGTACCGAGAATCATTTACACATGCTGTCAAGTATTTCGCCACACACACACACACACACACACAGACTGGCGTGAGGTACGTTCGAGTGTGATGTATGGCTACACACAATGCCGCCTGGCCTTTAAAAAAAAAAAAAAAAAACAGTCATAAAGCTTGTGGACTTTTCTTGACGTGGCGCCCTTTTTTTTTTTTTTTCCTCGGCCTGCTTTGTGGTCGTGCTGGTACACGGTATTTAACCTTTATTTAACAAGGAAAACCTCGCTGAGAGGGAAAACATCTCCCGGCCGCAGCGCTAAGTTACTGACGAGAACAAAACACAGCGGACCAGAATTAGCGGCGCATAAAATTTCCGAAGTAAAAAAAATAAATTAAAAAAAAATAAAATCACCTCGTGTCCAGAATGTGAAGACCTGGAACACGGGCCCAGCAGTGGTACCGCTGGTTTGGCTGCGCATCGCACCGGACCACTGGGAAGCCGGTCACGGGCCGTCAGCTTTGATGTTGTCAAGGTGCTTTTAGGCAGCGAAGGTTTAAACACCTCATTTCTTGTTTCAAGTGTAATTGCAGCCATTTGCTGCCACAGCTGATGATGCTTACGACGTTTTAAACTCGCCGTCGCCCCTCGTTGTGCGACCGTAACCCACCAACCACACTGAAGGAAAACCAGAGGATGAGGAGCCAATTTTTACTGGAGTTCCCTGAATCAAACACCTCTTCAGCCGCAAAGAACAAGACCGCTGAAGAGAAACAGATATTAGGGTTTAAAGTTTGATTACCTGTCTGCACCGCAGACTGTGTGTAAAAGTGGACGTAGCTTCCAGGTCTGAAAAATGAGGCAGAAGCGCTTTAAGCTGCGATACCACCGAGTGCCACTAGAGGTCGGCTCCAAAAAAAAAGATTCCGGCTCCATAGACTCCCAATAAACTAGTCTCGTAAAATTTCTCCCATAGTTATCTTGGTTTTGTTAGCTGAAGTCGCTCCTTCTTATTACTTTTCTGGCCTTCCATCTGAAAATAATCCCGTCTGTTTGATTGACAGGCCTGTGGTGCAGTCAGGTTACAGCTATCAATGGGAGGGACGTAGTATCGACGGGTTTCCAATCAGATCGAGTCAGATTTGGCTACTTAGTGAGATTAGAGGAGGCAAATAGCTGCAACCTGTCATGTACGGTTCAGGTAGTTGGCAGGATGGAGGCTATCTGCTCCACATTAAATAGTACACCCAGCATTGCTGGGCAGCTGGATAACATGGACCTCCCATACCTTATGACTTCTGGTGAAGCTCATCACTGTCAGGTGAAAAGAAGCAGCTGCCAACACCGTGTGCGGCGCGTGGCACAAGTAGCCACCCCGAGGCTAACAGCGGAGTCGACTGTGAAGCAGGTTGCACTGAGGAGAAAATGTGGTTCTTCCACACCGAGACAAATCACAGACAAAGAGAATTCAACCCTAAAACCACCTCGTGCACAGCCAAAATGTAAAACTCCACCACACTGGCAGCCGGATGAGGACTGCAACGAGTTTCCACAGTAATTTATGTGCCCTGAAAGGAGCGCAATGGCTACGCTGCAGGAAGGGGATACTGCTGGCATTTGCATCTGTATCTGCATGCATATGCAATATAGCCCGAGTGTGTCAGGTAAGCGATCCAGGTGGATGGCAGCGGAGGGCCTCGGGTGTCCCGTTTCAGGCAGCAGCTGGTGAGCGAAGCCTCGGCCGAGGTCACCCTCAGGGACCCTGCCCCTCTCGTCACCCCCTCTCCTCCCTCCCCCACCGCCCCCGGGGCTACCCTCCACGCTCGCCCCCCGTCATCGTCACCCGATCTCATCTCTGCCTGCATGGGAACAGCGGCTCAGCGGGCGTGACAACGGAGCCGGTTTCATTATCGGGGACAGTGTCCTCGCTCAAGTGATGACAGCTAAAAATGTATTTCGCCCCGAGTCACGAGCACGAGCAGTTCGGGCATCCGGGCGTGTGGCTTCGCAGGCGCGGTGATAATTGATCACATTGCAGAACCGCGTACGCAACACAAAAGGTGCGCAGTGTCACTTTTAGCCCGCATCACCACGCGCTTGAAAGCCTCGGCAAGTGGGGGCGCGTTTTCACACAGCTGCAGATAAAAGACTTCCCTCCTGATGCGTCTTCTAGGCTGAACTGGGCCCGAGTACATCCGAACTCCAGCTCCGCACTTCACACGCAGACTGGAGACCGATGTCAACCGTCTCGTTTTGTCGCTTTTAAAAATCGGAGGAAGCCCGGCCATCCGACTTCTCCGCGTCCTTTCTCTCCGCCGGTCCGCACACGAGTGGAAGCTTCCGTCCGATCAGCCCGGTGCAGGAGCGGCGCAGCACCAAATTCTCACAATTGAGACGTTATCAATTCCTGTCTCGCAGCTAATTAAAACCATAACTCTATTTGCAACTGCTATGAGTGATGCTGGACAGAGGGGGTTCCGTCGAAGTGTCGTCTATTTTGGACCGTCCAGCTCTCCATCCATCCAAAATTTAATCAAACTTTAAATTAAGCAAATTTAAAACTACTGACCACCAGCAAGCTGTCCGAATCACTTTAAGCTCAATGGTGAATGGAATTATTCTTATATGCCGAGGGAACATTTATGAACTCGAAATGTCTTTCTTCAGTAAAAAAACAACAAAAAAAACAAAGGAGGTGTCAAAATATATACTTACATATCTCAAGTGTATTCTAATTAAAGTCCTTGTTTTGGTTTTAATTCAGTCTTACATCTCCATGTATCAGTCCCTTGCAATGCTAATCTTTTAGGCTGCATTTTTATTTTTTACATTATTGATCAAATTGTAAATTGTGACAATACCATGATCCCTACATTGACTGCATATGTACTTTTTAAAAGGAAAGAAATCAGTGCAAAAAAAATTCTGGGTGATTTCTGTCAACTGGAGAAAAAAAAAAAATCGATTTAATCATTTGATTTCATTGAGAAATTTTGCTATAAATGCTGGTAAACTTTCTGTCCGCGGGAGTTTAGCGACTTCGGGGTTCTTTTATGTGTTTTTGTACTTTTTTTTGTTTTGCAGCTGACTTTTTCAACCTTAATATTACAGATTAGAGCATGTAGTACCCAATAACATGCTGTCATAAAGAGTACCACTGGAACATACTGTAGTTGCTAATGAGAAACAAGGTTAATTTGTTTGGCCTCATTTCCTTTGCTGACAATTTTTCCACATTAAGATAGCAACATAAAAGACAGGATGACACAGAAGCATGAAAGAATACCGCGTGTGCTATTATCATAGTTACATAAGGTCAGGGCTGTGAAAAGAGCCGGTTGCAGCGACTCCCTCAACTCGTGCAATCAAGACTTGGTGTATGGCAGAACCGCTCGGGTTCAGGAGGATACCGTATGTGGGACAAATTAAACGGGCTTTATGCTCCGGGTTTTAAAGCATGGCCTCTTCAGCTCACCGAGGAAATTGAGTTTGCGACCGAAAAAATGCACTTTCCTCTTAACCCCCCTGACCGGCCGTCACAGACACACAAACTTTCTCTTTGAAGGCTAAACGGGCAGAAACGAGGGAGGATTGGCTGTTCTGGGGAGTTATGGAAGCCCTGATCCTATTACCCGCCCCCCTGAAAAATGTGTCTGCAGGCCCCAGGAGCTTTTAACCTTTCGCTGCTCTGCGCTTTGATTCATGGGGGCGGCAGCGCTCTCATGTGAGTGTTGCTCTTTCGTCAGTATTGCACTGGTCGCTGGAAAATGTGGAGCCAGTGGTTTTTTTGGCCGCAGGGTAACTCCGGCTTTCTCTCGCTTTCAGTGGAGGGATTCCCTATGTGCCCAGGAAAAAAAAAAAAAAAAAAAAAAGGGAGGAGAGGTGATTCAGGGACTCCCACTTAAGAAAATGAAACAAATGTCATTTTAGCAACAAAAAACAAGAAGGTAAGTTTGACCTGAGTGAGTTATTCTCACTCAGAAGGAAGGAATACAGTGAACCCTCGTTTATCGCGGGGGTTACGTTCCAAATAGAGACCGTGATAGGTGAAATCCGTGAAGTAGTAACCTTTTTTTTTTTTACAATTATTATACAATGAAATACTCCATAATACATTGAAACCAAAGAACAAAGCCTTTTTACAGGCCCAAGCATTTGTTTAACAAATAAAAGTACTGCATAAATGTTTTTTTTACAAATAACTACTGTACTGTAAAATAATAATTTTAATCATCAATACGAACTGAAGGCTTCAAATTGCTGAGATCGGCACCGCCCCACTGCGACCCGAGTCATTGGATTAGAACGGAGGAAATGAAAAATGATTATGAAAACAAATACAAAGTACAGGAGGACAAATAGTGACTCGTGTATTTCACTGCTCTTCTGACTGAGCCGCTGCATCCTGACTCCGCTCTGCAGCGGTTCTTTCTTCTAAAGCCGGCGGTGCAGGTGTGGTTTTTCGAGAGAAGAACATAGTTATCGGTAGTTGTTGTCGCTCTTTTTTCTTCTGGGCAAAAAGATTCTTATAAACCGACATACCACCATCGATTATTTTTAATTTGGCAAGCTGTTTTACGTACGTGTACATATTAAACCGCAACGTTATTGACAAACAGGTAGAGAAGAAGCGGAGAGACTGTTTAGCCAATCAGAATGCAGAACACAATGCACGATGCAAATCCGTGAAGCAGCGAGACCGTGAAAGGTGAACCGCGTTATAGCGAGGGTTCACTGTACATCAATTTTAGAGGCAATGCACACAATAGAAATGATATCCGTTTTTACAACAGCAGGCCAAATTTTATAGTTGGGAGTGTCCATTTTAGAGCCACATATTCAATCTGCAAGAACCTGCGAGTAAATGGCGCGCTGGCATAGAGGACAGAGACAGAGACAGACTGAGACAACAAGTCTCAGTTCAGACGTTGGAGAAGACATTTATAATAAACAAAGCGACACACACACACACACACACACACACACACACTAACAAACATGATTATTTGATAAGGTGTCTCAACGGTTCATTTCACTCAGGACGCTGGAGAGTAGGAGTTTGTTTCCAACAGTCTCATCAGTCAGTCCTCTGGAGCAGAAACGGGACACAGTTGCTAAAAATGAAGTATATTCATCACAGGATTTATTTGAGCGTGTAAACTGTACAGCTTTCTGCTAAACACTCCAAATCACAAGAAAATAAAGGCTAATGTAGAAGCTTAATAGGATATTGAGCTTTTAATATGGGCACTAAATACCTATTGATATTTTTTTGTGCGCAGGATACCTGCAAGCCACTTCATTTCAGATGAAACCATTTACTAAACAGAGTCCCCCTTTTCCACAGAATGCATTGATCTCATTTGTGATGCTTGGCTTTTAACACAACTAGTTCCACGACGCAACTTTCCACACGATTTAATTATTAAGATCCGGAACATTTAAATTAAAAAAAAAAAAATTAAAAAAACTGACAATCCCCCAAAAAACTCGAAGGCACGCTTGCTTTGTTGCCCGCCAACAACAACAACAACAACAACAAAAAAGAGCCTTTGGGTTGAGCCAGTATTTCATGACAATCACACATTCGTCGGCCTCGGCGATATCTACTTGTGTGGCAGTTCATAACTCTCCGTGCACCTCGGCTAACGTGTTGGTTCAAATACCACAGAGAGGCTCTGAAAACAGGCATTAAAGTAGCCTAAATCCCCCAAGTAGCTGTGTGCTTAGCATGGTCTCTGAAAGGTATCCAGCCGTTTATGTGAAACCTAAGCACTTCTTGATCAAAGGCTTTCAGAAGACTGCGAGGTGAATGAGGAGCCTTGTAGAATTCTCAGTTGATTACTCTTTCTTTTTTCTTTTTTTTCTGTCAGCACAAGGGACAGAGAGAGAGTGTGTGTGTGTGTGTGTGTGTGTGTGTGTGTGTGTGTGTGTGTGTGTGTGTGTGTGTGTGTGTGTGTGTGTGTGTGTGTGTGTGTGTGTGTGTGACTGTAGTGTCTCTAAAGACAGGAATCTTTCATGAGGGAGAGCGGATTAACACATCAAATCCAGCCCTTCAATCAATACAGAGGTAATGGAGCGAAAGAAAATATATGCGCACCGCAGATTTAAGCAGCTTTTATACAACCTAATGTGCGCGCGCACACGCACACCGATGAAGACAGAATTCAAAATCAAATGCAGAGTGTGCAGGAAATGTTACGTAAACCCATTTCCTGAGGTCTTTTAAACAAAATGATTGTTCAAAACGCCACTTGCTGTCCCCAACTGTTACAGAGCACGTTGTCTAAAGAAATGAGAGTAAACCCTTCAACTATTTCACCTGACTGAAGAGGTGGAGCTTTCGCAACTGCCAACAGTAGCCGCGACGCAGTGGATTTGTTGTTTGTACAAACTTGACCTTTGACCTCTTCCAGCAGGCTCGTGACCCCTCTCACTGACCCGCCAACGAGCCAATTTGTCAACAGTGACCCTCTCGGGTCTGAGCCAGTCGCTGTGACTTCTCTGCTCCGGCCTCTGCAGACAACCACTTCCCTCACGATCGATAACAGAACTTGAAAAAGAGCAGACTCCGTTGTGCTGAGTCATGAATATTAATGCATACGCTGCCTTTTATTTTATACATGTTTTGTCCCAAAAGCTAATGTGGTGTTTAACATTAAGCTTGTGCTGCACTCAGCACTTTCTAAAGCACACTATCTTCTTACCACACTTTAAGCATTGACTTTTGCACTGTGTATTTGACGTGATATCGCTGGTACTTCCCCACCACAGCACTGGTTATATTGCTTTCATTTAAAAATAATAATAATAATAATAATAATAATAAGGAGGGTAATGTATCCTGGTATCTTGGGATTTTAGGTTCAAATGGTAAAAGTGGTAAATTGGTGATATTTCCTAGAACACCAGGATCCATATCAAAGATGGATAGTTTAAAAACACTTTTTGGACACGTGATAGCAAAACGGTTCCCGCTGACGATTCCTCTTCCCATGTGGCACGTCTCTACGAGTTCAACCAAAAAAAGTCTCTCTCAATTAAGGTAAGACTGGTAACACAATGTTTTATTCCTTTCTTATTTATTCATTTTTACGCAGTACAAAAACAAACCAAAAAACACTGCAACTCAGTGTATCTGTACGCAGACACGAGAGTTGGTAAATGGTGTTCAAACAGGTTATATTGCACTCGTACTAGTATTAAGTATGTATTTATTAGTCTTATTTATTAAAAAAGCATGTCTTCATTTATTTATAAGTACTTCTTAAGTCATCACAAGAACTGAGCAAAATCCACCCACTGATGGAGGCCACAGGACGGGGATGAAAGCGCTCCAGAAAAATCCAGTAAGTGGACATTGAGGTTCGGTTATGGAGGTTATAGAAGAATATTTCAAAGGTCAACAATTAACTTTTAACCACCACACATTTACAAACTGTTGTTAACCAGCTTCCGAGTGTTTTATGTGTCTAATAAATGCATAACTATGTTCATATGTGAATACTGTGTTAACAAATCATTCATAGAAGTTACTGTTGTCAAGAGATACATTCATTAACACCTGAAAAATGTCTTCATACCTGCTTGCGAATGCGCAATTTGCGTGTTGTAAAGAATACATTTTGCCTTATTGTAGTAAACATAAATGCTAAATTAGCGGTGCTATAGTAAAATTATATTCTTGTAAAGCATTTTTGCTTGTTTTATATTTTAAAAATAAAGTTAGACACTTGCAATATATGGGCTATTTGTTTTAAGTAAAAAAAAAAAAAAGAAATAGACAGGAATGAGGGTGTTTGGCACCGAGGTGGAATCTGAATGTATGATTGACATGTGTAGTTAATGAGTGACTGTGGATCCCGCGGTGTAGCCACAATCCACCTTATTGAGCCCCAGCGTGAGGCCAGCTGTGGAAACACTTTGCCCAACAGTTTTTCCATGTCTCCTATGACATTACATATTAGCAGTGCCCTCTTTATGAATCTGTGTCATGCATGAAAGCAAGGAAAAGAAATCCAAGAAGCTCTGTTAACGCAGTGCGAGGAGATTGATGATTAAATGTTCCTTTTTCCTTACCCTCTCTACATCAACTTTCGTTCTTGCACTATTTCTCTTTCCATTTTTCTCCACTTTTTCGTTCTCGGTCTTCCCTCCCGCTAGTAGCTTGCTAAAAGAATATGGCCAATAAAATCACAAATCACACCTATCAATCTAGCTCCTCGCTACCGCTCCCTAATCTCGGGACACCGCAGGGGCTGAGCGTGGCATCATTTAGAAGCTCAATGACAGGTGGAACATGTTGGGAAAAGAAGGACCTGCAGGGGAACCAGGACCAGGAAAGTGTCCATCATCCGTAGTCGAGTGCGGCCCGTGAGGACGCGGTTGGATGGAAACGGTGCTTCACACCAATCACCCGTCTGGCGCGTTAAGCTGATGACTTCATGCCTCCGGTTTAGCCGGTCGTTGGTCAAGCTGGACATGACTGCACTAAGCAGCGCAATGGCGTTAGCTCTTATCAAGCACAGAATGCGACTGCGTGCGTGCGCGTACACACCGACGTACGTGTCGCAGGTTGCTTGTGTGTTTGCCCGGCGCCTCCTTGGCATGCGTCGCGGCGTTCAACAGCAGATGGAGAGCGCCTGCATTAACGCTGATGGTGCTGCGATTCTCCGAGGGCTCGTTCCACTCATTCTCGCTTTTCAAGCACTACGGACAAAAGCAGCATTTCAAAATTGTCAAAGCTGCAGAGGGGGACTGTGTGAAAATGTGATAAGACAAAAAGTACTGCGCCAGGGCACAAAGGCGATTCTGGAAGGTAGAGAGACAGAGCTCTCTCTGTTTTAACTCTTGACAGACAGTGTTGGGGGGGGAGGAACTAAATGCATAGTATAACATGATGTTCAACCGTTTAAATGAACAAATGTCTACAGTTTAGGGAATGTAGAAAATTGTTGGGGTGAGGAGGAAAGTCTAAACCTTGATTTAGATCCTTCAGGTCTATTCCAATGACTCCCAAAACAACATATTAAAACATTTTCAGCGCCCACTTGAAGACCAACATGTCCTCATGACCGAAACCACACATGACCCCATTGAAGGGTGTCACCAATCGACGGACGAGATCTTTGTCGTCACGGTACCAGTTGAGTGGTGTAGGTACCAAAAACTTGGTTCAGTTGAGTAAAAGAGCAAGGTTTGGATTCAGATAAGTAGATTTGTTACACGTGCCGCCACAGTTACGTGACATACTTGATTTAAATATGTTACTTTCGTTTAAAAACGTCAACAGACGCCAAAAGAAGTCTTCTGGATGAAAGTCCTGCGTTGTATCCATCAAACCACCCTGACATCCTCCCTATGCGGACTTTGTCACTCTTTACACTCCATACCTGACTTCCTCCTTCCTCCTTCCTTTAAAATGTACTGCAATCAATGTAAATATAGGTGGTATTAAGCTGCTGCACAGTCGCCCTCTATGGCGGTGTTTTAAGAAAGAACGGTCTGTCCCTCCGGTACTGTCTTTAAAAAATACATTTGAATAAATTTGTCCAAGAACTCCAAACGGAGGACTGGACTCTAGAACAAGACACGGCCGGAGGAAAAGCGAATGACCAAAGAGCAGCTCAACTGTTTAAAAGTTGTCAAAGTGAACATATGGACGCAGAGGTCACAGGAAGGCAAGAAGAACATTAAGAGGTATTAAAAGGTGCAGGTTTGAATGTGTAGCTGGAAGGGCGGAGGGTGGAGGGGAGGGGGGCGGGGGGTGGAGGAGGGGGTCAGAGCAGGCGGAGAGGCGGGGACCTGGCAATGGCACACAATCCATTTGTCCATGGCACGAGCATTAATGGTTGAGCAGCTCGGGAGCCAAAAAACATAAGGTAGTGCTTTAATCAAAACTCGCATCCATTACCTACGCGGAGCTCGGCAAACGTTCCCAGAGGGGGGCAGGAGGGGAGCGAATGCCAGTTTGGTCGCGCAAGCAAAAAAGGACGATGGGGTGTAAGTCTAAAAAACAACTCGGGGGTCCCCGTGTGCGGACCACATGTCGGGGGGGAAATGAGGAACGTGTGCAGTATCAGTATGGTGGCAGGCGATGGAGGTCTGAACACGGAGGTGGGATTAGGGCTGTCAATAGACCGCAGTGTGGCTGATCCTGTCAGAGCTGTGGCGGGGGTTAAAGACCAGGAAATCACTCACACACACACACACACACACACACACACACACACACACACACACACAATGACTTAATGCTTAGTGAGTGGAGGCGCTTGCTGACTTTACTCTGGTGGCTGATGAGGTGTCTTAGCTGATTAATGCCACACAGAACTTTAGAGGTCATTTCCAGGACTTTAATTAGGCCAGGCACTAACTAAATCACACTTACACAATTGAGTTCTCAGTTTAGAATCTTCAATTAGGCTCAGCTGAAGGCCGGGAACCCTGATTACTGTGTTTACTTGAGGAGCAGTCCCAAATTTAAAAGGTCAAGCGGGTGGTGGGTGGGTGTAATGGCATGTCGGTTTACCTACTGTAGATACAGGAATTGCAAACGAAATGAAAAGTTATGCGGGCCCTTTGAGGTAGTTTAAAGTGCAGCAGTTATTCGGGAGACTCTTACTGAGGCCAGACACACCCAAATCAGATTAGCAAGCCAAATTTAAGTAATTCGACGAGCTTTGTGGAGAGGATGATCCCATTACAACAGCCCGCCCTCCCCCTTCCTAAAGCCTACAGGAACTGGCTTTTTATGGTCTCTAATTAATTGACCATCAAACCTGGCCACCAGCACATCTGTGACAAGTTATCTTATTTGCCGATTCATAGCTCTTCCTGTTTGCAGAGCTTTGTTCAAATAAACTGGGTTTTGTGTCCAATTACATGACAGAGGAGAGGTGAGGGAGCCTGAGGCGAGAGGAAGCCGTTCACAAAGCCAGTCAAGTGGAGGAGTTTCAGTTGTCATTGATTCTTTTGTATTTGTTTTGCACGTGTTAAAACTGCAGTACTCAATATTTGTACGCTAACAACTGATCAAATAACTGAATGCAATGTGGCAGTGAATTTTCCCCATATTTTGCAGTTCTGCGGATCTTTCAAGCTCAATGTTTTGGTTTCATGGCTGACAACTTTACTGTTTTGGTTCTCTCTCCTTGCAGTCATCAACATTGTTTCCAGCAGCTGCAGGCAGATGTTTTTAGCGCGTTTCAGCTCTGATGAACCGACTGTACGCTCAGTGCACTAACCAGCATAAAAACTGCGGACAAAGTTATCTATTAGCTGGGTTAACAAGGGGCAAAACCAAACCAGAGCTAAGAGGAGGGTGGATATGTGCTCTCGTGTCTCTGGGTCGCTGGAGCTGTAACCATGGTCCTTACAGTTGGTCGTCAGATGGGTCACATGAGAAGGCTTCTTTTTTTTTTTTTTTTTTTTTAAAGTTAAAACAAGTCTATGGATTAAATAGTATTGGCACGCGTCACGCATGAAATATAGGCAAGATGCCAAAAACTCTAGATGGTGTGCCGCAGCAGCGAGGCTGTGTGGTGGCTTTAACATGCAAACATTCACACAGAAATAATTAAAAAAACAACAAAAAAAAAACAAGGCTTTCTGCGACCACAATGCAGGAAACCCTCTTTGATCGTCCCTGTTCTTACTCAGAACCGGCTATTTTAGGTTTAGGTTTCAAGTTAGTTTTCATCAACTGCATGTTATTTGTTTAACTTAGACGTGTTTGTATATTTCCAAGTTAACAGCTTAAAGTTAAGTTTAAGTTAACAGCTTTTTAGGTTAAGAGACATTTTGTAGTTTTAGATTCACCATTCAACTCAAATATCAATTCAGTACAACATTGCCAATGTAACTCTTTAAATGCAATGTCACACACTATATTCCTCTTAGGTTCAGTTACTTCAGTACCTCAGTTCAATTAGTTCAAGTCTGAGAGAGGGAAAAGTCTGAAATCCTACCGCAGCAGTTGTATTTTGCTGTCTGTATGCAGGCGATCCAGTTGCTGGGATGTCTTTATCAATCGGCGTAGGTAATGGCTCCCTGGGTGAGGCTCGCCATCTGGTGTCCCACAGCTACACACACCTATGAAGGATCTCCACGTCCAATCTTCTGGGAAACTCTCCAAGGGTGAAGAAAACTTGGCCTGTACCACAGGGGATGAAGAAAATAAAGTTCCTCCATCAGCAGTCTTTGTAAAATGTCTCCGTCCTTGAAAGAAATAAGCCGTTTTACTGCATTGGATTCAACTTAAACTGGCAGCAACAAGAATATTTTCTGATCCAACCGATGGCTCTTTTATCTCCACAGTTACTGAAATATAAAATTATCTTCCAAGATGTCAAGGAAGAAAATATAGTCTTACGCTAATCTTCTTTGATGACCAGAAAAACCCACTTTACTTCCAAATTTAAGTTTCTTTCCTTTTCCCAAACATCTTACATGCTACTTTAACACGTCAAGAAAACACACATCATTCAAACTTCACAAAAACAAATTGAAAATCTCCAAAACGGTCGTGGTTAAGCTTCCCACTGCTGCAGATAATACCAACTCCGGTTTTCGTGGAATAAAACCGTAACTCACCGAGTAAGAAGCGAAAATAATCCGACAGGTGGGCACTTTGTAGCTGGCTGCACGAGGAAGGAAGGAAGTAGGCGTGGTCACGCTCACCTTGAGGGGATTGTCAAACGCTTTTCTGACGTCACTCAATACTTCGGCATCGCCGCATAAAAACGTAACATTATTTACATTTAATAACTCCTCGTTCACAGTTTGCTCTTCAGCCTCTCTTTTCGTCAACGAAACAAATCGCAGTGCGCAGTTTGACCGGAAATAGGGGCAAAACGGGAAGTGACGGGGGTCTGATGGGAAACGTGCTCTTGTTGTCAGAATTCAGTTTGTGTTGGAATAAAAGAATGTTATACAACCTCGTAGCTGGAAGAGACTGCAATTATTTTTTTGTGCATGCATTGGGTTAATATCAAAATATAATTAAAGCACATTTATAAATAATGTAATAATGTAGTATGACCATATATGTATTTATTTGTATATTCATTAAAAAAAAAATGTTTTACTGTTCTTTAAATCACTATTTATGGCTATTTATTTATTTATTTTGTTAGTGCTTAAGACATAAACCTTTCAAATCGCCTCGCACGTTTTTGGTTGCTAATTTTTGCTTTGTTTGTTTCTCATTCTGCAACTCCTGATATAACAACGCAGGTGAGCAAGATGTGGACGTAGTTCATCATCCATGTACAATTTGGTTCTGCTGAGACTCAATTGCTTGCTCAGTTATGACCACTTCAGATTAATCCAAATTTGTCCGTTTGGAAATATGTCATGTTACATGTTAAAAAAAAAAGTCCCTTTGAGGGATTAATAAAGTATCTATCTATCTATCTATCTATCTATCTATCTATCTATCTATCTATCTATCTATCTATCTATCTATCTATCTATCTATCTATCTATCTATCTATCTATCTACAGCTGGATTACTTTCCCACGTTCCTTTTGCAGCCTCTTTTGGACAAAGAATCCAAAAGAGCTCTGAGAGTTAAATGACAGCCAGTAGGAATCTGGAAAGAGTGAAAAGAAAATTTAAAACAATTAATGGAAAGATTGTCCCCTGCTGACTACTGCTGTTGACGGGCTGTTAGTCAGTACAGCTAAGAACAGATCCATGAATGAAAGCTGCTGCCAAGCAATACATTGGATTAAACCTGGTAGGTGATGAATTTGGCCCAAGTCCTTGTGGTGCCTGCCGCTCTCAGCCTCTCTGTCTCTGTCGCCGTCCCACGCCCACACACACCAAAGTTCATCAAGTCCCATCAAAGCCTTATGCGGTCAGGGGGGAACATGTTTTCTTTCCTGCTTTCACCATTTTATGAGTGACCGCAATGTATTTCCCATGTTCAATCCCTCTCCCTGTCACTCCTCCCTGACTCCTTTTTCCTGTTTCCCCTTCTTTAATCTATCCTCCTCTGTCACTGAAGTCATAACACTCTGAGTGTCTGGCTAATGTTTTAAATGTCCAGTTAAATACCCATACTCTGGTTAAGGCCGTTGCTCTCAGGGAGAAGGCATTCATTATTTACACAGAGAGGATGCACGAGAGGAGACGGAGAGGAGCGAGGAAGCAGCAGACAACAACACATTAATCTGATCACAGTTGTTGAGAAGCAGTGTTTCATAATGCGCCATGGTGGGATGTTTTAATGCAACCCGCAGGAAAATATATTGGGAATAGTTTGTGTTTTGCAAAAGAAGTGGGCGGTCTGTGATTGATTAAGGCGAAATGGAAATAAACACTGCAGACTTTTAAAGAAACTCCTGCATGGCTCACAGTCAGAACTTACCTTTCTGGGGATATACTTATGATGGAACAGATACATGGTGTATAGGGAGGGAACCCACCGGAAATACAGCAGCTCCTGTTAGATGATGGGCCAATTCCATTTGGTGCATAAAATCAAATCTTTACCGGGCCTTTTTCAATGTGACATGACTCAGTTATGTCACAGTAGCATCACAGGTTGTGATAGGTCAAATTATAATATCAACTAATATTAATAATAATGCCAATAATGATGCAAATGTCAAATATCGCAGCTGAGATTGTATGTTAATATGTATAGTATGTGACATGGTAGGTGACGTTTTTAATGATTTCATTTTTAATATTCAAGAAGCAGTCTTTAGGATTGGGCGGAACCGAGCGGTGAGGTTGCAGATTGTAAACAACCCGGTGCGTCACCCTCCCTTCCAGGTGTGCAGGAGAATCTACGGTGGCCGTGAAACTAGCGAAAAAAAAAAAAACCCACAAAAGGCCCTCTCTGTAACGCGTGTGCTCGGTTTGTCCCTTCTGGGCTACTGTCGATAGGCTCATAGCGGTGTATCATCGCGGACTCTGGGAAGAGGACCTGGAGATACGAAGGGCTCCTTTCTGCGGTAATTAAACATTGCAAATCTTCGTTTCAGGTGATTTTGCGCTGAGAAAAACGTAATCATGAACATTATATTGTGTTTGACATTAGGATGCTTAACGGTGTACCTGCTGGCTTAGAATACCTGCTTCACGTGACCTGCGCGTGTCCCCCGAAATGTGGACATTTTTGTCTACATGTTTACATTTTTTTGTTTGTTGTATTTAACATACAAACCATGGTGGAGCAGAGTATATATATAGTACAGCAGCCCGGCAGTAAAAAAAAAACAAACAAAAAAAACCTCTAAATTGAGAGAGAAGAGGTGATTCTAATATTTTGTCTGCTCAATTCATTTGAATGGGAGGGACAAAATATTAGTCAACTATGAGGGTTACATGTGTGTCTTTGCCACAGTGAGTCCAGAGACGCCCCTGCTGACCCACTATTCTGGCTTTGTGATGCAGGACGTCTTGATGGAGGGGAAGTGACGGAGGACAGCGATTGGCACCCTGAAGCTCAAACGGTTTGGGATGACAGGCGAGGTATTTGAATTGGACGAGAAAAGGGTATGACAAAGAAACCAAGGCGACACAGTGCCACGTTCTGCATCGTAAAACTGTTTTGCTGCTCCTTACGGTCCCAAGGTTTACGGCCACATGCTTGTCCTGCACTTGTTTTCCAGCCGACTCTTGGAATTCCAATAAAAGTCATCAGATTTTTTTGTTTTTTTGTTTTTTTGTCTGTGCTCAGTATCCTGTGTTTGGACAGAGAAAGAGAGAACCCGCTGAGATCTCTTTCACTAACAGATGGGAACTTTTGGGTCCATTAGGCTGAGACGCACGCTTCAGCAGGTTCAGTCAGGAGCGCTGCAGAATCTATTGATTCTCTGGTGAAAAGAAAATTACGATCCGGACATCTAGTTTACGATTCTTAGGAGCCTGGCGGAAAAGATGCCCTCCTTCTCTGATAGCGTTTTTTTTTTTTACTCATCGGCAGATACTGTTTGTGGCTTGAGAGCAGAACGATGATGGATGTGTTGCACGTTTGCCACCTGTGCTTCCACAAACAAGGCCGAGTCTATCTGCTGCAGATTAAAAGTCCATCCATTAAAATATGCACAATTTGGACATGCATAAATTCTGCGGGATTTTCTTCCCACAGTTGGCTGCTGTGGATCCAGTTTGATCCTCACAACCGTGTAGACGACCCCAGTATGATTGGAACCAAACCCCCCTCCCCCTCCCCGACTCCCACACTTCAGGCAGAAACTAAGCGGTAGGTAAAAGTAACACCAGAGCTGTACAGATGGTTTGTAAAGGGTTGAGTATGCATTGAAATGTTATTTGAATATGAAGTGTTGATTTTTACTTGCTGGAATCGCCGTACTTCTAGCAGATTTACCTGCCAGTGTTTTAAGTTGGCACATTTTTTTTGGTCACCGCAGCAGCTCAAACTAAACTCTTAAAAAATATATATACAACTCCTTGAATGAATACCGAAATTTTCCCTCAAATTTTTCTGTGTGCAGATCTGTCGCCCAACTCTTCCTGTCAGTCACTATCCCCTCCAGTGCAGTTTGTAGTGGTTCCTCGAGAGCCTCCCTGCTATCATAGACGCAGTGAGTTGTACAAATACCAAGAGTATTTCCTGAATGTATTAAGGGTCTTGCACTCGGTTGTAAATTTTAAAAATGATGGAAAATACTTTAATTACAAAAAAGAGAGGGTGCGATTGTCAGATTGCTAGTTATGGTACAAATTTAAACATCAGAAAAGTGGGGAAATTGGTGATTTCAGTTTCTGTTCAATTATCCCAACAAATATTTAGTTGCATGCTTGACTCTTGAAAAAAAAAAAAAAAAGCTAAGTATTGTTCATTTTGTTGGAGTTATTGCTCTTCCAGACGCTGAATCACATCACTACATTTCAACCCCCTCAGTTGGCAAAAGTCTAGATGAACAGCCTCTAAACTGGGTTTGATGCTCACACATACATTGTGGTTTCTAGAATTTGCCCCCAAAAATGGTGTGTCTGTACATCCAGGAAGCAGCAATCCTGTTTTAAAACACCTTGTGGCTGAGTGACATCATATTAGAGTAACTTAAGAGGCCGGGCAAACATGTGCGAATGACAGCTCAGTATCAAAGCCGTGTGCAGGTGTGCATCTCCAAGCTCACAACTCGTCAAACCTCGGAAGTAGACGAGCGACTGCAGCAGGAAACCGTGCCATCTGTCGGCTAACAATAAGAGGATGAGACTGCAGTGGGCCCATGAGCACCAAAACTGGAAGGCTGGAGAGGAGGAAAAGAGATGGGAGTCTTCCAACACATCACGGGCTGAATTGCAGTTTGCTGGTGGCAGGGTCACAATTTGGCACAAAAAAACCCAAAACAACAACTTGAATCCTGGAAGTCATCCCGCCTAAATCCAACAGGACACTACGAACTACTGCTGCTGCCGCCGTACTGCGGTTGAACGTGCGTTAAATAACCCTCGTCGTTGGTTTGAAAAGAGGTGTAGTTCGTTTTGGCAAAAATGAGGACGTGTTGATCCTGTAGAGGTCGCTGGAAACAGTCACGCGTGTTGTTTTGGGAGTCAGCGGAAATAAACCTGGTCTGTTGTTTTGGGTACGAAGACGTGTACTCGGTACACTCAGGATTTAGTCCTTCAGCACACCTGGACACCTCTGATAAATCTCAGACGTCACTTGGCAAAATGCAGAGTTTAAGCGGCCTCGTGTCTGGACAAATTCAGAATGTAAGGAAGTTTAGGATTATAGAGGAAGTCAATAAAGTAGTATAAACTGTACTGGGATTGGATAACATATGAGGAATGAGTAACTTGAGGAATATAGTCCATCAATATCGTGGTGCTGATACAGTTCCAAACTTTCTCCATTCAAAAGCAGACACTTTTCTTTCTTTGATCGACTCATATGATCTGATTTAACCTTGTCGATCTCCAACGCACTTCCTGTCCTCACAGGTAGAATTATTTCCCTGCTTCGTGCTGAAACACATAAGCAGATCTGTTGGAAATATGATCCATCTCCTCGCTGCCTCGTTCCCCAATTTCTGCTGGACAAAACAAACGGTTTGTTTGGCGACGACAAGATTTACACTTTGTCGGACATGCCGATGCGGTAGCCTAGAAAATCAGTTGGAGTCGATACGTGCCCGGCAGTGAAAACCTCCTCTGAAAACCACTACAGTGGGACATGTTTGACGGTGGCAAAGAAGGGACAGACCGCGAAACAATCTGAGAGAGGACAGCAGCTTGTTTGAGAATCCCTATCTGCTGTTGGAGCTGCTGCACGAGCTGCTGCTGTGAGAGAGATAATAGTTTTGTCCCTCCTCCAGGCTCCCTGTCTGCTTCTGGTAAAGCAGACTGGCCCGTTTATGAGACAAGAGGGCGGGGGGGCCGACGTGGTGGAGGGATGGAGGGATGGATGAAAAGATTGGAAAGGCGGGGGGTGGGTGGTGCTGAGATTCTGGCCTTGGGCACTGAACAATGTCATACTGCTTTGATTCATGTGCTGGCAGTTGGGAGGCAGCATTTCAGGCCTGGTTTTGTGGCGGAGGTAGTGAAAGTGGCGGTCGTGTTCAACCCGTGTGTGTCGATCGTGTGTGTACGTATGCGCCCTTCTCGTTGCCAATCCGGTGGTCAAAGGTTACCAGAGGATGTCGCAATTCGGGGTTGTCATTGGTACCGACATTTTTGTACTCGTCGTCAGTATCGTGTAAAATCCACGATTCTCCATACCAGTTTCGATACCATTGCAAAAGCATTACCGACAAAACGAGTGCGTTTCGACATGAAGATTTTTTTAAACCAAAAAGTAATCAACTTGTTTCGTGTTGCATTTCTACGGAAAATTGAATGATGAAAAGCGAAGGTGAAATAAATTACGAGAAAAACACGACTTAAACAGTGGCAGTTTTAGTGTCTAATTGAAGTCCATCGTTGACAAATAACTTTTACGTCAAAGTGTACTACACACAAGCACGTACAAAGAGTTCATCGACAGTGTTGTTACGGCAACTGCTCTCAATGTTATGAGCTCTTTGCTAAAGAAGCTGACGTGGGACCTGAAACAGAAGCAGCTGAACAATACCGGTAACATCTCCGGATTTCAATGTTGGGACTTCTATTGTTAACATATAGTTAACAGCTGAAACTCGGCTTCAGTTCTGCGTACTAGATTCACATGTCTGTCTTTGAGCCGCTCAGATGAGTTTCAAGTGTTTCCTTCTTTCCTCTGAGATGCTCTTTGGCAAAAAAAGGTGCCAAGAGTGATTGCTGCACAGACATTTTGAGGACATAATTAGCAACAGTGGATAAAGAAATTGATTGGCTTTTAATCACTTAAAATACACTTTGTCGCAAGAGAAGTTCAGAACAATTTCAGTCCCTTGTTATTTATTTTTTCGTCAGAAGTTAGACGCGAGTTGAGATCACCAGTAATCCCCGTGCATCATCTCTATATCGCAACTTAATAGCATGCGATCAATTTGTCATTAAAGACAGACAACTATTACTTATTCAGGGAGACTTATGTAAGCTACTTACAGCATCACCTTTCAACCGTATCCTTTCAGCACTGACGCAATTTTGCGTTGGCGTGTGTGTGTGCGTGCGTGCGTGTGTGTGCGTGTGTGTGTGTGTGTGTGTGTGTGTGTGTGTGTGTGTGTGTGTGTGTGTGTGTTTGTGTGTGTGTAGTGCTGCCGAGCCGCCGGCGCGCAGCATACCTGCGGTGTTTCTTCTCACTGAAAAGTACTGGGTGGTGCAGCTGCTCCAAAACAGAGAGGTTACAGCAGGCTGGAGTCCAAAACTGAGGCTAACTCTCGCTCTGGCACCGAGCTTTGGATTTCGAGTACAGCATGTGGAAGTGCTTTTGGCTTGGAGGAGATCTAGCTGTTAAAAAAAAGAAAAAAAGAAGAAGAAAAGAAAAGAACACCAAAAAATAAAAAAAAGGGAGCAGTGGCAAAAGCGGCCTCTCTGCACGAGGATAATGGAGCTGGGACAAAGCACATTACTCTTCATTTTTGTCACATTCAACTTGCCAGCAGCCATACGGTGGAAAAACAACAAGCCACAGAATTATGATGAATGCAGTCAAAAGGGAGGAACGCGGCTGCTAACTCGCAACAAACTGCTCGCATGCATTTCTGAAATGTTGTTTCATTCAAGGGAGCAGAGCATTTCATATTAGTTTGAGTAACTGCGGTTGCCAAATTAATCCAATTTCCTCCCAGATTTCCTCGCGTTCTTCTTTTCATCTGTCTCCGGTGAGACTCAGATACTTGATTTTTACTCTTAACTCAAATACGAAAAAAGAGCCTACGTTAACATTGACCAGACCTGTTAAGACGGCTACCTCTCCTGACCCGCCCTCCTCCCCGTGACACCGCCAACACCCCGGGACTATGACAGGCTTTCAGCAGTGCTCAGGGTTATCATCAAGTCCATCCACCAGTCTCCAGGCTAATATCAATGTCTCAAGGGTGTGCAGATAACCATCATTTTCCTCCTGTTCGGTCCCCAGAGTGGAGGCTCAGCTGTCTCCCGAAGCCTGTTTTTACTTCACCCCCCCACCCCACTTTTACTGTTGACACAACATTTTCATTACATTGCAGCTTAAGCCCTTAATGACCCCCCTTCCAAGACTAAACACGAGGTCAAACAGGGTGTTGCCCGGACACAGAGCAGGACAGGCGACAAGGGATCTTGTTCACAGTCGCCCTCTTTAACCCTCTGTGGCGTAAACAAAATTGTCTCGATCTAAAAAATGTTTTCGCAAACTGCCGGGCAACTACTGCATGATGTATCTTTAATATACGGCGTCTTATGGCATCTCAATTAACTATTATTATTTGGATTCTGTGCAGTACAGCACTCATCATTACAAAGAGCACCAAAGAGAGTAAAAAAAGAGTTTGCTGGAACTCCAGGTGCCACTTACACTCACTTACACGAGCTGCCACTCCAGGTAACTTGCTGTAGGAGGAATAAATGCAGCACCAACCTGCTCGATGCCGAGACATTTGTAAGTCCCTTCAGGAGTTCACAGATTTTTATTTACTGAGAAACTGAGTAAGAGGGAAAGAAGTGGAGTGTTTACAGTCTGAGATGTTACGTAAATACACACACACACACACACACACACACACACACACACACACACACACACACACACACACACACACACACACACACACACACACAGTCGCCTTCAAGATCCGTTGGTGGTGCAAACATTACCAGGTCTCTACAGCTGAAGTCTGTACAGTCAGTACATTAGCTGTTAAAGATGAACACAAACTTCAGGAATACTAAAGCAGTCAAATTCAGGTGAATAATCCAAAACACTGAAGTCTATAGGGGAACCTTCGTGCTTCCAGATATCAGTTTTCTTGCTGACCGATAGAGGATTTATGGGGCCGCTATTGATATTAATAAGTAAAAAAAAAAAAAAAAATAGAACCATTTTTAATTTAGCCCAAGCGTTTTTTCAGCAATATGATCGATAAACAAGTTTTCATTTTGGTGCATTTTGGCCAATATATACACTGGTAGTTTGGTTATGATTCAATAATGGCCAGTTGATATCAGTCCCTAGTCTGCTTTTAAATGAAAAAAGTTAATCTTAGCCATCAAATTGGTAATTGCTCAGTTTTTTTTAATTAATTATTTTAAAACTGTCAAAGTTTGAGAAACCCTGTCAATCCAATGCATAGCTTTGGGGCAAGTGTTGCCTTGAAAGGACAAGTTCAAGGGAAAAGGTCCCTTTGCCGTGATCACAACTGAGCATATTTTTGGAGATTAAAAGTTCATCTTGATTTTTGGCATTGACCAGAGAATTATTTCAATCTAGAAAGCTGTGGTGAAGAGCAAGCGTTCTTGTAGCAACATTTTTTGCAGAAAAATCTCTGGGATTTGAAAAGATCTCCCAATTGTTGCAAGCATTGGCTGAATTTGTGTTTATAATGCACATACTGTTTAGGATTTAGTGGTCTGGCAACTATTCGATAGCTCTGTCGATAAATCCAGTAAAAATCCACAGCTAAAATTGAAAAATATCAAATCTTCAACTTTTTTATGAAACCTTTGTGATTATGAACTAAACCGTTTTGTTGCCTGTTTGATCGTAAGAAATAATACAGACAGCGTGACGGGGAAATTTACCCTGGATCAGCCCTCCCACAATTAGGGAACTCGATAATTACCCATATAAACACCAGGCATGTCTTCTCATGTTGCTCCTGCTGTCTTGTTGCCTGTGGTTGGGGGGAGGCATTCGGTTGCTGCTGTCTAACTCGGTCTCCAATAGTGTCAGTTTATTTCTTGGGTCGGGTCTATACGAGTGCTGGTTGCCAATTCTGTGGTGCTGAGTTCAGCAGAGAGACGAGCTAACAAAGCTTCAGGGTTGGGTGTGATTTTTCTTTCTTTTTTTGTATGTGTTTGCATGGTTTTCCACCAAAAGTCCAAATGAAATGATTAATGGCTGCGAGGGCCCAGCGCAGGGCCGTGGCTTGTTGTACAGCCCACAGGCTTCTGAGTCTGATTAACTTGTTTACGCAGACAGAAGGGGAACGGGTGGAGGCGGATGGAGACGGAGTTTGGATAGAGGAAAAGATGGACAGAAAGGGTCTTTACCAGCGCGGATTCCAATCTTATGTTACATAAGATTATGTAACATTAGTGTAACACACTTGGAAAGTAAAGTAGGAAAATCCCGTTTGAAAGAACCATGCTGCATTTGGAAACGGCCTCATTTGCTTTGATGGCAAATATGCAAAATAAAATGAACAACAAAGAGGACAGTTGCATTTTGTTGTGGTCAATATCAAGCCTTCACGATGACATTTAGCTTTTGTTGTTAGGTGCTTGTGTTCCGTCTCTGGCCGAGTCTCCTTATACAAAGCATTGTCTTGTGGTCTGAGGTTTGCAGATGAGATAAACCGAAGCCGGCAACACAGCCCACAAAATACACTTCAAAGCTGCCAATCATATTTTTTCTGTCGGAGGGATGCAGTTCTTTTCTCATTTTCTAGACGATTTGCAAACCAAATGAAACTTGTTAAAATGGGACTTAGCCGTGGACGGTGGGAGGCATTTCTCTTGCAGTAACTGTGGTTACCCGTGACAGAAGTATCCCCGTCTTTTGTGTGACCAGATCCCTCGTAGTTAGAGCCCACTGTGGTGACATTAGTGCAGTCATTTTAACAACTTCTAAACAGCCTTAAACTTACACTATTTATAGCGATGTTCATGGCGACATTACATCTCGATGAGGTTTAAAAAAAAACAAAACAACAACACCAGAGTTCCAGTGTTTTCTTTATTGCACTCAAATATAACTTCTTGGAGATTTATCGCAATACCCCGCAGCATTTCCTCGCGCAGATAAGAGTTCTTCACTGGCATAAGGAAGATAAGAAATACCTCAGGCCACCTGCTCCCAGGGGGAAAAAAAAAAAAAAAAAAAACCTCTCTTGTGTGTAGGTTTCTGAATAGCCTTTGGTACCTGTTAACATTACACTCCCTCCCCTCCTGTCCTCAGCCACAATTAGCTCACCTTTCAGTAGAAAAGTCCTTCTTGGCTTGCTGGCCAAGGCAGCAGATGTTACGTTGGCCTGTTCACGCAGACATGCTTGATCCAAGATGATTGGCCGTAATTACAGGCTGTAAGCTGATAGTGGGGGGGAATAGGGAGCCTATTGAGATGTCAGTCCTCTCAGTGTTTATGAATGCATTCAGGCACTGTCACGGGTACGGCCTCGGCAGCGTGAGGGTTGATGGAGTGAGGGGAGGTAGCTGTGATTTGTTTAATAGGAACACCTGGAGGAGTGGACTGGGTTAAACAGTGAAAGGTTTGTAAGTGTGTCTGAGTGCGGGTATGTGTTGGATGGGGACAGTGTTACAGCTGGTATCTGTTAGGAGACTTGTTTTACACATTTCAGAATTCGACAAGTACCCGATGGAAGAATTTGAGGTGTGCGTTTTGGTCCTCTGTTGTCCTCGTATCACTCGATCTCACCGTGTGATTCTGATCTCCTGTCTCGAGCAGAGCGTCCGTGCCACTGCTTTAAACTGACTTTAAATCCCATCTGACTGAAAGCTCTTTTTCTGTTAGCATGGTCGTCTCCTCCTCTGTCAGCTCCTCTAACCTGTGGCGTACCTCAAGGGTCCATTTTGGGTCCAATTCTGTTTTCATTATTTATGCTGCCTCTTGGGTCATTATTTCAATACGTACATTCACACATTTGTTTGCCAATTTAAAGAAATGGTGTGATCACTTGGGAAATACATATTCACTTTGTGTCTGAGAGTTTCGCCAAGTTCACAATACACGATCGTAGCTGACCGACGTGTTCGCTCTGCGCTCGCAAACCGGCGCTCGATCGTTATGTGTGAACCGGTCAAAGTTGCAATCTGAGAGACTTGCCGGTGCGTCACGCATCGCAGATATCAAGCCGGTCAAATATCTGGAAAATAGAAGGGACACATTGGGTGTCTCCTGTGAATTTCCTCAGACAGAGTGACTTGAAAAAGCTTCCTCCTTTGTATTTTTCCCGTTTTTAACAGAAACTCCTGTCTTGCCTGGTATCGGATGTTTTTCCGCAGCACTTCTTCCTTGTGTTGTGTTTTCTCCCTCCCTGTCGCCAATCAGTCATCTTTGCAAACCACCACGTCCTCAGCGATCTGGACTCTGAAATTCATAGTGTGTGCTTTACACATACTCCATTATGTGAATAAAAAACATCCACCCCCACATCTTACTAATGAACACATTAGATCTTTATTTATGTAATCCATAAAGCCTCATAAAAACACAACTTCGTTGTGCATTAAACCGATGAGGTATAACATGCTAAGTAATGAATGACCTTTATAAGTGCTTACCAGAGGAGTTTTTGCTTTGGACGGAGCTAATCTAGCTGTTTCCTCCTGGCTTCCATCTCCTGGCTGTATCTTAATTTAACAGACAGAAATGAGGCTGATATCATTTTTCTCATCTAACTCTCGCCAACGTATGTCAAACTATTCTTTTTAATATGGTCTATAGATCCCTATACCGTGAAGGTTTTGCTCGAATAAAGTGTTTGTTAAACTGTAAGTTAGTCTTCCATCTGCTGTGTCACTTCACGACCAGAAAAGTCATTTCTTTTAATGAGCTTTGGTCCCAGTAGAAAAAATAATTTATAAAAAAGTTTTAAACCTGCAGCAGGGAGCCATCAAAGTATTTGCCATCAGCTCACTGACTGAATCACTGGCTTCTTTCTCTGTCTCTTTAGAGTCTTAACAAAACAAATTTAAGCAAATGACTTCGGCGACTCTGTCAGTGTGGAAGAAAAAAAAAAAAGAAGAGAAACAGAGGAGAGAGACACATAGGAGAGAAGAGGAGGGAAATCAGAGAGGACTGTATGTTGGGAGGCACCTAATTGTCTACTGCAGCATGTAATGACAAGCTTACTTCACATCAATCTTTCATTATTAAGAGCTATTTCTGTCGTGATGCAGAAGGCAAACAGCTTCATCCTCGGGATGGCGCTGAATTAAGAGAGAGACACTGGTCTCTCTGTCTGACTAAAGGGAGATAAAACTAGGGGAGAACAATGGATTCATGCAGTCTGGTGTGAGAATTCTCATTTCTTAGGAAAGCTGCAAGTAGATGATCGAAAAATGCAACATTTTGCGGTGGAAAGTTCAGCGATTTTATGCGGTTTGAGTTCCGATCAGAGGTCAACGTGATCTCTCAAAATGTAAAAAAAATAAATAAATAAATAAATCATGCAACTCACTGTCGTCAGATGAGTTGCTGCAGATACATTTACAGGAGTAATCTGACAAAATAGTTAAATTTAATCAAACTATTCAGTAAACTTAAGATGACCTACTGAATTTTTTTTTATTAATTATACTGCATGAATATCAGTCTACTTTGCCTTTGTTTTGATAGTCATCCTTTATTCACATTATCAAGTCAACATGTAAAGTATTTCAGTTTCATTTTTACCTTTGAGAACACCGCCCCCTATCTTTGAAAACTATATTGCATCTCATCCACTCCTGTTTTGTTCGAAGCCTCAAAGAAATGCGCTGGCTCCAGAGCAAGTGGGAGAGAAAGGCAGGAGACAAGATGGCCGAAGCTTAAGTGAAACTTTTAATTAAAACCCCGTCGCTTCGTTTTTTTGCATATTGCAGCGGCCCCATTCATCAGCTATTGGCGCCAATCGGTGAAACGTTGAAATTGCTGTGAGTGGTTGAGAATGGGCGAGCCGGGCGCCGTGCCAACGGCAGGTCGGACGTGGAAGATGAGTAGGAGAGAGGATCAAGAGTGGGTAAATACAGAGAGAGAGAGAAGGAAGAGACGTCTGTGTGGATTTGACTCATCTCCATCCTCCTAATAACCCCACTGGATAAAATGTGCTTTGAGTGGAGATGATTACCTCTTTATCACTGTTCTCTATATTTATCCCCCCCCCCCCCACACACACACACACTCTCTCGCTCTTCCTCTCTGCAGCATGTAGCCCTGCTCTCTCATCCTCTCTGTACTCAGGAAGAAAAAAAAATAAGCCTCAGTCTCGGCGATGCTTGTTCACTTCTCCAAAGTCCTGAAGAGATTAGCACTTTGAACTCGCGTGGCTTCATTTAAACTTCGACGCTCTCTTAACTATTTCAAGGTAAAGCACATCAGATGACACAAAAGTTTTGCTTCAAAGAGGAAGAAACTTGTGTGCAAGCAGACTGAGGGGACCCAAAGTGATACTGCAACTTGTAATTATTCAACGTGATCATAAATGTGATGCTAAATCACAGTGACGATTAAAATCCAGACCGGGAACATAAACTCTCTTGGTTTACGCCACTTGTCTAGACAGCGATGCTAAAAATTTGATAGGTTGGAGTTGTTGTGTTCCTCAGTGGGACAGATGATACCAAAAATCCCAGCAATAATCGGGAAGTACCTGCATGATTGAATCAGAGCTGTAAACTTTTATGAGTGACATTTCAAACCAAGACAGAGCTTCATCAAAAACTCTTTTTGTAAACGGTCTAATATCATCGGATGTATCTGTTTTTTGCCAGGCGCAGTCACCGTTCGGGAAGAAATAGTTATAACTTTGCATAAACTTGTTTTAGATTTTTTTTTGTGTGTGTGTGTGTGTGTGGAAAAACTCAAACAGACAAGATACATGTTTGGCTGCTACGATCGTGAAATTCATAACAAATTTGGCAGCCATCGTGGTGCAAACAACAACATTTACCCATAATGCCTGCACACTTCTGCACGAGCACGCCGCCACTCCCGGCTCTCCAGAAAAGCGTTGTTTGTTTTGCACTACCGTAAAGTGTTTTTTTTTTTTTTTTTTTTGCGGCCGAGCGGGCGCTCTGGTGGCCTGAGATCCTCCATTGTATGCGCAGATCATTGGGCAGCGACTGTTTTCCCAGCTGTCTCCGGCACGCCAGGCATGAGAGAACGACGGAGGAGTGACGGATCCGTATCCCTGAGGATTAGCATGTAGAAGACATCCTGGTGTTGAGCAGGAGCGGATTTAAAAGCACTTTGCTGATAATAATGCGACTCTTAAGTTGGCAGACTGGAGAGGAGGACGAGACCCTTCTGGGGGAGGGAGAAAAAAAAAAAGAGCGGCGGGGGAAAAAAAATGCACTGCTGGAGAAAAGAAAACACAACCTCATCCTTGCATTCTTTGAACTGGGAGCCACCTGCTCTCTCTTAAAACAACTTGTCTGGCTTTTTTTTTTTAATTTTATTATTTTGCTGCTCACCGCTCCAACATATGTTCACATGGAGAAATGTTTCAAGTGTTGCTCAAAGGAATGTTTTTTTTTTTTTTTTTTTTTTTTTTTTAATGTGGTCATATTTTCTATGTCGAAGCTTTTACTTTCAAGGCTCTCATTTAGTTGATGTTATGACATGTGAAATGTCTGATCGTGTTCTCTGTGCGTGTAAGATGCTCTTTGGGAATTGGATTTTTATTTAATTGGAACTTGGTGAAGCACGGGAAGGCAAATCTTTCAATAATAGTTATTACCAAAGAAATTGTCGTTAAAGGAGATTCGCCAGGGCATGAAAATGAAAATGAAACCGCACTCTTTGTCTTTCTGTTCCTGTCAGGTAGAGTTTGCGAAGCCTGTGAATTGTTTGACAAGGATTTTGGTGTTAAAAAACAGAACTATCCTATGAAAGTATCAGGATTACAGCCTGCATATTAAAGCTGAATTTAACTGAGTCACTTCAACTTCTTTTCCTGCTTTAACTTCTACTCCACTAGAGCTTTGATACTTTCTACTTATCTACCAGATGTCTCGTCGTTCAGTACCAAATTTCAAAACTGAGACAAAAACTCTACACGCAGATCAAAATTCCTCAGTTATTTCACTCTGTTCAAACTAATTTGGGACGCGTACTTGAGTTGCATCCCCTGCAGTAACTGGACGTTTCTCCGTGTGCAGCCGACTAGCTCGTGTCTGCTGTTAGTGAGGCATTTAGGGACCATCGGTAAATTATTGTGGCATCTGGCGATAGCTTCCATGTGAGCCATTTAGGGGTCATTGGTAAATTGGAGCCACAGAAACTAACCTGGGTTACTCTCCCCCTCTAAACGGAAAGATGTGTTACTTAATGTTTAATATAATTTCCCTTTTCCTAAAATGGATTTGATGAAAATTGGCATCAATTTTTTTTTTTTTTTTTCAAGAACAGGTGTCGAAGTCAAGGTATCGGTATCGAAAGTTTTTGAATGATATCCAGCCCTGAACGCCTCGTTCATTTTAATATTTCGAGGAACTCTTTCTACAACTTTTCCTCTGTTTCACACAAAGTTGAGCCGGGCCTCTCAAAGTTTGTTTTCAAAGCCCTCTGTTGTGGGCGTCTAGACATCTCAATCAACAATGATATGGAGGCTGTCAGGAAGAGATATGTTCATCCATTGCAGTCATCTCAGCAGGCATCAAAAGCCCCCGACAGCAGCCTCCGTCACACCACAGGTGGAAGGATACGCTGTGAAATGGCGCTATTGTCATCTCTCTGTACCATCTGCCTCACTTTCTCCAGCACCCCCTTCCCCCCCTACCCCCTCACCCACCACCCCCTCCTTCCGATGCCACTTGTTGTCGTCACCGAGCAGCCACAATGGGCTGTCACCTTATAATGAACCCTGAGGGTGTGAGGCACTGATTTAAAGTCCCATTACCGTCACAATGCCAAGGGACTGTAGGAATGATGGCTGAAGTGCGGCGGGTTTTTTTTTTTTGCTGGCTCCGAGCACAGATGGTGCTTTTTCACACGTTGAATGTTGCAGAGTAAACTGTGCTCAGACTGTTGGGTGATAAAGGTGAAAGTGTGTGCTGCAACAGATTGGTGTTTTTTTTGCGTTTCTCATTTTTGACTCCTTCTGGTCAGTAAGCTTCTCCAGGAATCTGTTGATGAGTTGTTTCTGAAAACAGAAGAAAAAGCCGCAATATTCTGCACCAGTGGAGTGGAAAATGAAAACAGCCGTTAAAATTAATACATTACCGAGCATCTTTGAAAAATGCAGGTATGTCATCAACATGCACAAACTCCTTTTGTAGTGATGAGGGGGGGGGAGGGAGAAGGGGGGTGAAAAAAAGAAAAAGGAACACGACTTGTGTTCTGGATGATTGTGTTGACTCTTGTTGCCCAAGCTGCCCCGTGTCTTCGCTCTCGCCATGTGAGCTGTGTCTGAAAAGGCAGCGAGCAGCGTGAGGCCGGGGCGACTGTGTCCGCTCGCGTCACATGGTCCTTTTCATCTCCCCATGCCGCCATTATGGCGGGTCACGGGGTGAAGGGCACCACGGTGGCAAAGCATGCTGGGATACATGGACTGTGAGTCACTCTCTCACCGGCACTCGCGGCCCCGGGAGGGTTTGATGGCGACGTGTTGCTAGGGTAACGCTGGCAGCTGCTTCGGCTCCGCATGGTAACCAACCTACGGGGCATTAGTTCTGGTCAGACCCCTGTAAGGATGTTATTCAGCACCTGCATTTTAATTCTTCATCTGTATTCAAACGGAAGACTTATTGTGGGCTAAAATATGACATCATTACAATTTATCTTTGGGAGGAAACAAAACTTGAGAATTTAAAGTGTTGTTGTGGTTCAGATCACGGAGTAATGACCTCCGAGCCTCATCTGAACGGCTTCGTTAACGGTGGCTAGAACCCCCCCCCCCTTCCTCGAACGTAGGACAAACACGTCATTTATTGTGCAGAAGGTTGAATCCGGTCGGGTTTTTTTCCCTTATAAATTTTGGAATTGAAAACGTTGCCTTAAATTAAAGAAAATATCTGAATTAAAGTGTCCTCTGAGGAAAGCTAGTCAGTAGAAATTGTAAAGCACCTCAAAATAATACCAAAAGCAAGCATAAATACCATATTTTTTTATAATGTTTTCCATCCTTTTGAGGTTTTGATTCGTGCTCCCTAATAATGTCATCTCATTGTGTGTCGCCTTCTGCTTCTGTGGTTGAGCGGCACCAACACCAGACAATCAGTACCATGTGCTCAACGCCTGATATCTGCACGACCGTGAGGGATAAAAACAATTTTTTTTTTAAATGCGAGCGAAAGTGAGGAAAAATTCAAACTTGAGTTTGACTGCAGCTCCGGGGGGATTTCAGCCCCTCTGTGATGGACAAGCTACGTGTGGATTTTCAAATACAAACAGCCAAGGATTACAGATGCTGCGCTTGTCACATCACTCACCCTCCAGTATGAAGAAACGTTTGGCTCAAATACAAATCTCCTCGCTCGTTCCTGCTCGGCTTTCCCGAGAAACTCTAAAACAACTTCTGTGGATGGTGTGGGAATGACGGGAAGGTGTTGCGTTACACGCGGAGAGAAATCTGATTGAAGCAGAGTGTCAGCAGTGATTTGTTCATAACTTTTGATGGTTTACATTTAATAGGTTGATTGGTGTACGTAATCATCAAGACTGCCAGTTTTTTTGTTTCCTTTACCTTTGTGGTTTAATGAGGTTTACTCGCCTTTTCTGGCAAAATATCCCACCGTCTTTTCCTTGAGTCCTGCTAACCTGCCAACCTTTTAGTACTCGCTCCAACCATGTTCCCTCTCTCTGTTCATACCCCGTCTTAATCCGCCATGGCAAGACATGGGGACCCACAGCACGGATAGTAAACCAACCAGACACATCTCGGGCGCTTTGCCCTGTCGGGGAGAAAAGCGGATCCCCGCGGAGTTGAATAAAATGGCAGCTAAAGAAAAATGAAATACAAAAATGAAATATCTCTCCAATCTCACCCAAGGTCTAAACTCCAAGATCCGACCGAATTATCAAGTTAAGGCTGCCTTTCTCTTCTGGCATGACCTTTCCGGAGACAAAGCGATAATCTCTGGACAGCAGTACGTGCTGAGTTCACGCTGTGAATGAAGCTATGAAAGAGGACGGTGCATTCCCTCGCACACTAGCCAGCTCATCAGGCATGCGGTCCCAGCTGGCGTGGAGGCAATATGAAAGACATAAAAACCCTCCTGATATTAATGACTCTGTCGAGCTGAAAGCCCTCCGATGCTATTCGGAGATAGGCGCTAAATGTCCCCGAGTACTGAGAGCACAACATTATATGCATTCATATAAATATCCTCTCATCTCTGCACAAGACTGCCTGTCCTTGAGTTCCCATGAAAATAATAAGAGGTGGGCCTCCTGTAACTCAATACCCAGATATTGCCCTGCAGTGGTGGCGCCGAGAGATGAAATGAAATCAGAACAAGGTGATGACAATGATGCCACTTGTGGTCGAGTTGGAGACTTAAGGATTCATTCCCCTCGTATTTCACCCCCCCCCCCCCCACACACACACACACACACACAAAACAAACCTCAAATAAAGCAATCATATAAGCAAATGTTAAAAACTCGAATGTAAACTATTAGATTAGGATTAGATACTTGCTTTCTTGTTGAGGGTGAGATGAGAAGATGTATCACTCCCCACATCTTTAGAGCAAGTAAGAAGTCAACAGGCTAATTTAGCTTAGCACACTGACTGGGAACAAGGAGAAACAGCAAGTCTGGCTCTGTTTTGAGTCAACATAGCTTTCTTATCAGCACCTCTAAAGCTCCGCAATTAACACATTAAACTCATGAGATATAATCTGTACCAAAACCCCAAGTGGAAACAACAATTTTCTGTAAGTGTGTGTGTGTGTGTGTGTGTGTGTGCGCGTGTACTTCTTGACCAGGACGAGTTGCCAAACAACTAGCAGGAAGTCCAGGAAGTTACTGATCAAATGTGTTAATTAGTGAGTCTTCTTCTAACGTGTCAGCTGGCTGCAGGTCGTTGCTTCATATTTCGCATTGGAAACATGGAAGCTGTATCAATATACTCATCTAACGTTGGCCAGAAAGCAAAAATAACACTTGTGAAACCTTTTATTTTTATTACAGCGATCACGTAGAGCTTTAGCAGCCAAGTGTTCTTGTCTGGTTTTTAAACAGGGTTAACAAGGATGTCGTATCACGGCAATCTGACAAGAAGGTCCTCAAGCACTCAAGTGCTGAAAGCTGCTGATTCTGTCACTGATAATTCAATGAAACTTAGATTGCCTGGAAACATATATCCTGATCACAGACTGAACACTTCAAGTAAAATCAGAAGTTTACAGATAAAGAAGAAATTAACAAAAGATGATACTGCTTTTCACCCTGACCCTGATGGGAAAGTCTCTTCTTTAGTTTTTATCCAGACTCTGGAGCAAACAAAATACCTATGCCCTTCTACTGGATTTAGGAAAATCAGAGGACATAAAGATTGTCTTCACAAGTGCCATATGGGGGAAAACTGTGGTGGAAGAGATGGTCGGGCATCCCCGACAGCCAGGCCCCTAATCAGTTCTTCAGACAGGCCAAGAGGCTGTCATCTCTGGGGGGGTCCCGAATGTCCTTTAACGCCCAGATCTGTCACACACCTGCCACTGTCTTTTATGGGGGCTGAGAGGCAGCTCGCACACTGGATCTGTGCCGATGAGACCGGTTATCAGCCCCTCCTGCCGCACTTCAATAACAACGTCAGTGTCGGGTTCCCCCTTCGGCGGCGCACTACACATGGATGGGGGGCAATCAAAGGCCACTCTTCAACATAAGGGGAGATTGGCCCGAATTTAACCCTCGCCCGTCCTTCTCTCGGGAGCCTGGAAACTCGCAGCGAACCAGTGTCCAATTTCTCTGCTAGTTTACCCTCTGAACCGTGAGGACGGATGGAAGGGTAGCTTAGCCTCTTACGCGGACCTCCAGGGACGGGTGGCACTGGAGCTGGACGGACCCGAGAGATCCGTGATTTCATTACACGCCTGTTAGGAGTCAGCTTTTGTTGTCTCGCCGCCCCTGTTGTTTCCTGTGTGGGAATTCCCCTTAAACAGCAAAAGAACTGAGCACCTTTTATTTTTTTTACTAATTTGAGAGTAAGGCAGGTCACATGCGTGTGTGTCTGTCTGTGTGTCTGTCTGTGTGTGTGTGTGAAAGTTAGAGGAGAATACGTCCGCAATGGAAAATTACATTTCATAGTTCAACAGCGGCGTTTAAAAAAAAAAAAATATATGTATAATTCTTTGATTATTTATTTTAGTTGTGATTATAATAGTTTTGATGACTTTATTAGTGAAGTTAAGTGTTTGACTGTGGCATAGCTTGCAAATTTTGGGATCTTGATGCCAAATTATTACATTATAGTTATTAATGTTGAATTTGTTGAAGTTTGATGTTTTTGCCCAGCAGTGAGATCTTTTTTTTCTACTTCAGTCATGGCAACAATGATTGAAATAAATTACAAATTTAAATTTAAATGAAAAAAAAGTGTGTTTAAATCTGTTTAAAGCAAACATTTTTCCCAGAGGGGAGTCTCTGTTATACTAGTACTAATAACTGGAAAAAAAAAAAAAAATATGCTTGCTGTTTTTACAGAGAATATTTCTTTGTTAAAAAAAAAAAGTAGTTCAAGAAAACTGTTGACAGGTTGGTCTGTGAATTTACAGGGAATTTTTGGAAGAAATGCTGCAGTTGGATCTTTTTTTTAAATGTGTTGTTTTATTGCCGTGAGCATCTCTGTCAAAATTCCATTCTCTACCATTTTTTATTACACAAATCTCAGTGGAGATCTCAAAAGATGCCCAAACAAAGTCAAAACTATAACTGCATGTCGAAATTTATATCTATATTCTTTTTTAGTTTTCCAACTTTTTAGTCTTCATCTGCTTTGAAGCGGACTGAGCAGACTTTACTGTTCCGAAGACACCGGCGCTGAATAGACTGTGAAGTGCAGAATTAGCTCCAATGAGGTCAGATTGGGTTTGAACGTCAAGGAAATCATTATCGCCTCGTTGTTGCCCAGAGTGCGGTGCCACGGTCGATCTCCGGCACTCTGCGCTGCCAGGATTTCTTGCAGCCCACCAAGTACAACATTCTCCGTTGGTTTCACGCCCACAGTTCCACACTGTTGGGAGATGTCTAGCTTTTCTTTTTTCTTTTTTCCCCCCAACTCTCACTCATGTACCTGTTTTCTCAGCAAAAGCGCGATGAGAGGAGATCAGCAATTACCATGGAATTATTTCGGGAATGTTGTACTCATTCTGAAATCTTCACGGCTGACATTTAAAGACCCGAGCTGGTGTTAAATTATGGGTGACAGACATCAACAAGATGGTAAAAACCCAGGCTGGTTGCTGTGTTTGAATTGGATTGTCGTGCCCTTCGTGAGACCAAAGACCTTAAAGCAGCACTGACAAATCCCACCTCTGGTGTGCCGCAGATGGCATAGCGATCCACGCAGGCAATGAATAAAAGAGTAGGTGTTGAGCCCTAACATCCCATGTTTGGGACTATTGCCATTTTGAGGTGACAGCGATGGCCAAGTCAAACAGCAGAGCTACTCTCAGCATAATTTCAAACAACAAACTCTTTTTCTGCACAGTGACAAATTATTCCAGGGTTTTGGTTTAATAATCAGATTACCTCTCGATTACCGTAACAACCGTTCATTTGTACTCACGTTAACTCAACAGGTTTTTACATGAATACCTTTTGCCTTCAGTTACATTAAGATCAGTACAGGCAGCTAATTGAAAAGAAACTGATGCTCTCCTTGTGTTGCGTTCAATGACTTCTGCACAATCAGATAATTCATCTGATTTCTTTGAGGCCTCTAATCCACTTGGCTGAGGTTTGCAGACAAAACCACAGTCAGACTCAATTCATGTTATTCTGCCATTTATCGTGCTGAAAGCAGCATGCCTTCACAATTATGATAATATTTATTTTCTACAGTTTCTCTCATTTGGCTTCATTCGCTGGCTGAATTTACCCACTAACGTAATCAGAAGGTGTGTGTGTGTGTGTGTGTGTGTGTGTGTGTGTGTGTGTGTGTGTGTGTGTGTGTGTGTGTGTGTGTGTGTGTGTGTGTGTGTGTGTGTGTGTGTGTGTGTGTGTGTGTTTCACCCAAACCCAATGTCATTTATGTACAGATGCCAGTATTGTGGTGGATTTCATTCACACTCAGTTCTGTGAACCCCACAGCCTTCTTTTCAAAGTGTGCTCTCACCATAATACAGTAAGTGCGTAGGGAGCAGAGATATAATTCATAACTCATTTACAGCCTGTCTCATAAGATCAGGATGACTCCAAATTTATGACAAGCCATTATTCTTATTAGGCTTGTAAAAGAAGGCATTAGCCCACGCCAGGCATTAGTAAAATTCACTTTACCTAACAAGGGGCAGGCCGGGGTGAGAGAACTGTTATACTCAATCTGAGCTGTACAAGGTGATGGCAGGGTGCCCGATTTCACGACTTGTATGAAATGTTCTGAATTGATAAATATGACTAATTGTGGCTTTTAAGCTCTGGAGGGGGAAACGGGAGGCAGGGAGGTTGAAATTTCATCAGGAGAAAAGATTCCTCCTCTGAAATCTGATGTTTGTGTTTGACAGTGAGAGCAGCTGATGGCGTGCGAGATAAAACAAGCAGCAACTCATCTCCACACGTCAAATTAAACTGAAGGCTCTTCCATCTATGATATAATGACGCAAGACAAAATAAGATAAACAAACCGAGGGAGTGCCGATCCCCCCCGCTCGAATGACCCGAGAGGATCCTGATTCTGCATGGCAGCTTTGGGAAATCCATCCGTCCCGGGGTTGTCAAATCCCACACGGAGGATCCTGGCGGAGGGAAGAGCATACAGGCCCCGGTTTCTTTGATTTTCGCTTTATATGACACGGTTCTCACATGACCAGATAACTTTGCGGCCTGTGTCAGACAGCTGGGCCGAGCCCGGGCCATCGAGAGGAGGGAACAGGTGGGAGGAGGTCAAGTCGCTGGAAGATGTTTCAGACCAGTAGCTACTGTATTTGTAGGCGGTTTGAGACCGGAGAAACTTTTTCATAGTTCTAAGAACTGTTGGAGGAAGTTCCCCACCACGCCCCTTTTTTGTTTTGTTTGCACCGCAGACTGTATATAAAAGTGGACGTAGCTTCCGGCTCTGAAAAATGAGGCCGATGCCAAAGTGCCTTAAGCTGCGATACCACCGAGTGCCACTAGAGGTCGGCTCCAAAAAGCCTCCGGCTCCACAGACTCCCATTCAACTAGTCTCATTAAATTCTCAGTCAATAAAACTTGTGCACGAGTTATTTCGGTTTCGTTAGCTAAAGTCACCCATTCTTATTAGTTTTCTGGCGGTCAATAAATAGAAAGTAAGTTTCAAAAAGCTGTGTTTTTTTTGGGGGGGGGGGCGTGTTTGTTTGATTGACAGGCCTGTGGTGCAGTCAGGTTACGGCTATTGGTTGGCGGGACGTAGTATCGTCAGCTTTCCAATCAGATCAGTCAGATCCGCCGCTCGCTTCTGCTAGTTTGGTGCTAGTTTGGATCCGCAGCTAGCCGGAGCTTTCAGGGCAGAACCCTCAAGGGAAATGTTTAACAAATGGATATTAGACGTGAACAAAAGCAAGTAATTGGTATGTTTCGTGTTATACAGCTGTCTAACCTCCAGGCCAGTTTTTTCAATTCCGGATGACTGCAGCTATCAACTGCATCAATTCCCCTTCAAGTTAATATTGTCGGCTTATAGGCACCGAGAAGTGTTCTTTCCCCAGGTCCCCAAGGGTGCAAACACCATTAAGGAATATGAATTTCATCCTACTCATGTCATCATCAAATCCACTAAGAATCAAATTAACATCTGCTGTTGTTTTACTTCAATATTCTCGTGACATAAAAGCGTCGTAAAATTCTGAAGGGGCCCGCTTTAAGCACAAAGGATAGATTTTTTTTTGGCCAGGAAAATGTAAAATTAAGGCACAGTCGATGCTGTGTTGTGATGTGTTTTCCCACTGGCAGTTTCTTATGCTTTTGTGCTTAGACATTAGTCCATCATCTCCAGCAGGCACAAACCCCGGATCTCCTCATTGATCCCACACAAAACAAATGGCAATCTCTGACAACAGAATGCTTCATCCTGCCCAATCCATTAACCTCTATCACAAAGCTCCCACTCTGAAGATGGAATTCACTGGTGTCCCACTGATAGACAGAAAGACAGAGCAAAATAAGTGATGAGGGGAGTGTTGAGGAAAGTGCCGTGGCGGGAAAGAGAGAAAACGAGGAGGCAGAGACTGTATATGGTGAAAAGAGATACGGGTAAAGAATTAAGCTGCCATCGTAGGAAAAAAAGAAACAAAAAGTTCTCCTGCACCACTTGTCTCATACTAACGGAGCTCCATCGCCCCCAGAAGTAATCATGAGATAAAAACAAAGCTCGAGAATCAAACCCCACCCTTAAAGTGTCTGCAGCAAAAACGAGCAAGAAGGTGCAAATATGGGATCACTTGAGTCATCAAGTGATAACAGCTGATAGCAAGCAATATAAAAAGTGAAAGTTGCTTTATTTATTTTTTTTATTTCGAAGATCTTCATTTCGCTCTCTTGGGCGACACCCGTGGTGATGAGAAGCAGTTGCAGCTTTTGGACTCGACTTCCCGGAAAACCAAACAATGTCACCAGTTTAACGTTAGTCAGCTGACATCACACGCGAGTGAGATGATGAGTGAGCCTGTTAGCGCCGCCTACCCTCTCTGGCTACACGGAGAAAACGCATCACTGTTTGTGGTGCGTACACATTGTTTGTGATCGTCGCCACAGACACCCAGTTTGTTTATAATACTGCAAATGAAGGGTCTTTAATCGGTGGGCCACATTGAGTGACAGATGGGTGATTTAACATATTTATTCAAATGAAAACCTTCACGATGATTACTTTAATTGCACTGCTCCCAAAGGGTCAAGAATTAACATCTGTACTTCAACAAATACATGACTGGATTTAACCCGCTGTTTGCTGGAGCAACACTCGATGCATGTCATAAATTAGTAGGTCAAGTTTTGTATTCACTGTAACACGTAGATACGGTTATTTACCTCGAGTTTATTGAGTAAATAGTGGAAGGTTTGTCTTTGTCTGGCTATAATAATGGTTACTCCTTCAATACTAACAGTACTAACTATAATGTTTAGCTCGTCTGATTGACTGAAGATGGTTTTGTCACATTACAAAATGTCTACCGTTACTGAAAAGGGGAAATTGAACACTCCTTTCTTTCACTTTGCTTCATGCAGTTTGTAAAAACTCAACTGGCGTTGGAAACATGGAGGACGCGATATAAGACGACCAATCACCGCTGTTGTCGTCTCCATGTGCAATGTAGTCTCCATGTGTAATGTAGTCTCCATGTGTAATAATGTCTCCATGTGTAATGTAGTCTCCATGTGTAATGTCTCCATGTGTAATGTAGTCTCCATGTGTAATGTCTCCATGTGTAATGTAGTCTCCATATGTAATGTCTCCATGTGTAATAATGTCTCCATGTGTAATGTAGTCTCCATGTGTAATGTCTCCATGTGTAATGTCCCCAGCAGCCATATAGTGTAGAATAGTTACATTTTTAAAGTGGTGCATGTCAGCATTGGCAAACGGTCCGCAGACTCCAGCCTTCGGCTCATAAGCAGCTTTGGCCATGTTACTTGACAACTGAGATCAATTATTCATTGTTATATTAGTCTTTGAAAAAAATAATTACATGCCTTTTGTAATTACTCAACAGCAAAGTAATTCATTATATGATTCCTTACGTTACTTTCACAACTCAGCCCATGCTCGCGAGTAGAAACCTAGCTTAAGCCTGAGTAAATAACATCCCAGGTTAGATTTATTCTTGCCGTGAAAGTCCAGATGGAGAATAGAGTTTTATGATTTTCACCAAGGATTAAAAAAGAAATTGTAGTTTTAGAGAGAAAAAAAAATAGGGATTTCTATAATTATCGTGCTCAAAATACAGGATCACATTCTCGTTGGTCCTGGTTCCAGTCATAAAATAATAAACCTTTGCTATAAGTGATGGTTTGACTAATCTGATTGTGAATCTTTGCACACCACCCAAGTCTTTGTCCACGGTGACCTGGCTGTATGCTGTACACAACAGTGTAGACCGCAGCATTGGAAAAACAGCTGGCATCGGCTCAACTTCCGTTATAATGGGCCTTTTAAATTGGGCAGTGTGTTCCTGGCTTACTGGAAAACGGTAGCACCAGCAGCCACCACGTGTACGTAAGCTGGCAGGTTGGGGTGAAGTCAGTGGGTCTTCATTAAAGCCAAACCGCAGCGTGGAGTAGGAGGAAGAGGAGGAGGAGGAGGAGGAGGGGGGGGGACCTCGGCTCTCCCTGTTCTCTCCCTGGGCCACGTTAGCTTTGTCAGCCCTTCTTTGTAATTAGAACAGACCTCCTCATCCTCCCACTGTAATTAACAGCAATAGGAAGCATGCTGCAATTCAGCCTCCTACTTTGTCATGCTGATATGTTTCTGGACCCGGGCTGATACTGGGTGGGCCCCATCGCAGGCTGCCGTGCTGTTAATAAATGGATCTTTTAATGTCATTTTTTTTTTTATTATTTCCCTATGGGATTACAAAATATATACCTGTTCTCTAATCTAAAAGATTCTGCAGGTAATAATAGATCTTCGACAATACCTGCGAAGCATTTGTTTTATTATTACAACCTGTAAATCAATGAAATACATATCTATTCTGGGAGAAAAGGTAAGGGGGCGACTGTGTTTTAGACAGACTCTCATTTCTTAGCTGCATTATTGTGATACATTTACTGAACTTATAGTGTTCAGTCTGACTGTTAATTTAACTATTTATTTGCTACCGTCATCTGAGTTGGTGGTGCCATTGTTCAGGACCGCATTAAATTGATATGTGTTTTTAATAATCCTTCCCCCTTATGATTGAGAATGCGATGGACAAAACATTAAAAACATCAGTCATTATAATGCATTCGACTTCAACACCGCTGCAATGTGCATCCTCATCAATAAACATATACTTAAATTAATACCAGACAATAATATCTGTGATATGGAAGAATTTGTAGCAGCTGTTGTAGTCGAGTGCGTATTACTGAAATGACCACTGCTGAGTACCTATTTAATAATTACAAAGTACAGCATTGCTGTGCTGTCATTTATTATTGTTATGTATAAAAATGAAATTGTTGAAATGTTCATTCAGGTGCACAAAATTAGCTTTTCACGAGTTGGCTGTTGTGCAAAAAGATTTAGTCTAATCCTGTTGCTCCTCTGTCTGTATCCTGTAATTACTCAAGCTGCACCAGGTAAATTTACTCACCGTGAAATACATTTTTCACCCATATCCACAAGGATTTAATTGGTACTGCATGAGTTACAATCTAAAGCATTATACTGCGATTGAAATAACTTTACAAAAGTTTGACTCTGACACTGAATGAAAGCCTCTGCTCTTTGCGTCGGAGTTACTTCTTGTTAAAGGTCCCATACCTTACACTTATCCAGTGTTTTATTTGCATTTTTTTTTATTTTAAGTACCAAAAAACATCTCAATATAGTTGTACATCTCTTTTAAGCTTCTTTCTGGAGTTGTACCAAGGACAGGCTGTTTTGTTTCTGTGTTGTAAGTTTGTGACATCACAAACTTAGGGACGTTGAAACGGCTTGTCCAGACTGCCTAGTTGATGAATACGGTCTGTGTCCATTTCTCCGTGTTTTGACACTTTAACAGTAACTTTACAGCACCTGGACCTGCTTTATGATCAAAAAAGAAATGGAAATCTGATTCTAGACCACAGGGGTCCTTTAAAAGGTTGTGGTCAGGCCTTTGTGGCAAACAACGGATGTCATGATCCTGCTGTACCTTTATTTGTCCATGACAGGCAGTTAAATAGCTTCCATCTGCTCAGAGGGAGATGCAGCCCCAGGTCTTACAGTAGTAGAGCATTGGCAGCAGGGAGGTGTGGTAGGAGTAACGACGGGTTGAGACGAGCCTCAGTAGCCAAGACATGCACAAGATGCTTATCATAGTAATACCAGTCTCACAGATCCCTTCCAAAAAAAATCTATTTATTTTCAACTGATGGTTGCGAACAAATGCTCCTCGGTGATTTCTGCGCTGACAAGTCCACACATAGATTGCGGGCAACGCGCATTCTCAGCATGCACCTTCTGTTTTTGATGTGGTGAGGAAGAGCTGTGATTGGCTAATCCCGTCGAGTTGACTGACACTGAGACCCGAGCGGGGCGTTTGGTGCCACAGGGCGCGGCGGTGGCCGGATATCCCCGAAGGGACATCTTTGTTAGCACGAAGTGGGTGTGCTTCATAAACTCCGGTGGATCCTCACACCCTGGCCGTCCTTCAGAGCTCCCCGTGAAGCGTTCACATCCGGCGTCACCCGCTCCATCTTGTCTCTCCCCTAACAAGACTGTGACTGGATGATATTTTTAACCTGTTTGTCCAAAGGTCCTTGGCATATTGAGGAAAGACAAAAACAAGAAAGATGACTGAGAAGAAAGATGAGCCGTCATCGAAACACATTTGTGTCAGGCCGTGTACGATGTGTTGCAGTAATCTATGGGAGCACTTATGTCTGTGACATGAAGGGGCATTCATCACATTCTTCCTCAGACTGTGGCAGCAAAGAGCTGGCAGAAGAATTTCAATGCGACACTTGGGCAATACATCACGGGGGACGTCCCTCTGTGGCACGGCGAGGCACTTTCAACACATCCGCCTCGCATTTTGAGGATCCTCAGTTTTGGCATCAGGATGCACCGATGCTGCCTTCTCAAATGTTCCAAGATGTCAACAAAGATTTGGCTCAAAAAGGGGCTCCGAGTGGGGAAAACAAACTCTAAAGCTTTAAAAACCAAGGTGTTCATTATGCTCTGTTGGTTAACCCCAAGAAAGAGCAGGCACAGGTCAACGACTGTAAACATCTGTGTTGAAATGCCTACGTCTAGACAACATCAAATAGTAAAGCCGTGGCGGTGGGCCAGGTAAACATTAACTGGAGCTCCAACACACAACCTCTCTATGTGTCAGCCGAAAGACTGGAAAAGTACTTATCTCTGTAAATGGCACAATATCATTTTCCACCGTCCTGAGAGTTTTTTATTACAGCTCTGAGACTCTGGGACGCTAATTAAAACGGAGTCCCTTCAACACTTTTTTTTTTCCTTTTTTTTTTTTTCTGTACTCTCTTTGTCTTCTTCTATGGTGCCTATGTTTTCTCCATTAGTCAACATAAAGCTGTCAATAGCACTCTTTTCTCCAGTAGCGAGACGTGATATATAGTCGTGGAGATGTTTGTTATTATGCTATGAGAGGACAAATAAGGTGTCAAAGATGGGCTCTTGAGTGATGGCGCGAGTTCCAATAATGAAGCTATTCCTTCTGAATGTCTGCTTTCTTTTTTTCTTTTTCTTTTTTCTTGGAAACAACCAATAGCAAGTAATTAGCTGAGGAATCATCAAGGGGATCGTCCCCTAATAGCATCTTTTTAACTTGGAATCTCAAGTACAAGGATTTTTTTTTTTTCTAGAAGCGCAGGCTTTCACTTCCTGTTTGTAATAGAGCAGTGATGGAGGAGTTATTTTCAGTTTTCGGGGTTTCTGAGGTAAAAACATTTTTTTTGTTATTTTCATATTTGGAATAAGCTCCTATTTTTTTTTTTTTATCAATTGTTAATAAAAAAAATAAAAATAAAAACTACACTTACTCATAACTTTACACGAAAAATGACTCTTTGTATTTACAGCTACAGTTACAGCATAGTTTAATCTAAAAAAAAAACCTCTCCATATATTTTGTCTGGGAAAAAAAACGTACAATAGTACAATATTTAAGGAAAGGACAAGTACCTCATATTTGTATTTAAGTACAGTATTTGAGTAAATATATTTAACCATTGAGTCTGACAGAATAAAACCAAAATGATGGTCACAAGTAAAATCTACATGTAGTACGGTTTTATTCAGGAGGAAACTTCAGATGTGACTCCAAAATACTCATCTGCTGTATGTAAGACGGGAACTGTTTCCACTGCTGCTTCAGAGTTATTGCAGGTTTAACCGAAAGAATGAATCTTTCATCAAAGAACAATCCCGTAATCCCTTTTGGGAGAGATTGTTTTATTAGAAAGTCTGTGTTTTTTGACCGTGTGGCTTAACTTTCAAATTTCTCAGGCGTGACGGGTGGAGTCCCATAAATGTGCTCTATTTCTCCCGACACTAAAAACCTACACAGTCCTTCCAGGGAATCAGGAAGATTCCAACTGAAAATAAGATGTGCAGAATGCTTATTATCACAGGAAGTGATTATATTCGACTCTACATTAGTAATTTCTTTTCTTGACTTAGAATTTTTTGGTAATTCCTGTAAATTTGCAGCAAAAAAAACCCCCCTAAAACTCAGCAAATTACATCGCAATTTTTGTCGGTTACTGTAAAATCAAAAGTTTTTTGATCGCAACAATCACCTGAAGGGACCGCCTTGGGTGGAAATGTCCAGAAATGTTTTTTTCATTTCATAATCTGAAAATACACTCGCTGACTCGGGCAGAGGAACAGGCTTAAATCAGAGAGGGACACAGAGAACGTGTTTATGTGAGAGAATGCTTCTCACAACACCGCTGATTTAAAAGCTGTTGTGGTTACGCAGTCGAGAGGCTCCGGGCTGGATCTTTACTGCTGCGTGACATAAAAGGCGGATCCATTAATCTGTTCTATCTCCAACTTCTGGGTCATGAAAAACACGGAGCATTACAGAGGCAGTTAAATGAGCAATTACCCAACAGCCTTGTTTAGACAAGACCTGCATATGGCTGACATTAAATCTATTAAGCCGTTCGAGAATTAAACTGTCAACTGTTTAAAAAGCAAATTACGTAGTGACAAAAAAACAAAACAAAAATTACCCTGCAAAGATTTTTGCAAAACAACCACGTGTACACCAAAGTGCAGAGACCAGACAGACGTTATTATGTATCTTCCAAGTGATCCAGATCTTCTGGTCCGATGCGAATTCAAAATGATGTCGCCTGCGTTTGTTTACGCTCGGCTCTAATGGGAGTTTGACAAACTTGCAACCTGCAGACGGTCGGCTGCGAACTCGACGCGCTCAAGCCGTCTGGGACGTTTTCTTCGCCCGATTCGTTTGTCTGTAGCTGCAGCGCCGACGAGATCAGGGCACGGGTTACGCTCGGCTGACAGCGACGCGTGACAAATCTGTTGAGGCGATCTGCGCGAGAACGGGATCAGGTCAAGGTGTAATCCGCCGAGTACAAACCGAATTTGTGACTCATTACACGTCTGTGTTTGTTTTGGTCTGTGAAGCGGGCGGGAGTTAATGAAACCCTGACCTCATGTATTTGTCTATTATGCTACTGTCCATCTCCCGCTGATTAGCATAACATTATTTGATTCTGTTTCACATCACACGCCGGCTCCTCTCGCAAACAAATGACTCCGTCGGAGTTCTGACTGACACCTATTTACTGTGAATTTAGCTCAGAAATACACCAGTTCTGGGCAGTGACACAAAGCGGTGATGGGGATGACAGGAAGGAGCTGCTTCCTGTCCAGACAGTGCGGATGTGCCGGTGTGGAACATGCCCCGAGGCGCATCCCTGCCTCTCTGCACGGCGCCCATTATCTCCCATTGGGTACAAAGCAGCCCTGCTATGGCGAGGATTTCCTGCTTCCTCTCCTGCAGCACAGCCAGGTACATGTATGAGGCAGTTACATGACTTCCCACTGTAACCCAGCAGGAGAGCAGAGAACGGTCGAGAGCATCTCGCTGGGTTGTGGCCTCCAGATTGAGCGTTGTTAAAGAACAAAGCTGGTCTGTGTTTTGGAGATACAGTGCTACACGGAATATGCTCAGCGAGGGCGGGAAGAGCTTCTTTTTTTTTTTTTTCTTGGTTAAATGAAGAGTTTAATTCAAAAAGATCCCCCTCAAAAAAGGACTTCCACTCCTTAATATTGATGTGTAACTTTGGCTGTAATCCAAATGACATTTTTCCCTGAGTATATTAAGTGCTTTTCACACTGCACTTATCCTGGCTAGAAAAGCTTTCCCCCTGGCACATTGCGAAGTGAACTAGCGCTGACGTTTTTCCAGGCCTTGCTGGTCCTGCTTGGGACCAGCGTTGGCCCGGAGTTTGCAGGGTCATCCACCGAAAATCAACTAAACTCGGGGCTAAAATGTGCTCATGTGAAACGGGGCTACAGGGAAGCTACTGCTTGGTGTTAAAGGGTGGTCTAGTAGTGTGTCATCCTAAGGTGAGCAGAGCCATAGTGTGAATTGTCTAGTCCCGGACTCAGGTTAACAATTTATGTGACAACGACGCATCAGGGCTAAGAATATTTCATGTAAAAAGAACAATTGACGGCATATTTTGTCAATTATTTCAGAGTTAAATGTTTTAGCAGTCTTTAAAAATGAACGCTGTAAGTTGAAAAACCAAAGCTGGCGAATGGTCGGTGCAAGTTGTTGTAACAGTGGAGCTGGAAAGTTTTCATTGGCGCTGTAGTTATTTATCCATTCCCAAGAATGAATTTTGTAACTTCAACTAAAAAAAAAAAATGTCTCAACTTTGATTTGTGAGCGTTGCGAGAAAACTCTTTTTACATATTTCTTTTTTTCTTTTTAAAAGACAGATGATAAAATGAGAAACTGCAGCGAGCTAGGAAAAGCTGGTGGAACAGAGACTGAACTGGATATGAGGTCAGGACTTTGACGGTCGATAACCGAAAGAGCTGGAATGAATTGAAACGGCCCCTGTGGTATTTTGCATAGCATTATTTATTGAGGCAAAACTTCACTAGTTCAATCTGAACATATTTTCGGAGGCAGAGATTGAAGTTGTGTGATGTCATTTGCTCTGCAAAACCTAAGGGAGGCTGACTTTACAACAGTACTTTTACCTATAAAGGTGTCGTCAATGGAAGGAAATGTTCATATGTCGAATCACTCTTCTGAAAAGACACACTGTATACTGTATGTTGGCACTGCAGTGCTGTGCCGATGACGGGGGTGCCCGTTGCATAGTTTTAAGTCATTGAGAATTTTTGTCATTGAGGTTGGAGAATTGTTTGAGCAAAAAATACTGACGTGTATTTCGGGTGTTTTTATGTCACAATTATGCAAAGAGTTATAAATCTGAAAAGTTTTTTTCTGCGTTCCAGGTGACTCGGTCCCACTGTGGAGGCAAAACAAAGAGGACGGGCCTTGTTGCCAAAAAATGCAAAACAGCCACTTTGTTTAAACACTTTGCCGAAAGCGCTTCTCTCCCGAAATGCACAGCTTGGGCCTGAACAAAACATTTTTCTTTTCATGCATCTGACACTGCCGTCCGTCTGCTGCTTGGCTCGGCTTAGCTTGATGCATCTGTTTGTGGAGGAGAGAAAAAAAAAAGAAAAGAAAAGAAGAAGAAGAAAAAAAAAAAGCACCTGCATATCTCTGTCTCCCGGCTGAATTGCTCAGAAGTGCTGCCAAGTAGAACCGGACAGATGTGGGGACTGGATCTGCAGTAGACAACTCCATCACTCTCCCCACTCATCCCTCCATATAAATCTCTGTCTATCACGGCTGCTGCAGTTGTCCTCTGAATCCCATTAGTTTTTGTCTGCCGCGGAGGGCACTTGGGGAAGGGCATTCGGAGACGCTGGGGGGAGGTGAAAATGTAAAGACGAAAAGGAGGGCGGCTGCCGCTCCACATGCTGCGCACCGTCGGTCAGGAGCAACATGTGTGGTCCATCATGCCCTGACATACTCTCGTCCTACGCGGTGGCGTGTTGCCGTCCCCACTTTAGTCTAATGATGTGTCTCCTCCCACAAATGTGCTCTCATTCAGCAGGGGACCGAGCCACAGAAGAAGTCAGTCGAAGACAAGCTGTGATAGGCCGTTTCCTCCAAACCACTCCCGGCTATCCTCGGCATCGACATTAAATGTGGTATTTTCTCCCATGCACGTAGTCCAGAGCGGGAAAAGTGACGTCCACAGATGTGTTTACGGATATAAGTGCGTTACAGATTAGGGTTTCCTGGGAAATGCTAATCTCCCCTTTGCTGTCTATGCCTGGTTTCCTCATGCTTTACTCTCACACAAACCTGTGCATTATATTTGCTGGTGATTTGTATGCAGAAAGATGTCTTTCTCCTTCACCTGTCAGTCTTTTATCAATCCTCCCGCCTGACAGCTTCTCAATTTTAGTCATGAACAACCAGTTCAACATTATACACTCCATAAATGCAGCTTAAACGTTGATCAGGTTTATTAGGGCCCGAGCACCGATGGTGTGAAAGCCCTATTGTTATCCAAGCGATTATTATGATTCTCCGTAAACAACTGCATTTTTGGAGGCTTTATCATATTCAAAAACTCATAATAGTTGGTACACGCATCTCTCCCGGCGAACAATTTCGTATTTTAGTGGAGTCGCGAATGTGCGTGGCCAAATGGCTCGCTAGCGCCCCCTAAACAGAGGGCATTGTGCACTGGTTAGAGCAGTGAGAAGTAACTTGAGTTCATGTCAGTTCAGAAGAAGGTCATAATCCAAAATATGATAAAAAAAAAAAAAAAAAATACTATAGCATGTCGTCCAAAAAGTGACCCAAAATTAATTTTTGTATGTACTATATAGAGTATATAGTATAGAGTGTATAGTAGAGTATATAGTATATAGCATAGCCAGGGCGATGCAGCTAAATTTGATGTTTCGCCGTGACACAGGAAGTTGATGTTTAAGGTCAGACGATGCTCCGACCCTCATGAAACTTGCGTCAGGCACCAACTTTCATGAGTTTTTGAAGATGTTAAAGCAGCCAAAAAAAGGCTTCTTTTTTTAAAAAAAAAGAAGAAGGAACGAGCTCGAGAAAAGGAAATATGTGAAATGTAAAAATAATTACCCACATTGTCAGTTCATTTTTCTGTTTCAATTACTGTTCCTGAGATTTTGTTGAAGTTGAGCAGCCAGGGTGTAAGCACATTTTAACAGTACCAGAAAACAGTCATAAATTAAATTTAGCTGCCAGTACCTGCATTTAAGGTCCTGTCAGTCAGTTTGAGCGTGACGACAGTTTCTAATCTTCTGTTTTGGATTTTGGTGACAGGGCAACACTTTTGTTTACATTCAGTTCACAGATTGTACCTTTAACCTCCAAGTGTTACGAGTTAAGCCATTTTGCTCTTTTCTTTTGGAAACAGTAGAGTTGATGGACTGTTTGATCATGCGAACCAGATGTGCGAGATGGGAACATGCCACCATTAATGCCGCTCACCCGTAGGCCTGTGCGCAGGGCTGCGGCGATGAGGTGATGGATTTCACATTTCTGTTTCACAGTCTATTTGTGAGTCAGTAGGTTTGGCCGTCTCCCTGGTAAAAATGCACTCTGGCACTAACAGGGTCCCGCTGGGATCATATTTGAAACTGAGTGTCTTGTTCGAGTCTTGTGAATTTGACAATGACATTCTTCACATTATTGTGCTCTATTAAAGAGACGATTACTTCTCACATGTTTGGTCACAGTGCGGAAAAGTGTCCGATCCTTTGACCAGAATATTGGTTCTCGGGGCCAATAACCAGCGTGTAACATTCTTGGTTACTTCCTTGGCTTGTCACTTGGTACATATTAAACATTGTCCGTGAAGGGTGCGTGTGGTAGGAAAGGCGGCTACAAAGAGGTGATTCACTGCGAGAGGCCGAAGGAGGTGGAATGAAATCCAGATTGGAAAGAACCAACGAGGGTTGTCAGGCAGAGCGGGAGATAAAAGTCGGTTCAGCTGGTTCAAGTGTCCAGAGAGAAGTGCTTTTTGGACAGGTTTGAAATGATACGCGAGGCAGTGAAAGTCACAGCTACGGCGTGTGGTTCTGGTCACGGTCGTTTTAACTGCCTCTCCCCTCGCTTCCCCGTCCGCTGCTGGAGCGTGAAAATAAAAACAACACGTCTACGTCGACAAGTATGTGGGACTAATGAGCGCCAAAAAAGTTGGCGCTCAAATGCCGCCTTGACGTAGATGTATGGAAGTTTGGGTTGTGTTTTTTTTTTTACATTTCCTATTTCATGTTATTTTTCATGCAGGGAAAATTTATTTATTTTAAAAGACTGAAACTCATCGTTCAAAGTACTCAAATCCTAGTTGAACTGACACTGTGTTAACTTTATCTACTATTTATTAATAACAATCACAGCTTTATTTATGTAGCACTTTTCAAAACTACCGTCACATAGTTCCTCAAAAATATGGAAATACTGCATTTGTTGGGGATTATTTTCAGCAGCCAAATAATACACAGTTGGTGCACTAATGAGAATTTACAGCAGCTGAGAATTACACCTGGAATTAAGTGAAAATAAACTACATTGTGTTATGACATAATACTTGTACACATGTTGGTTTGGAAAGAATAATGTCAAATATCACCAGACTTATTACTGAAGAAAATACTTTTCATATATAACATTTACACTTTTACGTTACGTTTCTGTGTTACCAAAATACAAAAAGAAACCCAATTTTTTTTTTTTATCATTTAATTATAAAGCTGTTGAAGCGGCTTTCTGGAAGTAATGCCTTTAAATTTCAATGAAAAGAAAAAAGAAAAAAAAAAAAGCACTCACTCATGCACAATGCAAAGAGTATCTACAGCTGAGCAAGACCCGGGTCCAGAGAGCACGTGTAAATCTCATTAGCTGTATATCCAACTGTCCGAGTCACGCAATTACTAAATTATAAATGTAAAATTAATCAGAAAAAGGGCTCTGTGTTTGTGCGAGGGGATTAATCTTGTCCTTGTTACGCCAACGGCAAGAGGCATTATTCATGAACCCTCCATTTCTCACCCCCCCCCCCCACACCCCCTCTTTCCTCCTGGAATGAGAACCATAACTCCAAGCCAAGAGCAAGCGTTTACTCTCCAACTCCGTGGACCCTGACAAAACAGTGTTGTAATTATGTGAAATTATTGATATAAACAAACTGATGAATGGTCTCTGCACTCTGTGTGTATATATGTGCCTTTCCGTGTGATGAATATGTGCGTAAACGTACAGTATTTGCATGTTTGCATGTAAAAATGTGATTTCTTTTTGGGGTTTTTTCTTTCTGCGTGTGTGAGGCTAAAGTGGGTGCTTGCACTTGAGTGAGTGCAAAGAGCAGGTCTTTGTTTGAGCTATTTTGGAGTAATGTACTGTGGATCTGAAGGCATTCCTGCTTCCAAATCAATACTGAATAAATATTATTTCATACCAAGATTATTATTAGGAAAAGCAGAGAAGAGGAGGAGAGGGGGGCGGGGTAACTATTACTCATCAAAGGCGAAAGAAATAAAGTCACAAATGGAGACTACAAAAAATGTCGAGGTTAGGAGGCACTTGAAACTGCTAGTAGCACTTAATTGAAACCGTACTGTTCTCAAGAGAAAATATCTGTGCCAAGCGCAAATCTGCTTGGCAGTAAAGAGGAACAGTTAGGGAATCTTTAAGGGGCCACAATCCATTACGGAGAGTCATAAATGTCCTCAGGAATATACACATCGTTGCGGAGTGGGATGGGACCGTACTCTTGCGGAGACTCATCCACATTTATGTGGCCATAAGCTGAGCTTTTATGAGGACTTTGTGCGAGTTTGTGAAAGTAAAGCTGAGGCTTGTGTTGTATGATTTTTTTTTTTTCTTTTAATCTCGGTGTATCACGTTGGCTTGAAAACCCTGGGAACACAAAGTCCTGCTAACTGTTTTCAACTCTTCATGTGGCAAAAACAGACTCAAATACTTCAATTTCCATCTAAAATAATAAGAACGGATGGTTCCCATTCGTGTTGAACAAACACACTGAGCCCATTGGAGTCCATATAAACCTCAATCGCTGCGCTTTGACTCCACTTACATTCACGTCAATCCCGGTGATATATTCAAACCTGTAACAAATTACTCACTCCCCCAGCGCCCCGCGGACGGCAGGGGCGTCTTTTCTGTGATTGGTGGGCTTTGGTCTCATTTGTCTTTGACACCCAGCGCTGGTCAGCCAGCAGTGCCATTCATCTCAGGTGTCAGTGGCCGACCAAGGGAGTCATGCTGTGAAGGGAGAAGCCTGGTCCTCCTTACGAACCACCGACATTGCCAGGTATATTCTTTGTCTCGCGGCCTTGTCGGGGACCTCGCAAGTCTGCCTCCAGTTTCTGCTCTAAAAAATATGATTGGCCGATTTGTGCAGATGTTTAAACTCTGCAAGGCCTGAGCCGATACTGTGCTTAAGATTTAATGAAGTCTGTCAAGTGACATTGAGTTTTCACCATATAATGAAAAATACTTCAAGAAATCGTTGCAGTTTCATCATCAAATGTTGTTAATGCGTGGCGTTTGTCCCACAGCGCATTTGCACAAAAGCATGGCGTGACGACCAATCGCGCCAACGAGACGAGCAAAGGTTTAAAGAGGCGTCTCTGACTCGTGTACCAGATGCAGTCGTATTCGGGCAATTCGGTCGGTGCCACGAACGCATCGCAGCACTAGGGAAGGGTTGGGCATGTGGTCGTGACGGTTCCTGTAATCTTAATGAGCGCGTATGCGTCAGTGTATACAGACCCATTAGTTTCTGCACGGTGTTTGGACTTTGACCCCATGACCTCGTCCCACCTCCGTCACCCGGTGCAGACAGTTCGCCCTACAGCAGTCTCCACTCTAAATATCCCAAGCCCAAACAAATCTGAGTGATGCTGAGCTGCCCGCCGTCAGACCGCACTCGTAGGCAAAACAAAGGCGAGACAAAAATAAAACTGCAAGTCGCCAAGCAATTCCTCATTCGGTTCCTCGTTAAGTTTTCATAATAAATTATGTTTTTTTTAATAGTGACCTTTTGAAATACAGGGGGAAAAAATGACTTTTGTTTGTACATTTGTATAATTTATATGCCGTGGTGACTCGGGGTTGTGCCATATCACATCGTTCATATCATGGTATAAGTTTCATACGATAGAAAAAAAATGTACGGCGATATCGGCAATATTCCGACTCGTTGACGCAATGACGTCATACTGTTACGCAGAGAAACCGCAGCACTGCAGCTTGACCAGCAAAACAAGCACGGCTAATAAAAAAAAAAACACCTGAAACCTGCAGTTTTTTTCAGAGTTTAATTGACGGTCCCTACTCTCAGGTTAACGACTCGGCCCGTTACTGAATAAAAGTGCAGCGGAAGCCCGAAACTAATTTATTAATGGACAAAATTTGATGCTAAACTTCAGAAAATCAGGCCAAATCATTGTTGAATCTGCCAACAGCGGCGAGGAACTAATTAGAAGCTCTGCATCTGATCACGGTGAGTCCTGGCAGAGCAGCAGCTCTTCTGCACCTCCAAATCCTCCCGCAGCCCTCTATGCACAATCTGAATCGCACTTTGAATTATTGTTCTTTTCAAACTAGGGAACTAAAATATAATTTTAATGCAGTTTTTCGGAATATTTGAAAGCATGCTGTCACGTTTATGTGTATTTTGTTGAAGTGGTATGTCCTTAAAATGAAATAATCAAACGTTCTTTAATATTTTGTCATCTCTACAGGCTACATCGCCCACCCCCACGTGGTGACAACAGCTCGTCAGTCTCCGAAACTGCTTGTGAGCCCACAAAGTCGGAAATAGCTCGATACCCCGAGAAGCTGCATCAAAGGAACCGTCTGAATCTGCCATTTAATGAGACGGCACGACCTCAGCTGCACAGACCGAACCCGACTTTCAGCATGGAATTAACCTAAAAATCAATTCAACTTCTCGACATGTGTCTGTTCAGCACTATTCATAAATCGTTCTTTGATCCCTTCCTGGTTCGGGATGCCAACTTTCACAAAAGCATATTTCGGCTTTTACGGGCACTTTTATGGGCACACCTGGAAATTGCCCCACATGGGTCACAAAAAAATGAAACATTAATAGCGTTACAAATCTCCTCAGCAGCTATCACCCTTGCCAAACAACAGTCCTGTTTAATACTCAACACTTACAACTAAATTTGTCTCTGGCAACTGTGTGCAAAACACACCACCTCTTCCTCCTCCTCTCGCTCTCCTTCTCCTCATCCTCACTGTCTCGGTATGAGGTGACTGGGACGTTAAACTCTCTCTCCCCTCCATCTACTTGGCTCTAATTCTTCGGTATATTTTCTGCGTGCTATAAAAAGACGGGGTTATCTTTCCTTTTAGCTGGGCCAGAGTAGTTTATGGTCACGGCAGTCCTTCTGGATCAGTGCCACAGTGCCAGAAGTCTGAAAGGCTCCACACTCACTGAGACTTTTACAGAGTGAGACAGCGACCGATATATACTCGGAGAAAGGAGTTCAACATTGGCGTCATGTCTTTTTTGGCGGTCCCCAGCATGCCTTGAGGAACTTTACCTTCCTATTCATATGTACTTGTGCTGTTTGTAGTAGAGCTCAGAAAATAGTCAAAACAAACATATCCAGCATGAATTACAGTCTTAATGGGTTGTCCATTAATCTCCACGGCCTGCAACCCTATTCATCAGTGGGTTGTTGTCATCACCTTGTGTGCACAGTATTAGGCAAAGGGCTCTAGTGTCGCTCCGCTGTGGAGCCGCTGATGGCTGAGGAATGATAAGTAGAGGGATAAACCTTGGTGGGGGTACGCGGCGGCAAACAAGGCCCTCAACCGATGCTCAGCATCCAGTTTCAAGACTTCAGAGGCACACAGGGTCCCATTCAAAAGCTCTTTTCTGGCAACGAAACCCAATGTAGAGTAATTAGAATCACACTTGTCCTTCGCATGCACAGGTGGTTCAAGGCTGGGACGTCCCCGCAAGCTCAGTTAGTCAGTGGATTTTTGTTAATTCTAGAAAAATCTTTTATTTTGTGGAAAATAGTAACTCACTTTCCTGCCTAGAGTCAGTTGAGAAAATCAGTCGTCCTCTCATGTCCGTGCTAGCCTGGTTCTGCCACACTATCGCTCACAAGCTATTGTTTTTCCGGGTGCAGTTACGGTCTGGATACGCCGCTCAGATTAGCGTTCGCTCTGCACCAATCAGTTGGTGGTTAAGCGTGTTTGTCCCGCCCCTCCTTCTCTGTGATTGGACAGCAGGGTAAAAAGTGTCGGTGAAGAGTGCAGCGTTTTACCTAAAGTTGAGCTTTTTTCAACTCCGTGACCAAAATTTAAAAAAAAGCTTTTGCCTTGTCACACTGTTGGTGTTTGAAAAAAATAAAATAAAATAAAAACGCAGGGTAGGGTAGCCAAATGCTGCTTCGTTAGCTGATTGGCTTAGCTTAGCACAAAGACAAAAAAACAAAGAGAAACAGCTGGCCTTATTCACTTCTCTATCTGTATGAAAACCCACTTGTAAGCGACTCTATAAATCCCTAATTTTCCTTCATATGTTGTCTATTTAATCCATACAAATACTTTGAAAACTAAAGGCGAGCTGTGTTAAATTTGGACAGAACCGGGCTAGTAGTTTTCCTCTGTTGACCTAAACTGGCTGCTGGCAGTAGCTTCATAATTTCCACAGAGACATGAAAATGTTATTGACTTCTCATCAAACTCATGGGAAGAAATCAAATAAGCTTTCAAATGTAAATCTCTATTCATTTTTTTCTGATGCTCTGAGTACTCATTAAACAAGCGTGGCTGTGGTACATCCAAAATAAGCCATGAATCAAGTGCTATAGTCACGCTACTCTGTGTGTGTTAACCTTTTCTAACACTGAATAGTTTTAAAGTTGTGTGTTTGCTGTTGTTTCATCAAGACTGATTTTGTGAGAGAACGCCGTGCTGCAAGATGTTTGATTTTTCTTCTTTTTTTTTTTTGACTTCTGGGACTTGAATGCAGCCAAATAATTAAAGCCGAGATCTGGATCATCACTTCGCTGATCCTTTGAGCCAAAGACTTTCTGCCCATCCAACTTCAACCAGCCATGTCCCGTATTTAAAAAAATATATATCTCGCAAACAATGAAACGTTTATGAAAACATAACTTCTCTCCAACAATGAAAAAAAAACTTGGATTCGAAACCAGATTGATCCATTATTTTAAGGAGCGAATGTTTACCAAGAGAGTGACACGGGTTTCAAAAGGCTCCAAAACTTAGACTTACTGTTTTTAATTTACACAAAAAAAATAGATCCCTTGATTTTTGTTTGTCAGCTGGTGGTTGCCGATAAGCGAGCGATGGATCAAAGACGCGTTAAAGTCTATTAATTCTGTCTCTTTCACGGATTTTGCCCGAGAGTTCTGTTTGTACCTCAAAGGGTCACCGCCATATGTGCATGCCAAATTTTCAGGGCACAAAGTATGAAAGCCGAAATGTGAATTTGCCCACCTTGGCATGTAAAATATTTAAAAGTAAATATTTCTTTAAAGTATAAAAAAAATAAAAATAAACCCGGCTCGCTGGAGTTGGGTTTACATACGGTGACTGGTCATACATGTGGCATCTTTATCTGAACGTGCCAGGTCTGTCTCCTCATCACTCATCCAGCTCCAGGTTCTCCCGGATGAGAGTGAAGCACAGCTGGAAACGGGAACAGAGATGCAAACAAAGGCGGTCTGAAGGAGTGTGTCATGTGTATTGTCGTTGGAAGGAAGTACATTAGAAAAATCATTCAACGGCATTCACTTTCAAGCTCTCCATTTCCTCTCCTGCTGTTTGTTTGTGCTGCTCAAAGGGCCACGTTGCCATGGCACCTATCTGCGTTTTTCATTTGGTGCTTTATCATGTGGCCGTTCTCCACTTTGTGGCTCTGCAGATATAATTTCCTTTTAAACAGACAATTTTATGGTTGGCTTTGCTGTTGGCTTCACCCAGAGGGGTTGTTCCCTCACAAGGTGATTGTGATTCTGTTTGCAGGCTGGCTGTCGCAGAAGGAAGTGAGCAAGCTGGCAAGTCGGGACTTAGAAAAAGCTTAATCTGCTTAAGAGTTGCATTAAACATGCAGATCCAGGCGATGTTGTTTGAAAAATGATGATCTTAGTGACCATAATACCAGCAAACCTACGTTTATGAGTTTGTGCAAAGGCGCTTTCAGTTCGGTCAATATGGTGCAGAGCAAAGAAAAAAATGATACAAGGTGAAATGCAAAAGTTCAGAAACTGGCCTGCGCCACTGGTCATGGGCACCGTGTGGGGGGAAGCTCGCACTTTTGTGATGAAGCATTCCAATGTACGTTCCTTGATCAACATCAGTACCCAAGTTACAGGCGTTTTTGGGACCACTGGTACTTGTGTGTTTGCGGTTTCCCGAAGGACGTGAGCAGAGAGCGGTAACAGAGACCCTGTAAACGCTTCAGAAAGCCTGCGACAATTAACCAATGAGGCGGGCGAGGTTTTCCTCGAGGCATTCGCATTTCAGGAGGGGCAGAACGTCTCCGTCCAAGACTGGAGAAGGCGCGTCAGGTCGGAAGCAACCAGATGGGGTTTCTTTTTTTGGACATTTTGCGGGGTTGTGTCATTCTTCTCATCTAACTTTTGGCAAGAAAGAAATTAAGCATATGTCCCAAATTGGTGCATTATTCCTTTAACTATATCAGTACATCAGAGTATGATTTATGAGACAACAGGCCTCAGTGTTCGTGTTTGTTTCTTGCTTTTGAATGAAACATGACCAATTGATTGTTGTTGAGTCTCCCTTTATGTTGCCGTTGAAGTCCGATCTGCCCTCTGCAAAGACGTTAAAGAAACATGTCATTGGCTTCTCCGTGTTCTCTGTTCGTGCCCCGAGTGCTGTTAGCACCATTTTCATCATTCGAGGCGTGTTTATATGTGCTGTAACAGCACAAGTGCCGCAGCCACTGACCTACAGCGGATTGTTTACACATCAGAATGGGAACGATAAGTGATTCTTATCCTTCGGTCAGCTCTCGTCCATCGAGCGCCTCGATACGTGTTATTCTTCGCCCGTGTGTTTGAACCACACGGGTGATGAAATGCCAGTGGGCAACGGTAAAATAAGTTAAAAATGATAAGACTGTAAAAAAAGAATTAAAAACCCTGAGTTTTTTATTTCTGTTGGCTCCCAGCAAGGTCGTATTCTGCGCGGAGCCATGTGGAAGTGAATGGCATGTGTGGCACGCCAAAGCGATAAACAGTCCTCTTCAAAACTAACATCTCGTCTGGAGCTTTTCACGGTGTTGAAAGCGTAGCATGAAGTGGACGTGGCACGCGTCCCCCATGTGAAATAAATGAAAACCTCAAACATCCCAATCGGCGTGCGTGAAAGGCCTTCGATGCCTCGCAATTGTTCACCTTTAACGGTGGGAAAGCCGGAGCGGCGAGAACAGGAACTTCCTGGCACCGTCGTGTTATTGTTCCAGAGAATGAATGAGGGTGTGAGCCAGGTATACGGAGTTAGTTCAATAAAGCTTCGACCAAAAACAGCAAGTCGAGCCGGAAAAGACCCGAGAGCAAGCCAACGCTGTGCCTCGCAGTGTCCTTGAACATTTCTGTCAGTTTATATCCTGTTCTAGGAATATTTTTCAGGTACGCAGGAATAGAATGGATAAACTGTGGACAGACAAAGGGTCAGCTGTAATTCTTGCGCATTTCCATAAAAGCCAGACTACGGACAGTGAAATTCATGGCCCGCTCAACGCAGGCGGTGAAAGGAGGAGTCAATCCCGTGCCAAATATACAGTATCACTACCCGAATCTCAGGTTGGACGGTTCAGCCCCGTGCCAGTACTTCCCCGAATCGCTCCCTTTTTCCATGTGGGAAAACTTAAACTTCGCGTGGGATTCGAGGGGTATTTGTTTTCACCTACTGTCACGTTTGACGGCTCGCCCATTTGGGACGCATCAAGCGTGACGCCAAGATCCGCTGTCACGTCTCCATGCCACTTGCGAGGAGACATTTCCAGGGGTAAACACTTACCGGAGTGGAAGGGCCAGTCCAATGTGGGATATTCGCATGGATGTTTGGGGAAACGTTCGCGGGCGCCTGTTTGTGTGGATATCTCAACATCTCCCGAGTGTTTTTCACGACACAGTGATCCCAGATGTGGCCTTTGAGTCGTCGTCCAGCCCGGCACTCTCGCTCTAACCCCCGGCTGGGACGCTCGCCACTGTTTTGGTTCTGTAGAGTCACGGCTTCCCTTTTTTTTTAAGGCAACTGGGGCTGTTTATACGGGCCGTGCCAACTGGATCCGTGATTGCAGGCCACTGGTTTATTTTAATTAGCCATGGAGAGCAGTTCCGATGGATTTTTAGTGTGACTCACCCCTTTTTCAAAACATTAGTCTCCGCCGAGTCCCTCCGTGGCCCTTTGAGGTTGGGTTCCATTTCATACTAGTGAAAAGGAGGGGCCATGTGTACTGCAGGTGTGTGTCACTGTTTAGGTATATGTGACTCAAGGAAAGTGTTAGTGCTGCTGGGCGATGGAGGAAAATAGTATTTATTTATTTTTTTGTCATTTCTTGCCTTATGAGGTCTTCTTAGGACAAACCCTTCCGACTTCCGACTGCAGCATTGTTCGGTTTTAGAGGTATTTCCATGTTCTTCTATGTTTTTCTTCACTAAAAATGCACCGCAAGCATTGTCAAAAAGCTGATCTGATTATTGTTTGTGGACAGCAGAACTTTTCTAAGTCTCAGATGGCACGGTGTCCGTGCCAGTCGAGCTGAAACAGATGGCTCGCAGTCACATCGGTTTATTCATATAGCACATTTATACACAACATAAGTTAACTCCGGTGCCTCATAACGTCAAACAGAATTAAAGCGTATCAGATAGACTTTAAACAAACAAGAACAAAAAAGGACTAAAAACAATATTAAGCCAAAACAACATGTCAGGGTGTACATAAACAGTAATTAATACTAAAAAAAATATATAAAATTGGCCTTTATCTGGAAATGTCAGCGTGAATCATCTGGATTTGAATACTGGCAGTGAAGCTGATACTTCATCAGGAGGGCGAGGCTTTTCCAACGTTTCAGAGCTGCCACTGAAAAAAGCCCGGTCGGCCCTGAGTGACAGTCTGGATGGAGGAACGACTAAAAGCTGCTGGTCCAATGACCTGAGCAAGTGGAGGAGGGGGTGAGGGGGTGGGGGGGTGGGAGGGGGGTGTACCGGTGCAACAAGTCAGACAGATAAGCCGGGGCTGCTTCATTTAACCGCTCACGCAACAATCAAATTTAGGTAGTCGATGTAAAGATGCCAGGATAGTTGAAATGTGCTCATTCTTACGTGCAGATTTATCTGCTTGTCCCTGAATACAAAACTGGATTTAAAGTGGTTCAAACCAGCTGCAGCTGCAGCAGCTACAACAGAAACATGCTGCTCACACACTGATGATTGAATATGTAATAATATATCAGTCAGAGGGACCAAACCAGTTCTCAGACTTTAATACATGAACTACCTTTTTGCTGCTAATACTTCGGTACTTTTACTCGTGTTGCATTTTTCTTAAGGACTTTTACTTAAAAGTAAAGGATCTAATCATTTTTTCCACCGCTGACATTTATTTGTGAGGGTTTTTTTTATTTAAAAGTTCTGCATTTGGCTGTCATTCTGCTTATTTATTGTTTCTTCATGTGTGGAAAAAGCTACAAAGTCTAACCACTAATAGCCCATCATAATCCCAGGCTATCCCAGCAGAGCTGGTATTTCAAAATCCAAACATTAAAAGGGCCATATTTTATTATGCTTTTTGTTGTTTTTAATGTTTGTTTTCCTCAAATAAATACAGACTTTTTATGATTTTTAAATGACTTAAATGAAATTGAAGCTCAAAATTAGTTTAATGTCATTTGGCATTAAGGCAGTTGCACATTAAGTGTGCAAGTGTGACATTAATTTCCGACACGCGATTTATTTTTTTTTATTTTTTTTGCAGTTCAGGAGAGCCTGAACATTTGTTCGCTCTTAACATCACCGTGGACGGCGTTCTGCCTTGTGCCTCTCTGGCAGAGTGTTTTAAGTAAACCTAGTATATTCAAAACACATGAACTGCATTGGAGAGGCTAAGCCTCGGCTTCAAACTCGCAAGTAAAGACGGCTTTTGATGTAGCCACATCAGTGCTCTGAGTACACAAACGTAGACACTTGCGAGAAGAAAAGTGTGGTCTGACATTTCCAACTTATCACATCGGGTATCGGGTTTCCTTTGTGTACATACGCAGTGGCTCGGTGTTTGGAGAGAGCTTTGTAGACTTGTCATGGACTCTGCTTTTATTTCATCGGCCAAAAGATTACATCTGATATCCTTCATTCCTCCCGTTACTTTTAAGTTCTGCTGTTTTTGTCTCTGGCTCTCGGCGACCTTCGGACATGTTGTTTAGACATTATGCGAGCATAACAGGGCTGCGTAATAAAGCCGCCTGCTTTCCACTGCAGCCATGAGATTTCGCTTTTTCTCAGCCCCCTTCACACAGGAGTTGTAACTAAATGACAGTCCCGTCCAACGCGGACTCATTACGCCCTGCAAAACGTTGAGATATTGTGCGCACATCGTGTGGGAACGACAACTCCGGCGATGTCGCTCTTACTTCGCGCTTTTATCGTTGACGAAAAACAGCACGCCGACCTGAACGGCTCAGCCGAGCACCTTCCACACACTCGTAACTGTTAAAAGCTGCAGCTGCACGAGGATCGCTTACATTCCTTATCTCACTTTATAGAAATTTTTCCAAATGCGAACTATACATTTTCAGACTTGTGCTGCTCAAGAGAGGCTGTTTGTGAATCCGTAGTCCTTTTTTTTTTTTAATCTCGTTTTTTTTTTTTTTTCCCCTCACGAACTGGCTTCAAATTCGTTTTCATGCAGCTGTGCAGATGTTGCAAGAAAAAAGGGGATTGTAATTATCAAAAAGTCTACAGGGGGGGGGGGAGGTTACATAAAACACCAGCGTAGTGAGGAAAAGCAGCCAAAACCATGGAGTCATTGTGCTCCAGAGCAGGAAAGGAGAAAAATTAGTGGCAGACAGATTTTGAAAAGAAATGGCCAAGAATTTTTCTGGCTAAATCAATAAATCTAATTTAGTCATTAAGCAACATAAACACCCTTTAAAAGATGTAAAGAAAAAAAAATGAACAGCCCTTTAATTAGCACTAAAGTTCTCCATAGAAACCGGTCATTGAAGGAGAAAAAACTCAATGAGCAAATTTCTCAGGAAAATGTTGTAAAAACTGGAAACCAAAAACAGTCACTGTCAAATTTTTATCAGTCCATAAAATTTCTGAGGAAAGTTGCCCGTGTTCATATTAGCTCCATATTTTTTTACTCCTCCTTATACATTTCACACTTTATGAAATGCAAATCAGACCCACCGGCTACGGCCGAACAGATGTAACGCAGCGTGTCTATCAAAGAACGTTAAACGCAGCAGACCGAAATGTGACGAGGAGCCGTTTCAGAATCTTGTTTGTATTTATTTTATGCAATAAAACAAACAACAACAACAAAAAAAAAAAATCACCTGACGTCAGAAGTCAGAGGAACGACGGTAGTCAGAAAATACTTTGCCTTTTTACACCACGAGTTTTTTTTTTTTTTTTTGATTCCTGACTCATCCAGCTTGACACATTAAAATAACAGCCCACACACTGAAACAATTATGGGAATAATATGCTGTGTTTTAACAGCTGTGGACTGGGGGAGGGCAGGGTGAGAGGCTGCCTCACTCGATGGGTCGTGGAGTGACAAGAGAGGGTAGACCTGTCTCGGTGCTTCCCAGCATCCCGCTCACCGGTGGCAAAAAAAAAAAAAAAAAGAAGCTACATTTCAATATAAAATAAGCTGAAAATGATGAGTGTTCTGTAAATCAAGGCACTCGCACCTCTTTTTTTTTTCCCCAGCGATGCTACAATAGGTTGTATTTTATGAATCATTTTCACGTGAGTGTTAAGTATTTTTATTGTTGTTTTGTTGGTCAAAGGTCAGGGTTTTATCTCAGACGGGGAGGTGTATATATATATATATATATATATATATATATATATATATATATATATATATATATATATATATATATATATATATATATATATATATATATATATATATATATATAAGAGAATAAAAAAAAGATTACAATATAATGGCCTCTCAGCTTTAGGGAGCTTCACAGTGAGTTTCAGCTCAGTGTTTAAGCTGATTGACCAACAACATTATTGTTTGCTTTTGTTGTTTCCACTCTCAGCATGGATTTCAGTTGCAGCGGGCAGCTGTATTCAGGGGAGAAAACATCAGTGGACACTAACCTGCTCAGCACCAAATGGCAAACGGATATAGTCAGCAACTCGGTAAAAAGAAGGGTGAATATTGGACCAGGTGCACAGAAACGAGACTCTTAAAAAAACACAAAAACAGGAAAATGTTGCTCCAGGTCTGTTGGATGTAAAAGCAGCTGTTGACTAACTGATCGCTGTATCAGCTGAAAACTTTTTTTCTGGAGCCCTTGCCAAACACCTCCATATAATGATGATTAAACTCATCACCACCACATAAATCTCTGTATTTTACACTAAATTGTGTTTTTAAATTCCCTGGCTGGCTGGATTAATGCTCCCTTGGGCAGAGCATGCGCTGCAGAGACCGGGTAACTTCCAGTTTAGCCCTATACTAATTTGAATGGGAATAAAAAAAATAAATACAAAAATAAATTGGCTTCCTAACTTTCCAAACTTTACGGGATGGATCAAATTCTGACGGTGTCTTTGTAATTACTCTCACTGGCCAAAAAAAAAAAAAAATTATATATATATATAATGTCCGGTGTAAAGAAAGAGTTTGACATTCGGGAAATTTGCTGTTTAGTTCATTTTAGCTCCGACTTGAAACAAGGAAGTGTCTCTGCTGACGGACCGACGCCGGAGCTCACTCATTATGTTTTATGTATTTTAATCTTCACTCCTTTTACGACTCCAAGAAGTTGCTGTGCCTGGTGAAGTTAAATCTGTCGCAGCACATAAATCTCCCATGAAACCCAGAATTTGTTTTGTATGTTTTTAATACATTTTGACGAATTCAGGCTACTCGTTCCCTGTACTTCCAGTGTCTACGCTAAGCTAAGCTATTTACCTGCTGCTCTAGCTTCATATTTAGCATAAGGACATAAAAGGAGCATCGATCGTTTCATCTAATTCTTCGCAAGAAGGGCAATTCAACACTTTTCCCCCAAATGTCTCACAATTTAACAATTAACCAAACGAACACAAGAGTGCACGAGATCCTTTCACCCTTTCACCTTTCCGCCTTCAGGTTGCTGTGACTGGTTTACGCTCGGGTCTTTTCAAGGCTCTTCTTTATCCAACAGCTACCCCTCTGGTGGTCCCGGTACTCCTCTCACCCCAACAGCCTCTGGGAAAAAAAAACACATACGACGCTACACTCCGTGACCCAAAACATCTGCGGCTAATACGGGTCAGTTTTTTATCCCCAGGTCTCCTTCGGGGGAGGGTGGGGGGGGGGGGGGGGGACCCTGCACATGACAACTAAATGAAAAACACAAACGGCACGAAACAACCCGGCTGCGTGTTATTTCCTCGCACTTGTATCAACATGCAGAGGCACCTGCCGAGCTGTGAAATATCTAAACTAGGACACCCGTCGGTTCCTCCGCAGCTCCAAAAAAGGCTCTTCCGGGTGGTGGTGGTGGTGGTGGTGGTGGTGGTGCAAGAAGCACCGGCGAGTCGTTACTGTACGAACAGCAGTCGAGTTCTCGTGTCTGGGAAGTGACATTGTTGTGACTGCGTATAGCCAGATGGGCGGAAAGTGGATTAAAACTGCAGGGTAAATAGCAATAAAAGGACTGATACAGGAGATCGTTCCTGATACAGGAGATTGTTCCTGATACAGGAGATCATTCCTGATACAGGAGATCGTTCCTGATACAGGAGATCGTTCCTGATACAGGAGATCATTCCTGATACAGGAGATCGTTCCTGATACAGGAGATCATTCCTGATACAGATCATTCCTGCCCACTGCAATAAGACTGTACAATAACTCACCGCTGGCAAAATCCATCACAGTACAATAACACTGTTGACTGTGTTTGTTTGTATATAATATATATAGATATATAATGTACTGTATATACTGTGCATTTTATATTTTTTTACTGCTATTTTACTGTTATTTTATTGCTTTTCTATTATTCTATTCTATTATTTTATTCTATTATTTCTATTATTATCTTATTGTTTCTGTATGCTGCTGTAGCGAAAAAAAAAATTCCCCTCGGGGATTAATAAAGTAACTACCTACCTACCTACCTACCTACCTACCTAAACATCTTCACAAGCTGCGTGAATCGCTTGAATATTATCCAGAATCCAAATCCCTTCCCCGAGAGCTCTCCGCTGGTATCAGGGTTCAGGGGAGACCGAACATCTGTACCCGACATGAGCGATCGGCTAATCGTTTGCCGAGACTTTGATGAAGTGCGCGAGTCAAACGACGAGCAAAAGAGCTGATAGAGACGTCCGTTAGCCGTCCCGAACTCCCTCCCACCCCGGCTCGGTAAAACCGAGAGCTTAAAGTGGAAACACTTGTTGCCGGTCGCCATTTGACTGTAACGTTTCCCGATCCTCCCTCTTCGGTATATTGTCCAGTAAAGCGCAATCGAACCCTACAAAGAGACCTCTAATCCTCCGCTGTCGCTCCGGGCTCGCTTCGGTGATTTATTCTTCTTCCGTGGTGCATGAAGACCTTTGTCGTCCTGCGTCACAATTAATTTTCTGTCCGTTTTGTGGCAGGAAGTCAATTCAGAAGCCATTTTTCCCCGACTTTTTCTCGGTGAATTGCCCTCTTGTTCCTCTCCCACCCCCCCACCCCCTCCCTCCTCCGTCGATACGAGTCTCCTGACCTCTAAATAGGGAAAGTTTTACGCGGTTGACCTTCGACTTTTATGTCCCTGTATTTATGTCTGAGAAAATAGTGAAATTATGACACTTAACACTGTCGCCTGCATGTGTCTGGAGCAGCTCCGTGAAGACTGGGGGGGGGCCATTGAGAGTCAACCCGTGACACCCTTCTCTCTGGTTTTAATGGCCGAGCGCTGAAACGCATTCACCATGAAAACCTAAGAAACACCGTATTCAGATGGATTGTAAAGCCTGCGCAGTAGTTTCCGATTCTTCTTTCACGTGTATTTAATGACACTAATAAAGTGTCCTTTATCAAGCGTGATGCGCTAATTAAAAACGTTTTTATAATTGTCAGTTCATTAGGTTAACACCAGAAATCTTAACAAAGCCAGTTAAAAACAAACAGAGATCGACAATCGGTGCGTTTCTATAAACAGTGATAGCTGTGTGCTATAAATAAGTCCTGCCTGTGAGTGGTGGCACAGAAACCTCCGACTTTAAACAGAGCCCACGTCGTAGCCTCTGGTGTTGAAGCACCGGTGTGTTTCATTTTGTTTTTGTTTGTTTTTCTATTGGCCCTTTTGTGCGGAATCGGTCTCGTAGATAGAAAATAATCTCTTTGCAATTATCAAAATACATTCCAGATGCCACGCTGTAAAAACAGATGGCCTCAAAGCACAATCAGTCGATTCATGAATGAAGAAGGGAAAAAAAATAAATAAAAAGAGTTCGAACTTAATTAAATAAACACAAACAAAATCAAGCGTTCGGATGGAGGGGGGAGAGACAAATCTCGGGACTTTTACGGTCCCGTTCCACAAAGAGTCTTTGTGTGGAACGGAGCGTCGGCCTCGACTGCTTCAGGTGTCACCTCTCCGGCCCGTATCGGTGCTGTACGACGCGAGTAACAAGTCCGCGCCGTCGTCTGTTGGGGTTTGGCCTCGTGCGCCAGGGAGCGCAGCAGCCAGCAAGTAGCCTCTGTGATCATCTTCCTGATGTGTGGTCACAGTGGTTTCACTCCACTCTTTTTTCTTTTTTCTTTTTTTTTGGCTCAATCAAGGGCCCCCTTGATCTCGACGACGTCCGACTCCAGAAAACAAGAACCTGCCCCCACCCCAACCACCCACCCACCCACCCGCTGCAGAGGCACTGCCGAGGACCCCTCAGTCAACGAGCAATCAGATTCCCTCTTTATCTATTTGGTTTGGCTGGACGTGGATGTTAATCAGTCCCATATCTCAGTAATGGTGTTCCCGTTAATTGCCTCCCTTCGTCGTGGCTGTATCCCCTTTCGCTTATGATCGCTATCTGCAAATGAGGTCAGAAAGGCATATGGATCTTGTTCCCGGCTTGGCTCCGCCGAATCCTTACGGGGGACGGGTTGGAGAGAGCGCCGGCCGTGTGGCCTGGCGTTCGAAGCCGTCCCGAGATTAAGGCGCCTGTTGTCCCCCCCCCCCCCCCCCCCCGCGCGTTGATGTCACCGCTCCGTCGGGCCTGGAACTCGCTCGTTTGGGATCCTCGTTTAACCCTCGATTTAGTTCCGACGGTGTCTGAGACGCAGCGCGGCGCACGGCTGGATGTTTCCCACAATGGGCACACTTGGGAACCATTTTTGAAACGTGTCTCGGTTCCACGTGAGAATGATTTGCATGTTCATTGTGCCTTTGCATCTGATGCCCGTGTCGTTAGAGCTGGTTGACGGTGTGATATCCGAATGGCTCCGGGGCGAGTCAGCCACCCGCCCGAGGTACATGCAAATACGAACGTCATGCAGGTGACGGTTGGGTTAATCCTGTTCCAAAACGTGACCGGCCCGGGCTGACCCCGTCTGGAAAGACGGGTGCCAGTCAAGATGGGGTCGAGAGCTCCGATCTGCTGCTGACACGGCGTGACAAAAATGGAAAAATTAATTTGACAAATGAACTATGATGCAAATCTGCGCCTTTGGAGATGGAGATCCGTGTAGATCAAAGGTCAGCTGAGGCGTCTTTTGTTGCCTTGTGCCCCCAGCCGCCAACCCTTTAAGGCCTTCTTTCTCTGCGGGGGGGTGGAGAAAGGGGGGGGGGTTAACTGTCATTTCTTTCAAGCTTCCCCTCATGCATTAATAAACCTGTACTCTCTTCTCCGCAGCCGACCTTTGGGCCTACTCGGGAGGAGCAGATCTAAGAGCATTCCTCCATGAAGACTTTCCCCCTTTTCTAACTTTAGCTTCGATTTTACGCTCGTCATCCCTCCCGCAGCTCCGCCGGTCCTGGACAAGAGACTCCGTACCTGACCAAACAACGGTGGCGGGGGGGGGGGGGGGGGGGGCCGCGCTGCCTGATGAAGCTAAACTGAGCTTGGAGGGAGGGGGGGTAGAAGGGCACACAGCATTGTCTTCCTGCTCCAACACCGCCACAGGAGGAAAAAAAGGGGAGGGAGACGGCATTCTGCCTAGTTTTCTGCCAACCAAATCAAATTAGCTGCAGAGCGCTCGTGAAAGAAGAGCTTCTCCGAAGCGGGGACCTCTTTACCCGGTCGCTCCTCCTCAGAACCCCTTTTGTCATTCACGGGTGCCCAGCTGTTGTGCCGCTGCGCTGCTGCTGTCAAAGCAAAGAGGACCTCCCCCCCCCCCCCTTCCGATCTTCAACCTCGTCACTCCTAATGATGCCCTCCAGGCACCGGGGCACCATGGAGGGTGAAAGGTCTCTCAGGACGGGACGAACTCCGCTCACTCTGATGACTTCTTGTCTGAAGCACCACAAAAGCCAGAATCCACCGAGACTTGATGCTCGCTCAGAGCAATGGAGCATCTCTCAGATCGATTAGTTAACTGAAGGAAAATTAGTAGATGAGCAGATGCTTATCAAAAAGAAACAGGTGATTATAACTGCAGGAATTCGACACTTAATTTCCAGTGTTTCACAAGCGTAAAGTCAAATCCAAAGAAGGATTCAACGAAAACAATTTCTGAAAGTGCAAAATGCACAAAATATGCTAAATATATATTTAACTTTAAGAACTAAAATGTTTATTTAAAAAAAAATTTAAACAAATAAGTCTCGTCAAATGATCCTTGAAAAAACCTTGAAGCAAACTGCAGAAATAGGAAGCAACAGTCCCGGGTCCTCGTCCAGCCACCGATCAGATGGTGCAATACTGACCCCTAGTGCAACATTAATGGAACAACACATTTAATAGTACCTTGGAAAAAAAAAAACACAAAGCTTATCCACAACAGGGATCATGCTCGGATGATAGACTTCATTCAAATCTTTGGCGTCATGTCATGAAACACAAATAACGAATAATCTACTGAAGCACATTTGACCTTCGTCCCGGCGTCATCCTTTCCCTCTTGGACAGGTTTTGCTCAGAGCTCAGTGTGAGCTCCCCCTCTGCATCGACGGCGTCTTTGATCTGCGTCGCCGGGAGCATCCTCAACCCTCCCTGCTGTCTGAATGCCTCCGAAGGGTTGATGCTGGGTAAACCGGGTCCGGTTTTAACGCAACGTTCCGGATTAGGCTGCGGTCCCTGCAGCGCGAACTGAGGAGCCCGCGGACTCGCTGTGGTACCTTTCATGAATCCACTCAGCCTCGTGATTGGCCTGCGTGCGTCGGAGGCCGTGGAGACACTGCCTCGTGAAGTCCTGTTTTGACCGACGGCTCGCTTCAGTATCGGGACGCAGGTCTGGGCCCTCCGGGGACGAGCATCGTGTCTGAGCTGCTGCGGACTCGGCTGAGTCTGGAGATCCTGCGGTGGACGAGGACCCCACGAATCGCGCAGCCTGGCGTTGATCTCCATGTTGATGCTGGCTTCGTCCATGCACCGCGCCTTCTGGATGGCGTTCACCTTGAGGAGGATGGAGTCACGAGTCAGAGGGTGATGAGGACCCCTCTTCTTCATCCGTTCGCCTGCCGCCTTCTCACTCAGCACCACCGACCGATTGGCGAACTCGCAGCTCACTCCGGCTACAAAGAAAAAAGTTTCGCTTCAAACAAGGATCCACCGATTTGGGAGCATTTTTTGACTTCGGACGCACACTTCAGCGTTCTCACCTTGTGCTTGACATCTACTGGAGGCCGACTGGAAGCGGGTCCGGGGAAGCAGCTCGGGTTTCTCTGATTTCATGCTCGAAGCTACAGATTTCTCAGAAACCAAAACGTCCTTCGTCACCTCGTCGCCCTGCTCCGCCTGCGCTGAGTTATCGTACTCCCAGAACACTTTGGCGAACTGGTAGAGCTTCACGCTGGACGTCGCGTTCACCAGTATGCTGAAGGACAGTAGTGAGACCAAATGTACGGTGTGGAGTGCGGATCAAAACGTTCAGAGACTCTTCCTGTTGCAGCACATCAATGTGCATGGAGCTGAGAAAGCAGTAGCTTTTCGATATGAAGTTACATGCGGGCGGCAACCGGCGGTGACGTCGCCCGTCGGTTTGTGAACGGCCGCAACGAAGCCTCGAGTTCGGAATTTGGCCGGCGCCGTCCTTCGCTCACGACAGGAACAGTCTCTAAACTTTTGAATTGAATCTCATAACTGCAGTCAACTGCAGTAACACAATCTAAACACCACGGTGAGAAAAAGAAGATGCAGTAAGGAATAACAACCACGCCGTCACGAGAGTGCGTCGGACTCACCTGTTGTCGTGGAAGTGCACGGACAGTATACGGCCTGATTCGGCCTCCGGCAGGATGTCTTTCAGGCAGTCTCCCGTGAGGAAATTAAATATGCGAATCTTTCCGTCCGCGCAGCCGGTAATGACCCGGAGGTAGATGAGGGTCAGAGATCTGACCTCACTGCGGGATAGTCGGGAGACGCCGTGTTCCCATATGATTACATTTTAAACGTTGAATTGACTTCCCGGGGCCAGATTTTACACGTCGGCACCAAAAGGCTTTTTGCTTACTTCGGGTGGTCGAAGGTCACGAGACTCTCTTTAGCCTCGCAGCGGACGCTCCACGCCATCACCTTGCCGTTGGCGTCCCCGGACAGAAGGTGCCATTCGTCAAAGAAGAGGCACCTCACCGAGTTCTTGTGGGCGTTAATCACCTGAGTCGAACACGAGAAGTGAAAGATGTATGAACGGATAGAACGGTTTTTAACAACTTGCAGAAGGCACACGGTCTATATTAACAGCTGCGACTCTCACCTGGAGCAGCATCGCGTTCTCCAGGCTCCATATTTTGACCAGGCCTCGATCACAGCTGCTGTAGACTGTCGTTTCGTTGATCTTTACGCACCGGACAGACTCGGGGTGCTTGAAATGAAACTCCTCGAAGGGCAACCCTGTCTGGAGGCTCCACACTGGCAAAGCGCCGGTTAGCTTTAGTTTACTTACACATGTCGGTATAGAAAATATCAGCGTTTTTAAACATTAAGAGAATGAAGTTTATTCTCATTTGTTATTAAAATTGTGTCGGTAATGAAAAAAACAAAAGGGACAATGCTGTAAAAATACATCTCTTAAAACTCGCATGGCAAGAATATTTCCGTTTCTGTATGAGTACGTTCGAAAGAAGAGGAGAAATGCTGCGAATGCAACATCAAATAATTCCAGCTGTGACGTATTTTTTTTAAAAGAAAACAAATTAAGTAGGAATTTATTGCGATTCAAAGGACCTCCATGCAGGAGATGCCCGTTTAAAGAAGCGCGAAGCTAAAAAAAAAAAAAAAAAAAACATGACAAAGGGTGTTAATATTTATGTTATGTTACGTCTGTAAAATGTCGAACGATTACCTTTTACAGAACAATCTTTAGCCCCTGAGACCAGCTTGTCACCGTGGACGTCCAGGCAGTTGATGGTGCTTGTGTGACCCATCAGGATCATATCACAGCAATCTGTCTTCACGTTCCAACACCTGCAGGTGCGACAACGCGACCAACAAACCCCTGCGTGATCAGTTAGCGTCCATTTTTCAAAATCGCGAATCTTTGGGCGCGTGTTCGCGGAGACTCCACCGGATTACAAGTCACTCCCGGTGACGCAATTCTGAGAAGATTTGCGACGTTTCAGAAGAATTTCCCCTGAGAGTTAAGGATAAGGGTGTTTGTCGTCGTCGCTCGAAAATACAAGGAAATTAAGTTGGCGACTCATCAGTCAGTTCAGCGGCAGAACAAGGTACAAGACGTATAAAAACAATAAAAACAAGACATCACTGATAAAAACAAGACGTTAAACAAATATATAAAAGATAAAAAAACGAGAATGCATTTTTAAGTTCGGAGCTCTCTGAGAGTACGCCGCCTCCTGATCATGTGAGTACGTCGCTTTCTCCTCCTCCTCCTCACCTGATCCTTGCGTTGCAGCCTCCGGTAATCAGCAGGTCTTTGCTCTCGCAGAGCAGCACTGCCCGAACGCTGCCGATGTGTCCTCTCATCACGGCCACTTTCTTCACCTCCGACGCCACGTGAAGCAGATGCACCGAACTGTCCTTCGAGCCCGTGGCCAACAACGGCCCGCCTCTGTAGTCCAGCACCCGTTGAGGGTCCTTGCTGACCAACACACACACACACACACACACACTTAAATCACATCACTTGTTGGACACAATGCATGTTTTTCGCTCCACCGTGTGTGTGTGTGCGTGTGTGTGTGTGTGTGTGTGTGTGTGTGTGTGTGTGTGTGTGTGTGTGCGTGTGCGTGTGCGTGTGCGTGTGCGTGCGCGTGCGGTTTTAGTTAGGCACGCAAATTAGGCAAAAAGGAATCTGAACCCACTTACTTGTCCAGCAGCACTTTGGTAAAATACACGCCACAATACACATTCCGCTCTTCCATTTGCACTGTTTTCGTTGGGATTTTGGCGTAAGCGGCTTCAAATAGCTTCACCTGTGAAACAAATCAAAGGAGAAGGAATCGGTGCGTTAAATATTTCTGGTGCAAAAAAAAAAAAACCAAAAAACGCTGACGTTTGCAGAGCGAGGGTCTTGATTTGCTGACCTTTTGGCCAGTCGAAGGAATCTCCTCCTTCTCACCGTCACTTACGGGTACCGAGACTTTGGCAACGTTGGCGTAAGTAGAACTGACTATATTACCAGTTGTGTACCTCTGGAACAGAAAAAAAAAAAAAACACGATCACTACTGATGCATTTTTTTTTTTTTTTTTTGAATTATTAAACAGGAAAAAAAAAGACAGTTAATTATTGTCAAATCATCAAAAAGCAACAAGGAATACTTAACATTGGGGTAATCAAAAAGTTCCTGTTGCAGGCGAGCGGCGTCGCGGAGCTGTAACCTTCGTGGGGAAGTGTTCCAGATTACCTCGCTCGATCAACGCCAGAACCTGAACCACACATTTCTGTGACCGCCGGTTCGGGGGTTGTGCATCGTGAATTTGTTCCTCGGGGTCAAACTGTCAACAACGAGCTCTACTGGGACGTCTGGGGGAGGGGGGAGGGGGGGAACGCTCCGTTTTCCGCGCTGCGCTCCGAACTTTTTAATTACCCCTCGTACATTATTAAGTTCCGTTAATCGTGCAAAATATCAACCTTCATCATGGCTTCAATTTGATACGTCAGAAATCTTCTCAACTTGATTTCCTCCATGGTTTCCTGGGCGAGGTGGTGCCAGAATTGACAGACTTTCTTGCTGCGGATCAATGAATGTTCGTCTAACAGGCCTGGTAGAAGACACACACAATCAGTGTGATGTCTGTGTGTGTGTGTGTGTGTGTGTGTGTGTGTGTGTGTGTGTGTGTGTGTGTGTGTGTGTGTGTGTGTGTGTGTGTGTGTGTGTGTGTGTGTGTGTGTGTGTGTAACAATGAGAAACGAGCTAAATGCAAATAACATTGTTACAATTTGAAAATTATACCTTTTTTTTTTTTTTTAAACCACATTAAATGTAATTGCAGGTTGTCAGTGTTGTCATAGTTATAACTTTCCCAATGCATTACATTTCCTGGATGCCTTTTAACTTGCAGACAGATAATTGTTTGCTTGGCAGGACTTTTGTTTTTGTCCTCATGTCCGAGGGGCGTAAGACATGTCAGCGCACACTTCAGATCTGATCCAAGAGGAGCAATCAACTTCATTCGTGTCGGTTATGTGTTGATTTTTACCTAATATCTTCTTGGACAGATGAACCGGAAGGCAGCTTAGGAAGTTTCGGTATAGGCTGACTCCGGACAGAGACTTTGAGGATCCAGGGACGACCATGAGAGCAGGGTCCTCTGAGTCCCAATCATTTTGGCTGGTATTATGGCTGCTTGCTGAAAAGAGCAGATCATTTTTGTGTTATAGTAAAAGGTAAAAAAAAAAAAAAAAAAAAAAGTTAAAAGACTGTTTTTCAAGAAATGCTGAAATAATATCGCAGAAAAAACATTTTGTGTCATTCATGACTTTATAAATCATTTCTAAAAAAAACAACAACAACAACAACCAACTGTGCTGCTGTATATTGTCTTGTAGTGGCCCCTAGCGGTCCGCAGTGGGAATTGCAGAGCAAATGAAACGCTCAGAGGTGAGTTTGCACAGTGGAGTGTGTTGCAAAAATATATATATATTATTTTAAAACATTTTTCTTTCGTCTTCCTACCATTAAAGTACAGAAAGCCTCGTTTTTGTCTGGCCAGGAACACGCCGGTTAAATTAGAGACCATACGTAAAAACTCCGAGTCACACAGTGAAAAGATCCGGCAAAGATAGTCCGATTTAATCCACTCTGGACTGCCGTCGAACCAGCTGTAGATGGCGTCCGTATCCACGCTGAGCGGTTTCTCCGCCAGCGCTCGCTGCGAGCCGCGGGACGGGTGATCCCCGGGCGCGACCGGTCTCCGCGACCTGGCGTAGGTGAACATCGTCCACGACGTGACGCCCAGCAGGCTCCGGACGCTCTCGAGCACCTGGACGCTCCCGCAGCGCGACAGCAGCGCCACCACGAACCTCCTCTTGACTTTATCCGACATCTTCCACAAACACCGAGAGCGAGTCGGCGGCGTCGGCGCAAAGACGCAAGAAGGACACATCCCGCACATGCTGCGACATGTTTCCGTCTTTTTATACTTCAGTTCGTCCGCCGAGTCGCTTTTACCAACTTTAACGGACTCCATTCTGATGGCGCCATGAGTAAGTTTGCGCTTTATATGTTGGCTGCGTCGTTGCCGGGCAACGGGTTTTTTGTTGTTGTTGTTTTCCATTGAGCTACAGCGTACTAACAGACCTCGTGCATTCAGCGGGTTGCCGGGCAACGGGAAAAGGGGAAAGGATGCTGCGGCCAAGAGAGCTTTTGCGCAAACGCTTTCCATTGTATTAACTAACTAAAATGTAAACAAGTTGTGCAATAAATCCAAACTTTACGGAGTTTATAATATCCAGTCGTCCCCGAACTTGCTGTTTATTCTTGCTTCGGGTTTCTGTTTCTTATTATTCTTTATCTTCGTGTTATTTATTCTACTCCTCTTGGAAGGGTGAGGATCGGCAGTGGTGGAGAGTGTACATATTTACATCGTGGAGTATTTTGCAAAACTCAACAACAACAACAACAACAAAAACAAAAAAATCCGTGCGCCGCCCGGGAATCGAACCCGGGTCGCAAGAATGGGAATCTTGCATGATACCACTACACCAGCGGCGCCGATAAACTACCATGTAACGTAGGTCATTATAACGGGCTACGTATGGTAATCATAGTGTTATTTGTTGAGATTTGTATGTTGCCAGTTGGATTAAAAAAATATATATATATGTGACGGTAGAGAAACAGCAAATATGTCATTTGATTTAAGGAAACTTTTATTTGGGAAAGAAAATACACATTACTGCTTTTATTCTGAAAGTCAGCATTATTTACTTCCGGGGAAGCGTTTGCGGCGTCCAGTGGGTTCTTGGTCGAGCGGCGAAATCCTCCTGGTTTGGGACGACAGTCGGCAAAACGGTCCGAGAAAACAGGCGTCGACCAGGTACACGATCTGATGTAGTTTAATGTCGAACTTTTAACCGTGGAGATTGGTGGTTGTGCATTTGAAGCCGTCGTGGAGGTGATTTTTTTTTTTGTTTTTTTGTTTTTTTTTGCTACGATAGCAACTCTTGACAAAGCTGCGTTATTAGCCTCAACAGTATCCCATCTTTATGAGAAAAAAAAAAAACCAGCTAAATAATTCGCCAAATGCAGCGAAACTATTCTCCAAAATGTTGGAAAATGGCAAAAATGAGTTTTGCTGGTCAATCTTCAGCGAGCTTGGTTAGCGTGCTAATGTTAGCTGCAGCTGATTCTTTAGTTTTTGCTCGTGTGTCATCAAATTAATAATTTCCTCCTCCTTCCCCCCCCCCCCTGACCATCCTCAAAGAGTTGTTTTGTTTTTTAAACTCATGTCGGACCGGACCAACGGTGTGGAGTGGGTGGAGGCAACCGAGGAGGTGGTTGCGACGGAGGAGTGTCTCCCCACTGAAAACAACCCCCCCGCAGGTACAGCACGGTGGACGATAACCCCCACAAATCAAAACGGAGCTTTTCAACCGGACACGTGACGTGTTTTCACACAACATGTAATGTCTTCGGTCCTGCAGTGATGCAGGTTTTCCAGCCGGCAGAATCTACGCCAATCCAGAAGTTACTGGACACCGTGGGACAGGGAGAAAACCCAGAAAGTGTTCATGGCTTTTGTAAGCAAAACACTGTTGTTGTTGTTGTTGTTGTTGTTTCTCCTCTTCTTTTTACACTCTCAGCTGCCTGTTTATTTGTCATTTAAAGGACCGCAGTCGCTCCACAGTCTTCCTTATCCGCCCACGCCTTGAGCGATGAGCCTCTTCGCTGTATTCATCTGGTTTCCCTCCTTCTTCACGTGTCCCAGGTTGTGAGGAGTGTCTCGCTCTCTTCCAGGACCAGAGTGGTCCCGACAACCTCAACGGCCCGTCTTTTATACTCGACTTTCCAATGGGCATGGGCGTCCCGCAGAGGGCCCTCCTCACGCTACCCTACGGCCTGGTGGTAGGCAGGTCTAGTATTCCCTGCGAGGGGGTCGGGGTCTTAAATCAGGGACCCGTCGTGTCTCCCGGAATGCATTTTGGACCGTGTGAGGGGGAAGTGACCACGAGGGAAACCGCCATGGCGAGTGACTTCTCCTGGGAGGTGAGCTTGGATAACGTTCAACTGAAATCAGTCCTTGTTGTGGTTATTTTTCTTTTGCATTTTATCCTGAAATTGTCATTTTCTGCAGACTTACAAAGGACAAGACCAGTACGTGTACATTGATGCTGCCAAAGATTCACACTCAAACTGGATGAGGTATTCAATTCTATTATTTGTAACTCTGTGTGTTTATTTCAGGTTGCCCCCCCCCCTCCCCCCTTCAATTTCCTAATTTATTTCAATTATACAAGAAAACATTCGAGCTCCGTTGTTCCGCTTCATATTCTTTTCTTTTTCGGACTCAGGTATGTCAACCGTGCTCGTAATAGGGACGAGACAAATCTGTTAGCGGTCCAGTACAAAGGCAGCATCCTCTTCCACTGCTGTCGCACCATACAAACCGGAGACGAGCTCATGGTGTGGCCCAGCGGCAAACTTCTCGCCAATTTCAGCGACGCTTGGGCCCAGATGCGTTTGCTGAAGTTGAACGCAACAGGTGCCTTTTTTTTTCATTTACCTCGTTTTCATTTGTCACCAAAATGAGATGTTTGTAGTTGTTTTTATCGACTCGTCGCGCGCCGACGTGAGTTTTAAAATGAACAGGTCAAATCTCTCTGGCAGAAAAGTGCCATAATTTAAAGATTATTTTATAATCTGCTCAATTTATGTTGACACTATCCCCCCCACCCCCCCTTTCTCTTCTAAAATGCAGACAGCAATATATCTGCTCCCTCGGAGATCTTCCTGTGCTCCTGCTGTCAGCTGACCTTCACTACAGAGGCCTTCCTGCAGCGGCATGCAGATTACTGCCGCCCGCGGCCTCAAACCGACGATGAAAATCTGGCCTCCTTGGTGGTGCTGTCCGTCGACTCCGTCGAGTCCATCACGTGCGTCGATTGCGGGAAGACGTTCAAGCAGATGCATCACCTCAGGAGGCACAAGCGCAGCGTGCACTCAAACAAGCGCCCGTACTGCTGCCCGCACTGCAGGCGAAGTTTTAGTCAGGCCTCCGGCTTAACCAGACACCAGCTGGTCCACAGGAAGCAGGCCGTGACGGAAGATCCCGATCGGAGCCACGTCCTCCGTTTCACAGGGAGCGCGACGCCGACGTCCGAACTGTGCGATCCAGCTGCATCTCAGGAAACCAAGGAAACGGGCGCCGATGAGAATCCGAGGGAAGCGACGGACGTCGCGGAAACCGCGACCCTTCCCGCGACTCCTCCAGCGGGCGAGGCGGAAACATCCAAGTGCATTTGTTCGGACTGCGGCATGAGCTTCGCGAACGTAGCGTACCTCCGAAAGCACAAGCTGACCGTCCACGAGAGGCTCCGTCCGTACGTCTGCACCGTGTGTCAGAAATGCTTCGGCCAGTACACCGACCTGACCAGGCACCTGCGGCATCATCAGAGACAACATAAGGGCGGCGGGGACGAGGACGAGGACGAGGATGCGGAGGATGCCGCCAGCATGCCGTTCTGCTGCGCCGAGTGCTCGTTGACTTTTTCTTCCGTGGAGACCCTTCAGCGGCACATAAACGAGCTTCACTCGCAGGACGCCGCAGTAGGAAGTCAAGTCGGCGGCCCGCCGCCCGCGGTCGAAACGGCCGAGTCGGCCCGGGAGCCTTCCTCCAAGAGGCCCCAGCGACTCGGCGCGAGGTCCAAAGTTTCCGCCGTAACCAAACTCGTAGCACCGAAACGAAAAGCGAGCGGTGCCGCTCGGACCAAGAGGAGCTCCGCCGAAGCCGAGGCTCCCGCCGTCGGTAACGGAGAGTCCTCAAAATACGAATGGTTTAGCTGCAATCGCTGTAAACAAACGTACGGAAACCCGGAGGACCTCAGAGCACACGAGTGCGCCGCGAGGCCGCACAAGTGCGGACAGTGCGACGCGACCTTCAGCCAGCCGAGGTTCCTGAAAAAGCACGAGCGGAACGCGCACGAGCGGGCGAACCCTTACAGCTGCGAGCGCTGCGGTAAAGACTTCACCACGTCGTCCAACCTGAAACAGCATCAGAAGAGCAACATTTGCATGAAGTACCACTGCACGTCCGAGCTCTTCCCGTGCTCCTTCTGCCAGTTCTCCTTCACCGTGAAGAGCTACCTGACCAAGCACGTCAAGAGGCACCACCCCGTCGAGTACCTGTCCAACCGCGACGCCGACGGCCTGGCGGACCAGCTGGAGGAAGAGGACGGGGGGGAAAACTACAACTGCCCCCAGTGCGGGAAGCGCTGGGCGAGCAGCAGGGCGTTCAAGTCGCACCCGTGCTTCCGACAGGTGAGGGTGCTGTACCTCTGCACCGACTGCGGCAAGGGCTTCACCAACCACTACGCGCTGAAGCAGCACCAGCGCATCCACACGGGCGAGAAGCCGTACAGCTGCACGCACTGCGGCAAGAGCTTCTCGTTCGTCGGCCAGCTCAACGTGCACCTCAGGACCCACACCGGGGAGAAGCCCTACCTGTGCACCCACTGCGGCGAGAGCTTTCGGCAGTCGGGAGACCTGAAGAGACACGAGAGGAAGCACACGGGCCTGCGGCCGTACAGCTGCCCCGAGTGCAGCAAGGCCTTCAGCCGCCCGCAGAGCCTCAAAGCTCACCAGATGCTCCACATGGGAGAGAGGATGTTCAAGTGCACCCTGTGTGGGAAGAGCTTCTCCCGCGGTTATCACCTCAGGAGGCACCATCAGAAGATGCACGTCGTCTGAGCGACCACGGGGAGAGGGGGGGGGGGGGAACCGCGAAAGCCCTGTTTGCACTAAATGGTCGAGCACTTGGCGACGGCTCTTCAGGAGAATCTCTGAATGTCACGTGCATAATATTATTTAACATTGTTTGAAGCTGAAGTATTTCACATTTTTACGTTCAGGACTGTTATAGAGTCATTCAGTTGGTTTTCGGCAGTCAACAACAACAACAACAACAACAAAAATAAATAAGACAAACAGGTAAGCGAAGGCTTTATGTCTCGTTTTCGGCTCGCTTTAAAATTCAAATAAAAGACAACCAACTTGACCGTCACTGTTGACCATTTATTCCACAAAACATACAATGCAAAGCATGTGCACTGTACAAGCCTTAATATTATGAAAATACTCATAACCATGCCTGTTTTTTTTTTTTTTTTTTTTTTTCAATTAAGTCATCTTAAATTTTGTTTTCGTTGTCACCCAGATCTACTTCTTTTTTTTTTTTTCTTTTTCTTTACATGACAGTATAACTTTGTCTATTGGACGTTACTTTTTGCATTGCTTTTGTCAGTTTTTGTCCTTGTTAGCTCATATTTCCACCTTGACTATATTATAAATATTAAGTAAAATTAAAATATTTCAGTCTGACCTGAACTATACAAACATACTGGTATGACAGTTGACACAAGTAGACTCAATTTAATTTAAACTGTGCGTAAACTGAAACAGGTGGAAACCTGGCAGTGTTTTTCCATGTGCTACACACAGCGGTGTCAAGTGCAGCTGCTGGTTAGAGACGAGCTTCTTTCATCTAAGACTTTGCTTGCTGGTAATGGCTTCTTCGACATCCCAGTCCAGTAATGTTTCTTATATCAGTAGTCCTAACTAATACCGGTTACACAAGTCCTTGACAACATCCATTTGGGGGGAGGAGGGGGGAGTAAAGAGAGATCCATTGTCGTTTGTGGCACAGCAGTTGTGGAGGCTTGTTTCCGTGGTCCTTTTTTTTTTTTTTTTTTTTTTTTTTTTTTTTTTTTTGAAAGAAGTGAGGGGTTGAAACCAGAGGATCGGTCGCTCCTTAACGAGTCTCAATGTGTAAAAAATACACAAACACTTCTGAAAGGTAGGCAGCAGGTGGTTCTCAGGGTCACGTGACGACACCCCTATGAAAGGTTGGGTTACCGTTTGTACAATTTTCAACTTTGTTCCCGTTTCTTTCCTCCGTTTCCAGTGGAGCACCATGTCGATGTCTTCCTCAGTGCAATCTCTCGTCCAATGTACACCTCTTCATCACTTAAAATATACAACAACCCTCAATCTCATTAGTTTATATTATGTTAAATGTTATACACATTAAAAAAAATTTACAAACCAAACCGATTGTTAAACCACACAGTATCACGTCTGTACAAAACTCTGAAGAAAAAAAAAAAAAAAAAAAGGTCACAAAACTAGGCGAAAGAAAGAAAGAAAGGATTTTGTTTTTTTTGGCAATTAAAAGCAACAGGCTGGTTTGTCACAAAACCACAAATTAAGGGATTAAATACTCAACTCTGGAAATGAAAAAAGGAACAGTACATCTAGAGCTCGACAGAGTCTGTGTCGGTGATGATAAAACTGTTCTTCCCATAAATGTTAACAGAAAAACATGGTTAAAAGGGTTACGTGGCTGAAATACGAAGCCTGAGGACACGTACAGTATGCGACCGGAAACCGAGCTCGAGTCGGGAGACGAGAGCTACCCTGCTGTTCGTTGCAAGTACAATAACACTCCTTCATCTGGTGAAGTTCTATATGTAATGGAAAAAAACAAAACAAAAAAAGAAAAGAGGCTTTTTATAAAGGTTCAGATTTCAGCTCCTCCACCCGGCACTCCAGGTCCGCCACCTAGAAGACAAAACAGCACAATGTAGTTGTGACAATCAAGAACTGCCGCGGTTTGTTCCGAGATCTTTTCTGGCGTGTAAGAGAATTTGAGAAAGTTGATTTAATTCAAAGCACGAGCAGGTGAACCTAAAAGTCACCGCAGCATCAAAAAAAAAAATAGTAAATGACTTGTTGGCCTGTTGGTCAGGCGCACGACCAGGTGGGTTTTCTTTGACGCTTGCAGGATGCTACGCCATGAATTCGTCGTACGTCATGCATACAAGCAGAGCAACCTTTGGTCACCTCCCCGTACCTGTTCTTGGAGTTGTCCCGACTCCTCCTTCAGAAGAGAGGCCTCAGCCCCGACTTGTGCACACCGCTGGGTCTCCTTCTTCAGGTACTCAATCTCCCTGTTAAAGGAACCAGATCATATATATATATATATATATTTTATTTTTTTTAGCTCAAACGAAACATCCCACGCAGCTCTTGTTAGCTTTCGTGTGTGTAGTTAGACCGTCTTACTTTTGCTGATACTCTTTGATCAGGCGTTTGGCTTTGCTGTATTTGCGCTCCAGGGCCTGATACTGCGCCTGCGTCTCCTTCAGGTGCTCGTCCACCGCCTGGCACAGGCTCTGAGCCTCCATCCAGTAGCCCTCCAGCTTCTCCATCCGCTCCTTGTTCTCCTGCAGCGTCTGCTCCAGCTGGGCCTTATCCATACGCCAGCGCTGCTTGTCCTGCTCGGCGTGGTGCAGCTGGACAGAAAGATGGAGCATCCGTTTAACACGTTCTTCTGACTTCGAACAATATAGGTTCCTTCGCTATCTCTTCCCATTCGGTTACATAAATGAATCGTGAAATATGATCTTGATTTTAACACCTTACCTTTCTTTTCAGCTGTTGGATCTCAGCCTGGGTCACAGCATGCTTTATCTGGAGCTTTATGGTAAGAAGGAGACCGTTTTAAATACACGTGTTAATATTCGGTACGTCGGTGGCACCGAGCTGTGATTACAGAGGAGATGTTCCCGTTAAATGATTCATGTCTCACCTCTTTGTATTTGTGGGCCAGTTTCTCAGGATCCGTCTCCAGGGGCGACATGTCCTCGTTCTCCGCCAAGTCAAACACCTCGATGGCACTGGGATACGGCGGACTGGCCTCCTCGTCCTCATCGTCTTCCTCATCGGTGCCATATTCTACACCCTGCAGGGACGAGGTCGAAGTTAGAGACCCACCAACAGGTACAGCGAAGAGGTAGGTGCGCAAGGAGTTTCAAATCAAGAGTGTTCCCGGAGATCAATGTTTCTGGGAAAACATGCCGAATCATCATTAGTTATGCGTAGCTTTGCTTCATCGTTATGAAATTCCATTCAACTCATGACAGAAGAAATGTCAGACACTAATAAGTCAAAACCTCAGTTTAAAAAGATGAGAGGTTTTAAAGCTACTGCAAACGGATATCAATCATATGGAGAAAGTTGCTTGCGATTATGAAATTTTGCCGTTAAACGTGGGGTTCGACATTCCAGGAAGTTTTTGAAATTATTGCGATTGTAAGAGAGAAAAAAAAAAAAAAAAAAGTATTCTTTACATTTATAGTTCAACGTTTGGTTCAAATATCCGAAAACAGGAAGACAGCGAAATAAGTCATTTCATGGTGTTTTACTTCTGTGCTGTGACACCAAACGAACACCAGGTGGTGCAAAACTCAAACGAGCACACTGCACTTTCCATTATACAACCCACTGCTGTTGAAGAACCACCCACCCTCACCCTCTTCATGAATGGGGCAACTTCCTCTCTGCTGTTACAATGAAACCAAAGGCAGTTGGGTTTTTTTTTTCAGCACACGCTCTCTTAACTTTAACTGAAAGAGTCTGAGACAGGATTAACCAAATGAAAAAAAAAATAATAATAAAAAAAAAAGGGCCAGTGAGGGCACAAAATCTGAGTCATCCTGATTTGTCCCCATTTCGGAGCTTAGCTTATTGTTTGATCATGCTGATAGTACATGCTGGATATTAAAGTGTGGTTTTTTTTGTTGCCAGAAGCACACGCAACAAAATGCTCGCTCCTTCCTGTTCATGATGATGCAGAGATCGATTTTTTTTTTTTTTTTTTTAATCCTCGAGGGAAACCAGGGACATACAAGGACAACCGAGGTTTGAAAAAAAAATATATATAGTTTTTCAACAGTTACTGGCGTCCCGGTTTTTGTGTTTATACTGAAATCAAAATGCATTTCGGGAAAACATCACAGGACTCGCACGCTGCGTTTTATGTTTGTATTTTTTCTTGCAAGAATCGTGAAATCTAGTTGTAGGCGGGTCTCTAAGAACGTAGCCTGAACGTTTGGATGTCTTTTTTTTTTTTTTTTGTTCACCAATCTGGTTTAATTCCAGTGTTGTGGTGTCTGCTCGGGAGGAGGAGGAGGATGCATCGGTAAGCACTGCACCCTCACTTCTCCACTTCTGCAGCTCGAATCCTACCGCCAGTGGTCTCGGTCGTTTCTCAGACTGACCTCTTGCTCGTCCATGTACTGGTTGTAGCGCTGCTCCATCATCTCCCTCTGCCAGCGCTCCTGCTCCAACGTCTGCTGGATGAGCTGGGCCACTTCGCTCTGCTCGCCCGGCTTCTCTCGCCCGATCACGAACCTGCATTTAGAGAGTCGTCGGTCGAGCCCGGTTAGGACTGGACGGAGTGCTACGCATGTTCAAAGGGACTGGAGATTTATCTCGTATGGCAAGATGCTGTATGTGCGCGCTGGCTTTTTTTTTTTTTCTTCTTTCTCCTGACCGCTGAGGAGCAGGAACAACGGCTCCTTCAGGATCAAGAGGCTGTTTTTCATACATACCACGCTACTTACAGCCTTCTTAAGTTGTTACAGTGTGTGCATTAATGCAGTTAGGAATGTACCGGCTCTCTGATGGTGACAGAAAATGACTTCCTGTTTACGGCTGAAACGACCATGAACCCGGCCTCTCTGTCTCTCTTTTAACTCTCTGTACAGTTCCTTATAGAGCTTATATACGGTATGTTTCCTGATTGAGGCTCATAAATCTCCGTCCAATTAAAGAAAACAGTAAACGGGGCGGGGGGGGGGAGTACAGTGAATCATGAACAAAAGCCCCAGACGGTTATTAAGCCCGCCGCTGCAGCCTTTCAATTGCTGCGGCGCTTAGCGGGGGTAATTAAATGTTCGCAAACACACTTCCTGTCCCGGTCTATTTGTCTGCCTGACGTTTTTTTTTTTTTTCCTTCATGAGCTCCGTTGCCCTCTGCCGTCGCTGCAGAGGATGCATAATGTATGAGCTATCTATGGAGGTCTCTGATCTTCGCAAGTCACACAACACTGACAATTATCCCAACAGCGCTGACCACTAAAACCCTGAATTATGAATGAGCTTGGATGACAAAAGGGGAGCAGGCGGGAGCAGTCGGCACCACCAAAACTCCAAAGAGCGACGGCTCCAAATAGCCCTCTGGCATTTCAAACTGACGCTTCTGACGCCAACTCCGTTTGTCCCTGATAACCGTGCATCCTGTGGCTCGAGTGTGGGATCTTTGGACCTTTATTCAGAATGTCTCCAAAAGCAGCTTTCTCCAAGCTGAAAGAGGGCATAATCACGAACCGTGGGAGATATACATCTGGTGAAGGGAACGGGGAGGGCGCGGTAGACGTCGGGCCTCGCGCGTAAGACGGGCTTGTGGGTAATGTATCAGAACGAAACCATCTCCAGAAGGAAGATCGCTGGATGCCGCAGAAAGTTGTACCGACGAAAAGGGAAGCGAAAAACATGCGTCCCGGTCACGGCTGAGGCGTTTAGAAAACCACCAAATGGTGACTGTGCAAGTAAATGGCAATTTAACAAAGAGGACATAAGTGCCTTGAGGCAAATATTAGCACGCCAACATGCTCGTAATGAAAAAGCCGAGATGTTGACGTTTCACCCCGACAGACAAGAACGCACGAGTTTCTCGTGTTTTTCACATGTTATCACGTGACGGTCATATGTTCCCGCATATAATAGCCCAATACGTGTAAAAGTTTTCAGATGGGAATCTACGTGGGTTTTACACATTACACCATGGAAATGTTCTGAAACCACATGTTTTCCATGGGCGACATACTTTGTTTCACGTGTAATTATGTGGTTCTTCTGTAAGGCTATCAGGGAAGGTTTTCCATTTTCACCATGATAGTTTAGTATGTTAGCACGCTAGCATTCGCTAATTATCGCGAAACAGGAAGTGCAGCCGAGGCCGGTGGGAATGTCTTACGCCTTGCAGGTTACACGTGCATCAAATCAAAGTGATGCACACGTTTTGATCTGAGGAGATGAAGTGACGATGATTGTTATCGAAATAGGTCACTAAAAAAACTAAAACATCAACTTTCACATCGCAGTAGAAGAAAAGGAAATCACAGAAGTCGTTAAAATGCATCCTCTTGGGACGATTAAGGACTGTACAAAATTTCACGGCAGACCACTAAAAATAGTTGTTCTGATATTTCAGCGTAGACCAACTGACAGATCAAGTTTTCCACTTCTCGATTGAAGCGATTTCCACAGAAGTCTGACTATTCAGAGTGACTCTTACTTGACAGATCCTGAGGTGTTCCTGAGTACGGTGGCGGCAAAGCTTTGGGTGACTCCCACCAAACTGGTCCCGTCCACCTCTACGATCAGATCGTTCACCTGGATCCTGGAGGAGACAGTTTGGAGGTTTACACAAATAGCTCAGCCGTAGTCCTTGTTCATCCTTTTTATTCTTAAGCCCACACAAGCCCAACTCCATTTATAAATCCTTGTTTTGGCAGAAAGACCCATTTGCAGTTGCCAGGAATCACAATAAGCAACTGGGACAATAAAGCATCCACGCCTGGAAATAAAACTACAACTGCTAAGTTAACCTCAGGACGACGTGCGCTCGACAAAGGCCTTTTCAGTTTGCCTGTAAATTTTACTCAGGATGTTTCCGTTTCATTTCTCTCTACCGGGTCAGGAATTACTTTGACTGAAAGTAAATTCAACATCAACTAACTTACCTGTTATCCCTCTGTGCTGCTCCTCCGTCTGTGACTGTCTTGACAAATATGCCCAGTTTCTCCAGGCCCATGTCCGCCCCTGCACCCATCCCAATGATACTGATGCCCAGTCCATCGCCATCTGAAATAAGAGCAGGGGAACCAGACTAGCTGTTACCAAACTGTCACTGAAACCATGTTCAACAGGTTTAGTAAGTTTGATTTGTTATGTGGCCACGTCATAGGGAGTCAAGTGTTACCACCACTGCATTTGAGGGCGAACAGGACAAGGACAAAACTTAGATTATGGCTGCACTGTGTGTGAAACCCTAAGGGTCTTTTAATTTGAAAGGAAGGCTCTTAATTTGAAATGGAAGCAGGGACTTGCTGCAACGTGTTACTGAGAAAGCTTTTTTTTTTTTTTTTAAAGAATTTGGGAATAATGTTCTGACAATGTTCTGAAAAATACTTTAGGAATGTTAACAAAAAATATATTTTAGAATGTTGTATGTTGTTTGAGGAGAATTGCCACGGATATGTCGAACATCTTTACAGAAAACCAGCCACACAGTTGACAGCAAGTCCATGAAAAGATTTGTAAAGTACTGTAGTAGCAGGATCTGATGCCCCTCATATGGACCTGTGTTCCCTGGAACCATATTTAAAACCCACTGCATACAAAATCTGGGTGTGACAATGGACCGTGACTTCAAATTGGACAAACAGATAAACTAGCTCTTTCCAACTAAGGCTCTTATCTGAGGTCGAGCCCTTTTTATCGTTTAAGGTTTTTGAAAGGGGTTATACACGCTTTTATCCATTTTGATGGCGTGAGCCAGACTTCCCTCTCACGCTTACAGCTGGTGCAGAAGGCGGCAGCTCGTAAGTTGCCTTTGCATGACAGGCGGGATTCTTCTCGTTTTACAACACATCTTTATTCCGCCGCGCGAGTATGAGAGTGGCTTTTTTTTTTTTTTTTTGGGTGTGACTTTATTGTACTGTTTCATAGCTTTTAATATTTCGCTTGCACAATACTTTGGTTAGCTATCGTTGTCTTTAAATACGACCTATAAATCAATTTGTGTTGACCTGATACGACCGAGCAGAGCCTATATTAGAATCAGAAGTGGTGTGAGAGTTTTATCTCTGCGAAACTGACACCTGCTGCATTCTGTGTGAACTGTCGCTGGTATATAACCGCAGTTAAAATAAAAGCATGCAGAAGCTCCTCTTTGCATCTGAGGAACAAAATAAATAGATGCAACCTTCATGTGGTCTTGAAATTATAAAAAAAATAAAAATAAAATAAAACTATTTTAGTTAACGTCTGTGTATGTGACTCGAATGTTAAACGAGAATCACTGTAACACAGACATCCTGCCGGAGGCGTGATGTGCTGAAATAGCGTATTAATTCTCCGAGCACAAGTTTCTTTCAGCTTCTAGTTTAATCTGATTAAATGAATGCGGACGGTAGACACACTGCAGCACGTCATTTATATTAAAACACGTTCACACATGGCATCCCATGTAAGGTGCCCTGTACACAAGTCTAAATATAGTCTCCTGTACATATATTAATGCACCGTAATGTTGGAGGGATGTTGGAATTGTGGCTCACTGGGGGAGAGATGGGAGGGGAAACATTTACTTTGCCAAGTGGAGGGAAAGATGGTTGGCAGAAGGCACCTGGTGAACACTGCAGGCCTTTTTTTACTTCGGTAATAAGCAAATGTTGGATTTCTTCATGACTTCAAAGATAGTTACAACAGCGCTGTCCAGTGGGAGGTTAATTATTCAAATACGTCTCCATGAACATTTACTGTATTCTGTTTCCTATTATAGTGCAAATCAGCCACCTGGAGCCTCCAGCGGGTTGAAATACCGTAAATACGTAGACGCACTGGCATGTCCTGCAGCTTTTACAGACAAAAAATGTGATAAATCCTCTGCAGATAAGCACTGGGAAGAAAAAAGCGGGCGTTGTACTGTAGGTGCCTCGATAATGTTCGGTACCTTTCTCCAGCTCCACGGGGAACAGGTCCAGCCTCTCCACCCTCTTCTCCAGCTCGTACTCAGCAGACGCTGCCATGGGATCCACGTCTTCATTACGTCTGTCGTAGTCCTCGTTGGGATAGGTGGCGAACACCTGTGGGAGGAGACGGGAGGCTGGATCAGTAAATGTTTGTAGAGTTTCAACAGGTTCCCGTAGTCTTTTTTGGTCTGTCTTAAAATGGGATATATTTGTGAGATCTTTTGGGAAATGTGCTTATTTGCTTTCAACTTTAACGTCAATCCGCCATATGACGTGCAGACATACGGATAGATCGAAAAATTGTTTCTCAAAGTCCCACGGCGTGCAAAAATATAAAACAAGAAAAGTATAAATATGTAACAATAAAAAAACAATAAAACAGACAACAACCACAGTGACGCTAAACCGCAGTATCTATAAGTACGATGTAGTGCAGATTTCTTGTGGAGAGCTAATATGAAGTCAGTTTCGCTGAACAAAAAAAGATATGCAGCAGGGGGAGCAGTGGGCCTCTGCAGTATAAATACAAAAAGATATATATAAAAAAAAAAACCTTTAAACTCCATTTTCATAATTGACTCTGATTAGTGGTGGGTAAAAAAACAACAACCTATAGAGCACAGTATATTGCGATATTTTACGAAGGCATATTTCATAGATAGATGGACACTAACTATCAATATTTAATATATATGAGTTTGTCAGGCGCATGCAACATTTATGACAGGTTGTTATGAGCGTGTGGTCAGTCTGTCTGCTTGACAATCCCATTTTGCTGCAATAAAACAGATGCTAACAAAAGCTACACAATTTGCAGCTTAAAAGCGAATAAATTGCCACATGTTTAAAAAAAAATGGAAAAGAAAATTCACCATCATCTGTACATCATAACAGCCGCGGTTTCGGGACTGTGATAATATGGTATCATGGAGCCACTGGTGATTCTCACCTCCGCTCTAAATATAGTAGCTGCTACTGAAAGCAGAAAACGCATCGCTTCCTGTGCACACTGCCGCTCATCGATTCACTGTTTCGTCGACTCCATTTGTGCGTTAAGATCGGCAAAGTGTTCATTTATTCACATGAAAATTACAGATTGTGACGGGGCTGCAGGTGGTTGCGTCCAAATCCGCGCTAAACGATGTAAACGCTTCAAGAATTGGCCATTATAAAAGTTCCATGGAAAAGATGACTTCCGTCCGTTTTCTGCAGAAAGATGAGCTGTAACATACTGACGCAAACAGGACCGTTACTCGCAGCAAAGGAACGCTGGTTGAGATTATTAACACTCAAATTCCCCCGAAATGAGCTGCGCACGTCCTGCCTGACTCTGATGTTTGCCGATACCACGAAACACCTCGTGTTCTCTGCCATCACACGCTTGCATATTAAAACGTGAAATGTTGGGAATAAAAGTACCCCCCCCCCCAAAAAAAAAAAAATCAAAAAAATTACTGAATGCTGTAGGATAGCTGTGCACGAACGATTCACATTTTAAATCTAGTATTTAGTTTAATCGAATTTAATTCCTGAAATATTTATCTGCTCAAGATAATAAAAATTCAAGAATTCCTATCTTTACCTTCTGGCAAGTTGACTAACTCACAGAGGTACGATTTATGTATTTCAGCATGCACTTCAAACTACTTTTTGGGGGAGGGGTGGGGGGGGTTGTGGAGACGTACGGCAGCCGGGACGAGACGAGACGGATTCATGATTCGATAATAACTGACCGCCGCCGTTAATGCGGACGTAATGCAATTCAGATTTATTGAGCGTTTTAAACCGAGACAGCCGCAGCGTTTCCTCGAGGCCTCCGGGCTCCCTGTATCATCTCACAGCGGTGATCTGTATCAGACGCGCCGGGGGGAAATCAATCACAACCGCCGAAGTCGCTCTCGTGAAGACAGAGGCCTCTGTTTTCAGAGCTCAACTTCCCACATTCACTCCGCTCTAACAGCATGGCAGTTTACATAACCACCTCCAGCATGCTAATGGAGGCCCTTCTGCAGCTGCTGCTCACAGGCCACACACACACACACGCACACGCACACGCACACACACACACACACACACACACACACAAAGAGTAAGCTGGATCTTTAAGAGCCTCACTTTCACTCGTCCGAGGTGATTATGTATGCACCACCTTGCATGCTCCACTAGCTGCACTGATTCAGTGCTGGACCTCCTTTTTTTCTTTTTTTTTCACACATCCTGTGATTTACTTTATTTAAATTCATCAACAATCTTCATCTCCGTCGCGCAGAAAGATTTTCACAATTTTGTCCCCCGTCCCCCGAGCCCGCGTTCGGCTTATTCCACGCAACTCCCGCGTGTCGTTTAGTTTGTCCGTCCGTGTTGCGGTCGCGTCTCTTGGCTTCGCTGCCGCTCTTCGGCGGCACGGTACGGTTCCCCCCCCCCGTCTCCGTGGCAACCCCACAGCAAAAAGAGCCTGTCACTTTCGGCTGCTCCTCAGAGACGCGAGCGGCCCCGCGCTCTCCTCACACGTACTCGGCATCGTTGTATTTTCCACGCGTCGCCGGGCGCCGTGCGAGTCCTCCGCCGCTGCACTTGAAGCCTCCTCTCCCCGTCGGAACAAGAGTTTACAACGTGATCGCCTCGAGCCAAATCACTGCCATCGCCAACTGCTCATCAAGTGGTGACAAGGCCGATTTTTTTTATTTATTTATTTTTTATCTCTAATTCTGGCGCGAAAATTACATTTTGATTATTACTTGCAAATACAGTCGCAGACGTTCCTTGTCGTGGTCAGGAAGTGACTGTTCATGTCCACGAAACGGCCGCGCGCGTTTACACTTTCGTTTTCACTCGGATTGCGCAAACAAAATATAGCGCAACGTTTTAATCAGCGAGCCTAAACGAGGCTAGCTGTCACCCTCCGTTTCCAGTCTTTACGCTCTGCTCTCCTTGGCTGGAGCTTCATATTTATTCTGTAAACGTTGCGAACACAAACGCTCGGCAGGAGCAAATAAGCATATTTCCCACAATGCCGTACTTTTCCGTCAATTGACAACAATTTATGTATCTGTAGCTGCAAAAGCATTTACTGTTTCCAGCTTCTCAAATACGAGGAACTTGCTCAGTTATTTGTTTTTCTTTTCACTGTAAATTGATTGTTTTTTTTGTCTTTTCAGCTGCTAATCAGTCTTTAGTTAAACACTTGCAGGCATTATAACCCCATTTCTTTTTATACTTAATTAACAGCATAATTACTAATAATATTTTTTTTAAAAAGAAGGAAAAAAGAGAACGGGCAAAAAGAATGATGATAAAATGTTTACTTGCAGCAGCACTGACACCCATTATTTGTGCTGCTGTTTTGTTTTACTGTACGACTCCTGCAGATGACGTAGCACGGCAGCAGCACTGCAGTCTAATGGCTTTTGATTTAGGTTACCTTTGTATTTAGGCGGATTAGCAGAATGTGGATTACAGGCACGGAGGGGGGGCAAAAAAAAAAACAAGAAAAAAAAAAACGACACTGTTCGCATCCTAAGTAACGGGTCGTAAAACAACAACGGGGCGGTCCGAGCCTGCACCGCTTCCCTCCTTGAGTTTTGCAGATCAAGAGGCTGCAGCTGGTGGCTTGTGGTGCCCTCAGTGTTACGCCCACGACGCTGCGGGGAGATCAAACGAGGAGGCTCAGCGGCGTTTAACGTGGCACTGCGAGTAAACAGCGGCGACTGGATGCGTGTCGTGACCGGCTGGGGCCACGGTGGGAGGGGGGGGGGTCGATGGGCAGATGCCACGATGCAGGACGGACTTACAACCTTCAGCTTCACTGGTACAAAAGGAACACTTTTTTTTTTTTTTTACTCCCAGTAGGATGACTTCCCCCCCCCCCCCCCCCGCCTTGTACACAGTGATCCCACTCACAGACTAATTGGGATCCTGCATGATGCAACGTTTTTTGATCCCAGCCTCACCTTACGCACATAGACCAGCACGATAGGTAAACTCCTGCAGCGGTGAGGTGGCTGTCTTTGGAAGACAAACATTGGGATTAAATGCATGGGCGGCGGCGGTGGTGGCGGAGGGGAGGACGGGGGGGGGGGGAGGTTGGCAGGGCTCTGGAGAAGGACGCTTTTCCAGTTGTGGCAGATAGTAGGTCAGAGGAGCTAACAGATGGCCAGGAAACTCCCTTCCTCCCTCCCTCTGCTACCAGCCGCCTGGGACGTCCTACAAAAGCTCCGCGGGCCGCGAGCTCGAGCTCTCAATGGCTACCAGATTGTGTTTGTGTCTGTGACGGGCGCCCACTCGGGACTGTAAAGGGTATAAAAAGCAGCCAGTGAGTGACGGGCAGCATTTTACAACACAGTTGCCGTGACAGAGAGAGACGGCTAAATGATAGAGGCAGCTCCCGCAGGCCTCGGCTCGGCTACGGTGTGGTTCCATCTTGATAGGCCCTTTGGCAACGACGTGATTGGGTAACACCGTGGTGCTAACTAGCACGTCCGTATCCCCCCACACACACACACCACACCCCCACCGCCCACAGCAGCATGTCGACCGCTGTGTTTCTTTCCCTCTTGACTCCCAAAAAACAGATCTAATTTTGGACTCAGCCAATGGGATGTGTGGAGGTGGTCCCGTTGGTTTTGTCAGAAATAGCGTGTTTTCCACTCCCGCCGCACGCTGCAACCAACCAACTTTCCATCACTTTCATTGCTCATACTATCCCCGCTATAATTTCAACTTTTTTATTTCCACCTTAAATGCCCAAGTGAATTAAGTTGATCACCGTGCATCCTGTGAGATTTCAGATTTGGCTGCTCCAACTTTAGACCCCTCACTTTTTCCCTCTACATACACACGTGCTTTAATTAATCCAGTATTCTTAGGATCACGCTGCATGTATGACGCTTAATTATTTGCCGTCAAACTTGAGCATGTTTGGCACTTTTCCTCTTTACATTTTAACGACGCCAACATTTATTGCTTCGCCGAGCGCGACAGGTTAAACAAGTGGCAGGTAATTGCTTCTAAATCCTCCTAAAATTGGGGGTTAATCCAGATCCCAGATGTGCAACACGCAGACGGGAAATAAGGGATGTGTCCCCTTTGCTGCTGTTGACATCCCTCGCCAATAAAATGGATATGGCGGTATTGTCATGGTAACGGTTGCACGGCTCCAAAGCCCGTCTCTTTTGGCAGGGCAGATTTTGGTCAGCGGTCATGTTTAAGCTTAACGTTGACCTGCGGGAGAGACACGGCAGGAAGAGAATAAGGTCAGCCGCAGAGGACTGAACGGAACTATAGTACATATGGGATGCATCAACATGATACAACGACTACCTGATGGGTTTTTTTACGTTAATTATATAATTTATTACTTAATACAGTATGTATTCTTTTTATTATTCACATTTATCTTCTATCCTACTCATTGCATTTTATATCACGGTCTATTATATTTGTATGACCACTATTCATTATGCCGCCTTGATAAGGCAGTTTATATATTCATATTCATTTAGGTTGTGTGAAGCCCATTAACTTTCTTGTACACTAATTTAGAGATTATAAAGCCATCAGTGTCGTTATATACATATTTCAGATTTAGTTTTATTCCATTTTACTTTGCATACTTCTTTTTATCTGAACTTTTATCTGTGTTGACATATTTCCAAACCTACTAAAAACGATGCCAAACAGCGGATGCTTGTTCCTGACTGAGGCCTAACGTCCTTGAGGATTACTGGTACCCCTGAATGTGGATTGTGAAATGGAGTCGACGTGTTTCTAGGATGGCCTATGTTTTGTTCCTATTGAACTTCGATACCATCTACTGGACGTCAAGATGTATGATATTTACTCGATCAAATTTCCTGTCTCGCAATGTAAAAAAAAAAAAGTGAAAAATAACTTGTGCATCCGTCCTGTGATTTGGATGCGCCTCCAAAACTGAATGGGTTCTTCCTTGACTGATGTTACATCCTTCCACCAAGTTTAATGAAAATCAGGCTGTTTTTTTTTAATAATCCTGTTGACAAACAAGCTCACAAAACGGAAAACATAACCTCAATAGTAGAAACAATTAACAGTGAGCTGATGGTCAAAGCCATATAGTTTACTCCTCTATGCCACACTGGCTGAGAGGTTCCCTCATTACCACAAACGTGGGCATTAGTAGTTTATTTTAAGCGTCAAATATTCATTAATTTGCAACTGAAAGAAGGTCCCAAACAATGTGACTAATGTTGGCTGTTTTCTGAAATTATTCAGCCTTTTCTGTTCGTGAAGCTGAATGTTTTTGAGCAGAAAGGGTGCTGAGTGCCACCGACAGAGTACAGAGGCCTTGACTGTCGGACCGAGACACTTTTCATATGTTTACTGTTAAAAAACAAAACAAAAACATCAGCCTTGTGCTTAATCAGTAAACATGAACTACAGAAGCAAGACGTTCTAAAGAAGGTGAATATGCACCTTCACACAGGGCAGCAGGAGCCTCATAGATCACTGTAACCAGCGGCTGGTTGTTTTTTTTGTGTTTTTTTTTTTTTACAAGATGAAGGCATGTTGGACGGGATGAAACACAACAGCACTCAGACATCATGACCGAGACGTTGCATAACGCGGCTTGTCGCAGTAACCTGACCGAGTGTGGGCACATCGCGGTTCCAACCCACCGCCGCTGCAGGACCGAGAAGTGGGGCAGCGTGACCTTGTTGATAATCTGTCTGGTCTCCGGCCCCTCCTGGCTGTGAGTAATGCACTGTATGAAATACTGCAGCCTCTCTGAGTCCAAGTAATAGACGGTTTGAGGATACCTTGACACGTGGTGATGTATTACCCGTCCCCCGGGGGCGATCCCTCATTGGCTGACCTGAGGCTGCATTGAGGGGTTTTCTCTTATTTTGCAACGTTGAAATCTGCAATTCCTCCTTTTGTGTGTATGTCAAAATCCAACATTTATTACTATATCAGTAAAGTCATTGTTTGTGTTAATGATACGGTGCAGAAGAAAATCATAGGTGTTCTCTGAGCAGGCTGGCAGGACGGCTGCTTAGAGTTGCGTAGGAAGAGGACGGGGGAAGAGTGCGTGTGCGTGCGTGTGTGTGTGTGTGCATGTGCGTGTGCGTGTGCGTGTGAGAGATGGTGGTAACGGGGGCATTAAAAGTGTAAGAGCAGGCAAGGTGATGAGCTAGCACGGTGATTCTGGTGCAGGAGGAATAAATCTGATTATTCCTGGCTCGGAGGGAAGGCAGCACAAATCCAGCAGAGATTATCTCTTTTTCTTTTCTTTTTTTTTTTTTTTTTGTGCTCTCCCTTTGCACAATGGGATAAATAATGAAAAATCACAACACGCCACGAGGCTACGCCGTCATCTACGGTATACTGATAGTGAGCGAGATATAGAACGAAGCCAAAACAAACAAGCTTTCACGGATAAATAAGACATGAGAAGCAGCTTCCTGTGTTTCGACAAGGAGGCGGCCCCTGAAAAGCGAGGCAAGCCTGTGACGATAATAACAATGCTGCTATTTTTACTAACTGTAGCAGACTGCTGACAAAGAGCGAAAAGAAGGGAGTGAGAGAAAACAGTGTCAGGAGGAGCAAACAAAGAGTCCAGTGTGAAGTCTACCCGGAGCAGAGCTGCTATTTTTTGAAGGTTTTGAGAGGACAGAGACAGGCAGGCAGGCAGGCAGGCAGGCAGGCAGGCAGGCAGGCAGGCAGACCGCCATCACCACAACAGGACTTTAATTATGGCCAAAAGCTGAACTGTTGCTAAGACAGAGGGGGTGGGGGAGTGGTGGAAATATGCACTGAAAATGGTCACTTCCTGTTTGGAAGAGAAAACCAACTGACAGTGTGACTTAAGAGCTGGCAGTAATACAGTCGCATGACATTTGAGCTACATAATGATGCCCCTCCCATTTGACCTCACCCCCCCCCCCCCACACACACACACACACACACACTCACACTTTTACTCTCAGAAGCCCCCAGCCCCCTCACCCCCATCACTCACCCTTGCATCAATCTCCATAACAAAGGTCGCACTGATACAGTGTGAAAGGACCCAGTCGGGGGTTTATTCTCCAGCGACGGCTGCAGGGTCAAAACCCGAATTCTGCCTTTTTTTATTAGAGGCGATGAGTTATGACTTTTTATCGCCTCCTCATGGCATCCACCTTTGATCTCATGAGGATAAAATAATGTGGTAAAAGTCTTTTTTCCTCTCCCCCTCCCTCCCCCCGTATAACGACTGCATGACAGGCATCCAAAGCTCATGCATGATTTATATAGGATTTGTGGGGTTTTTGGCATTTACTCAATATATTAAAGCTTAATAATTGAGACATGAAGACGTATCGGTATGAGCATAATTAGCGCACACACGCACAGACATTGCTGCACATAAATGCTTTATAGGTTTTCTTTTTTTTTATGTGATTTGAGTTTAAAATATTGTGTTTGTGCTTTCACTGGTAAAAATAGTTTGGAGGTACAGGTATTATTAATATATTGTATATACGTATATTATTATGTTATTTTCCTATGTTTAAATTCAGTGTTTCTCAGTGCATCCTTGAAGCCTGACAAACATAAGTAATGTATTTCCTTCCACATAGAAACAATTGCAAAGCTGAATTATTTTCAGTGCTGTGGAGATTGCGTTGTTTACATCTGTGTTTGCGTCCATTTTTTTGTTTGTTATATTTTTCTCTGCCTTTATCTGGTGAATTCTTTTGTGCACCACCATTAGCGACAGTTTCTCAGTGGAGTTGTTTTGAAACTGTTGAAAATATTAAATATTTTGACACTTCTGAGCTTTTAAATGTACAAAATAGGTACCTGCTGGTCAAAGTGTTGCTCCCAAGCGACTCTAGTGGTCAGAAACTCTTAATGGTGCCTTTAATGGTCAGTTTTGTTTACCGTTTGACTTTTTTTTTTATTGTCGTATTTATCGCTACACGTCCCTCTGTTTTTTTTTGTTTTTTTGTATGAGCAATGGGAACACGCATAAATAGACTTTAATCTGCCAAAGCTAGAAAATTATAGATTTCATAAGCGATATTTCCGTTTTGTCTGCGCTCTTCTCTTATTTGAAGCAGGCATGACTTTGATGTACCAATATGATGTTGCATATTTTCATGTACCAATGTGACCAAAACAATGTAAGAAATAGTTGTTAAGAGAGCAGAAATGTATATAAACAATAAGTTAATTACATTCGCTTTAGCTGTTTAGTCACAGATATGTTTTCAGGTGCTTTAAATATGTCAATTTTACCAATAGTGTCATGTTAGTTAAACTAGATGAGCATTAAAGGAACAGTTCAACATTTTAGAGAGTTGTCACAGAAGGCACTTTTTTTTTTTAAATTTACCTTTGAACGCGGGATGAAAATAAGGATGTTTACTGACAGTTAGTTTCGTGAACATCCACTTCTCTAAAAATATATGAATACACCTGTTCCTCAAAATGTCAAATTATTTCCTTTAAAGTGCATTTTCAGTTTGAGATGGTGTTGCATTGGTTTTTAAAACTCTCTCAGATGCAGACAAATCTAGCCACAGTAACTCGGCACTACTGGAAAAAATGTGCAGCAAAGTGAAGATAACAAGAGCAAGTTCTGACTTGATGAGTCATGATATGGGACAGGAGTGCTTGGTCACTGAAATGTAGTTCCTGCGAGAGGCACTGTGTGTGACGTACAGTGTCAGGGCCCGCTTCAGCCGGCAGAGTCTCCGCATGCCTCAGACCTCAAGGCAGAGCCGAGCGGCAGGACTGAGCTGGAGAGAGAATCCGATGCTCCTCTCCGGACCATTACACCACCCCCAGACACACCGAGACACTTTAAATCAAATCTTCCTCCTCCGCTTCTTCTTCCTCCTCCTCGTCTGTCCTACTCTCTCATCTCACCGGTCAAAGAGTGAATCACAGTGTATTTTTCTTTTCCTTTTTCTCACTTCCTCTTTCTCTCTTTCTCACACACACAAAAACAACTCCATTCCTCACTCAGTTCCCCCAACCAGTGTTCACCGGCCTTTCTCTTTCCGCAGCAGAGAACCCTCTTCTCTAAAAACCTGGATAATTACCCAGGGCCCTTTTCTGTCCCGTCTCTCCCCCAGCAATTATTTACAGAAGCAGCTCCCGCTGCATTTTCAGATAAGCATCTACACTGTGGCTCTTTTTTTGGGGGGCCCATGTCAGCTGCACGGTAGGAATGCAGGGACCGTCCAGCAGCAATTGGCTACTGCGTGAGGGGAGGGTGTTTTAACACCGTGCAAAGCCCTGTGTTGAATCAGGGTAAAATCAAAATGTCAGCATCAGTGTGACACCGGCAGAGGCTGAGGGAGTTCATAAAAAAGCTGACAGAGGCGCCAGCTATCATGCTAACACAGTAGATAAGCTTTTAAGGTCAAGTTCAACGAGACTCTGAACACAGAGGGTGAAGAAAAAAAAAATCCCACAGCAGAAAACAGACATAATTACAATTCAGAAATCAGCACCTAAGCATAATTAAACTCTCTGGGGGTAGAATCTGAAAGACATTGTCTTCATGTGTCTTCTAATAGTCGTTTGATGTGTTTTTCCGCTGCATAGTTTCCTCACCTTGATGGGATCTATGCTGAAGCGAATCTTCCTCGAAGGGGGCGGGTCCTCCTCCGTGGGCAACCCAGAAATCTCCACACAGCTGGACTCGGGCTCGTAGCGGTCATCCTCCTCGTCTTCGTCCTCGTCCTTCTGGCTTCCTCCGAAGTCCTCCCCCACCGCGCTGTAGGTACTGATATCCACCGAGTCCCGGCCCGACTGCTCGTCTCTCAGTGTCCTGTCCTCCTCCTCCTCCTCCTCAGCATCCTTCTCCCCCTCCTGCCTGAGCGTGTCACCACCCTTCGGAGAGCTTTGCTTCCCAGCTGCAGTTTCTCCATTCTCCACAGAGATGCGGATGTCACTTTGCAGCGTCGTGGGCTCTATGGACCCAAAGTGTGCCTCAGCTTTGGCCTCAACACCTGCATCTGAAACAGTCTTTTCTCTCTCGTTTGGCTCTCCTACATTACTGGAAAGTTCAGTCATTTGGCCAACACTCTGGCCCCCATTAAAGCCTTCAGATGGGGGAGTCCCCCTTCCCCTGGGGCCCCTCGGAGGCGCCTCTTGGCCCTTCTGATTGCTTAAGTCTTCCTCTTGGTTGCCCGATGCGAAGGCACTGACCCTCTTTGTGATTATCTTGGAGTTCAACACGCCCACCTTGGCGCTGACCCCCCGGGATGGGAGCGGTGGCGTGGAGGAGAGGCGGTGGAGGTTGTTCCGGAGCTCCGCTGCCCGCTCAAACACAGCACTGAGCTGGCTGACCGTGGGGGACACTGCCTCGCTAGTGTCCAGGCTGTCCAGGGACTCTGTGCTGCCGTTAAAACGAGCCACCACGTCCAACCTGCCGTCCTGGAAGCCTGAGGCCTTGTCTGTCTTCAGAAGGACCCTGGTGGTGGCCAGCTTCTCCTGCTGCAGCTTCTCCTGCTGCAACTTCTCCTGCTGCAGCTTCTCCTGCTGCTGCTCGAAGATGCGGCGGGTCTCCTGCAGCTTGGAGTAGCTGGGCGACGACGCCCGAGGGTGCCCGTTCTCCGATTTGGGGTCGAACTTGTTGACGCGCTCGGACACGGTGGACCCGAGCTTCAGCAGCGCGCTGTGGTCCACGTTCTCGTTCAGGCTACCGGCTCTGGGGAGGGAGAGGCGCACCGATTTGTCGGCGTTCTTGGCGGGGTCCTCTCCCTCTGCGTCGGCTGGGGATGTGGTCTGCATCTGCTGGAACATGTTTTTAATACGGTGCACGTTGGAGCCGTACCTGCGCCCCCGGGGGCCCTCCTGCATGTCCCCGTTCGCAGCATTGTCTTTGACGGGCTTCAGGGCCTGCATCCCCGCCTCGTACGCGTTTCTGTGCGGGGATGGGCTCCTGAGCGTGGAGCCAGAGCCGGTGCTCTTGGATGTAGATTCGGTCTTCATCATGGTCAGTCAAGCGTCGCAGCGGATGCTCAGCGGCGGCATGTCTCCTTTCTCAACTCCCGGTGGCAAATCTGTATTATCCAACAGCAGCCGATCCCAGCGAGGGGGGGGGGGGGGGGGAGGGCGCCCAGACGAGACCGGCAGATGGGGAGAAACAAAAACAACAGCTCGCGTTAAGGGCCTGCTTGCATCCGCTGCAATTCTCGCCTAGTGCAACGGAGAAAGTGAGCACGATGCATCTGTCATTAGCTCGTTTGCAGTTCCAACAATACAAACCTAACCTTCCCGGATAATGGCATTACTCGTTAAAAAACATTTGCACAGAAAAACAGAACAGTAATGAGCCGCGGATTTACCGCAGCTGACGACAGATTGCTTACGTTTAATCCCTTTTTACAGGCAGCATCATTTTGATCTCTTCATTCTGTGAGCTGCAGATTTCTGGTCCTCTGGTAGCGGCAGACTGCTGCTGCATGGAGGAGGGAGCCGCTGGGTCATAGTGCCCGTCTCCGATTTTTTTTTTTTTTTTTTTTTTTTTGCTTCTCTGTAGGCAATTAAAAGCCTAATTTAATATATTTAGCACACGTGCATTAACTCTAAATACTGGGTTATAATGAGTGATTGGGTTTTTGCTTCTAATATATGGTATACTAGTCCCAAGCAGTAGTAGCCATCTAACCAAGGAGGCAGCTGCCAGAGCAAGTGGAAAAGATGCAGAGATGGTGGAATAGCTAAAAAAAATTATTAAGTATTATCATAATAAAATATGAAATAACAATCGTGATTTCATCTAACAGGGCTGTGAGGCTACATCAGACAAAAAAAAATGGCAATCGCTGCAGTATTTTTTTTTTTTTTAAATCAAAATATATAAAGTAAATTCAATTAAATAATAATCATCCAAAAAAATATGCAACAATTCCTCTTCTCAGTACAATAAAACAGTCCAGAGGTCAGATTTGACAGCCTTCCCCCAACACGACTGCAACTTCAGACATAAAAATACATATACATATATATATATATATATATATATATATATATATATATACATGAACGACCACTAATGGAAACTCTGTGTAAGCCTGGAGAATCAAACTGAAGCCTCTGAGAGGTAAATCGACCAGCTTTAGGACCCAGTGAACCTCCCTCACGTCAAACCTCCTTGGCCAATAGCACATCCGTTATTTGCGGGCCACATTGTTGCTTCCTGCATTCTGCATCTGCGCTGACAGACAGATTTAATATTATCACTGAAAGTAGACAAAGCAGTTCTAACCCTTTGTTTTTTTAAGGTTTTGAAACCTGCCCACGCAGTCTCAAGTTTTTAAGGGGGCTGTTTTGTCTACGAGGCCAACAACACATTCATAGAAAAGACCAACATGAAATGATACTTTTCACGTTTACCTAGCTGTCATTTGCTTTCCTTTTTATTTTTTATTTTCTGTATTATCATATGAGCTGTATTATCGGACAGGTGAAGGTCTAGTCTGAAGGACATATTGAATATTGCCTGATAAAGACCGAAGTGCTGTCAAACAGGATGTACGTAGGTTTTCAGTGAGACAGTAGCGCCATCTAGATGGTATTCTCGTGTAAGTGTTGAACTGGGGTGCAACTGTGGGCGTGGCAAAGTAACTGTCCTTGGGTGATTAAAGAACAAGTAAACAATACCAGCTTTTTTTTTTCTCCTCTACATAACTTTGTAAATATCCCCTCAATATATAAAGAATAAGATAAAAACATTTATTTCTGATATATGGTAGCACTTTGCCCACTATTCTTAAGTGCAGTTTGTGTTTAAAGATACAACATATAAGATGTTTGAGTTTAACATATTTAAACTGCAATTATCCACAATAAGTGAAGAAAACACAGTTTTGACGTTCAAGATGTATTTTGTTGCACAAACAATCAAACTGAGTCAAGTGTTTTGACATTGTTTCCAAAATTCGAAACACATTTTTAGTGCTGCTTTTGACAACATAAACCAGTACGAGAAATATTCCTAATTGTTTTACTGTTTTCTGGCTACCGTGTTCTTACTAAAAACTGAGATGAGCACGCTATAAGGCAAACTATAGGTGTGACCGGTGGCCATTTCTTTAGTCTATCCACACGGGGTGCATACAGTCTAACTTTACAATTATCAGTAATGAGAAAAAAAACAGCAGGGCATAAATGAACAAAATTTTATGAACCCGCTAAAACTCTGAAAGCTGGACTGGACGCCACAGTGACTCACTATCGCCTCTTAGCATACAAAGTGGTACTGCAAGACAGGACTTAGATCTTACATATCGCACCTTTAATTAAACTTTCTCACTTTGTCACTTATTTGTGATATCTTGTGCATGAATACACTTTGCAGTTACTTTTCTTTTTTCTATGTACAGAAAAATATATATATATAAAAAAAAAAAAGACATGAATAGGATTTTTTTTTAAAAGTTAAAATATCAGAAAGTTTATGATTTCATACCAACAAAAGGAATAATTCAGCTCTTGATTTTCTACACACTCACAGACACCCTGCCGGATGTTATTAGGTGAGGGAGACAAAAATAGCTCCGTCAAGTCTTTGGCTGTGACCAAGCCCCTCTCCAGTTGGCTCTGTCAATCACAATCCAAAACAAGATGGCAGGCAGCCGGAGCTGGGTCTTCCTTTTAACAGGCAAGTCTTTTCCTTAAATTATTCAGCCTCATGCAATATAACAACACTGGCTGACCATCCTCCCGGTTTAGTATGAGGTCTGTGTTATGTAGTATAAACTCTTGAACTTTGTGCCATTGTGTGTTGTCATATCTTAATGGAAAATTTTAGATTCTGTTTGCCATTTTTGACCTTTCAGATAAATTCTTCCCTGTGTTTTTTGTTTTTTTTCATTTTGTTTTTTCACACTTTCACAGTTTGTGCTGCCAGTTTGTTTGGGGCCAATGCAGAGATCAAGTTTACCATTCCTGTGGGGAGGTTATTTACATATGAGCTGATGAGAGAGACTTTCCAGAATGACTTTGAACCTTTGTCGAAACTCTACGGTAAGCGAGGATCTTGTAACTTTACTCTAAAACAAAATAAGATAAAGATCTTCTAATTGTGTCTATTTCTCTACTCCTGTGTTATGAAGCCGGGCGCTTGTACGATGACCCCATGATTTTTAAGTGCAACAGGCAGAATTTCCCAGACCTCCCAGAGTGGCTACGCTTCACCCAGAGGCAACCCTTCGATAATGGCTTCTTGTACGGCACGCCAACATCTCCTGGAAAAAGTATAATTGAGGTGCGATGTCATCATTCACACCCACAGTGGCAAAAGACTTAAACACTTAACGTAATCAGTAAGCTGCATGTTGCATTTCTGGCCTTATTTCTGCACATTATTCTGTTGATAATGGGCCAAACATAGATAACATGCCAGTGCAGACAAATTTGAAAAATATGCAGCCATCAGAAACATCAGTGGTAAATGTCAGGGTTTGTTGTCAAATCCCCAGAGACAAAAGCTTTGTGTTTCTCTCTGGAGCTGCTATTTTGAACTCACATAAAAAATTCAGGAGGTAAAATGTGTTTGAAGAAGAAGAGAAAATACATTTTCTGAAGTGTCACTTTAGTCTCAATCAAACAGAATGTATTATGGCTGGAAAACATCTTACAATTTGGGTGTAACCACAGATTACAGCTATAAATCGGATCCAAAACACTCCACCTTATATACAGTAATTTCTTTTCTTTGTTTAGCACCTTTAAAATTGTTCTTATAATATATATTGTTCATTTTTGTTAATTATCTGAAGTATAAAGCTGACAGGAACCCAAATACATTAAATAATGACACAGGTGGCAATAAAAATGTACAAATTTGAAAGCATAATCACACAAAATAGATAAAATATAGTATAAATATGCAATTTATACACACAAATACAGCCACAAATTTAACAAATAAAACATTTTCTGGCTCATTGTTGTACCTTTTGTTTTAAGTCTACTTATGCCTGTAATAATATAATAATTAGAGGCCCAGATAACAATTTTGGTGATAAACTCGGGAGCTTTTTCCTACAGATCTATGCTGTCAACAAGCGGAGCTATGAAACAGCCAGACACATACTCGTGATCAAAGTTGTTACAGGTACGTGTGCTTTAAATGATATCATGATACGTTTTAGGGTGAGTGTTAATAATGAATGAGTATCTGTGACAGATGAATAAATGGTTCATTGATGTCACTCACAGAGAAGATGCTGCCCTATCAGGCCGAGTTCTTCGTCAAGCTGCGGGAGATTGAAAAGGTGCTGCCCTCTACTGTTCAGGACGAGATAAAGCAGGATTTACAGAAGCTCTGGGACACCGGGGCCTTGGAAATAGTCAATTTTACCAACGCCCTCGACCGGGGTGGCAGAGTCCCCCTCCCGCTGGCGGGACATTTTGAAGGGTGAACGAACGGAGAGATTTTATTATTATTTTTTTTATTATTTTTTTACGTAAAACCTTACTTGTGAATCAGAAGCGTTGAAATACCTGTGTGTTCACTGAAATCTGATTTGTGTCAGTGTGTACGTGAAGGTGGGGTCGGAGCGGTATTTCTCCGAGTGTCTCCTGAGGGTGCTGAAGACCGAGCACCAAAAGCAATGCACGAGAGGGGGCAAAGTCAAGATCCCCGGAGACTGTAACTTCTGCAGCATTCCCAGCAACTGCATCAGCTGGTGCAAGACGGAGCTGGTGAGGTCATTCGTTCGTCATTTAAGAGAACGTTTTAGTCGTTTTGTCTTTTTTCTGTCGTATGTCTTTGTCAGCTGAACACCTTATTTTTCTTGTTTGGACTATCACACGCAAACAAGCAGTGCTAAGATATGAACTTTTTTTTTTTTTTTTACTTTATTTTGATGTTTAATTGACCGGCGGTTCACAAACATTTTGCTTTTTGACCCTTTTGAAATGAGGGAAAGATGACTTGTAATTCCCTAAGTTTTATGTCAACAAGTTGAGAGAAATGTGAAAGGGATAGTTTGCATTTTTTAAAATGGGGTTGTACGAGGTACTTGTCCATAGTCAGCCTACTACCTGCAGTAGATGGGGGTCGGCTCGTCCCTCAGTTTGGACATGCACTGTCCTGCAGTGGATAAGACCAGCAACTAAAATGTGTTTTAGCCACCTGATAAAAAAAATTAAAACTCAGCTTAAGTGTGTGCTATATTTAGAATAGTTTCACTGTTTTATCTTGCAGTCAGGCAGCCCTCTCCGACAGAGAACTAAAATATCCATTTCATCTCTCAGCGAAGAGAAATTTCAGAAGAAATTGTGTAATTCTGTGCTGCAAAACAATGTTGAGTCGTCTTTTTATCCCACTAATTATCTCACAACCACTGATTTTTTTTATTTTTTTATCCTGTGACCCTTTGGAGGGGTCACTATCACCAGGTTGAGAACCAGTTAGGACTGCAACTATTGATCCTGCACCATGAAATAGAGAAATGTCATGTATAAATCACCAAAATATGTAATTTACTTGTTTAAATATTTGATTTTTGTCATGAACAAGGACACTAAGGATTAATAGAGGATCAAAATAGTTGCTGATTCATCTTCTTTTAGAAATGGTCAATTGCTGCATGTGTATTTGGGATATCCAAAGTGTTTCTTTAAATCAACAATCCTGTCATCTTTGCGCCTCCCACTCACTGTGAACACAAGCAGCTCTTTGACTGTCTTTCTGCCTGCAGTTTGACCTGTCGAAGCCGGAGCCGGAGCCCCCTGCTCCCACGGTGGGCTCGGGGATCCTGGAGGCCGCAGGTGACTTCGACCCTCCCGAGTCTCCCCCGAGCAGAGACTACTTCCCGGACTACATGGTGACGGTGATTGTGCCCCTGATCCTCGCCATCGTCCTGTGTCTGCTGCTGGCCTACATCATGTTCGGCAGACGAGAAGGACTGTATGTATCTATTTTAAATCATGTAAATAAAAATAGAAACAATCCGCAAAGTCAAACAGTTTGCTAAATATATATATATATATATATATATTTTTTTTTTTTTTACCATTACCGCAGGTAGGATTTTATATAGCTACCCAAACGCATTGATGATCGTGATATATGGGTTAACTGGCCCTTTAAACAAATTCTTGTATCTCTATGTCGGCTTTTGTTTGACCTCAAAAATCTGTGACATCAAACTGACACATTATTCTTTCTTTACAGTGAAAAGAGGAACGCACGAACAAACCAGTGAGTACACGGAGCTGTTCACTCTTCTCCGAGTAGAAGGATAGCGCTTAGTTACATGGGAGATGATTTAAAGACGGATCCGGACCTCGTTGGTTTTCTGTCATGACTGTGGCCGACACGTTCGGAGGAATCTGAATCCCAGTCAACTAACAGTGCAATGGACTTCGTAAACCCCTGTGATTGTTCTGTGCGCTGCAGGATTCAGCTGTACCACCACCACACCATTCACGGGAACACCGACGAGCTGAGGAACATGGCTGGAAACCGAGGTGCGCTTCCGCCTCTGTCCACGCTGCCCATGTTCAACTGCCGGACCGGAGAGAGGGCCTCGCCGCTGCAGTCCGACAGCCCCACCATCCCCCTCATCATGGCCCAGCAGTGAGCGTCCCCTCCCCTCCCCCACCGATTCCTAGCATTTATACTGTACACACACTCAGCTGCCAGTCTGTTAGGTACACGTATGTCACTACTCTAATATGAGAACCCTGAAATACATTTAAAGTTGATGAATATTTATGATTCTACTGTTAAATATATTTAATTCTGTTTCTAAATGATCTCATGGGATAACGTTTTTACTTTTTATTCAGTGACAGTAGACAAAATATTTGCAAAACAATACAATTCACCTGCACAACAAATTAGATCCTCTGGAAAGATGAGTAAGTTGAATCAGAACGTGAACTCATGACGTGTTCATAGTTAGAGCTTGTTAATAAGGTTCATCTGTTAATCAACACAGCTTTAAAAGCATCTCAACAAAAGCTGAACACCTTCAGGGCTAAAAACCAACGCTTATTTTCTTCACTGATGAATTTCTCCGTGAATCAATTGATCCTTTCGTATATAAAATGTCAAATGTTTTTGTTCCTGTTTTCACAGTGATCCCTACAGTGACACGCTGCCCAGGTAAACCCACTCACCCAACTTCCTCCTACATCACAGTTCTGGTGACTCCAACCATCTCCATGTTGTTGTTTTTTTTTTTACAGGAAGTGAGAACAACGATGGATAAAACGTCTTTGATACACCGAGTGTTATTCATACGGTCATTTGCTGCCACAGTTTATGCTTCTATATTTGCAGTGTGATATTATATTTTATTCTTCTTTTGGTTCCATTAAAATAGTGTGCAATGTTATTTGCTGTTTGTGATTCTGAAGTTAAATCTGGGAAGTCGGCCGAGGATTCGCAAGATAAGATGGGGAGAAAAAAAAGTTTCAGCCAAAAAAGTTGAGCTTCTTCGTCTGACAATCAGAAAGATTTATCGAACTTTTATTCCTTTTAATGAAGCAATCTGTGAAGGAAACAACACTTTGATTAACTCATTAAAACTACAAAACAGTTCATATAACTTGATCACAAAGATGAAAAGCTTCAGTCTTTTCTCAGAGAATGTCATCATTTACATTTCCTGCTTTTGCAGTATAAAACCTGTAAATATCAAAAAGTTACAGACCAGTGCAGCTGTGCTTTTCTTATCCCAACAGTGGTTTGAGTCCGTGTTGTACTGCCCTTCGGAAGCAGCTGTTGTTGTGGTAGATGTCCAGCGGGTGGCTCCAGTGTACCGTTTTCTCCTCTTTTGTTCACAGTTAGGTCTGAGGATAAACTTTATTCTGATGTCAATTCAGTTTCCTATTTTCAGTGTGACATAGAGCCTGCAATGGCTACATGTCAGATTAATGTATTTGGTGGTAAGTTACATTTTACAGTGTTTCAGGTCTGATTTGTTAAGCTGTTATTTCAGCTGTGTGTGAGGTTCAAGAAAAGTCCACCTAGAGTCTTGAATATTGGCCTTGTTTTCACTGCTGCTCAACAGAAACATATTCAGTGCAACTGCTGTGGAACAGTTGATTTCTAAACTCGTGCATATAAGCGTTCACGCATCTCTTCGCCAAAGGCCTCGCTCTCTAAAAAGAAAGAAAAAAATGAATTGCAGCTTCAAGTGGAAGTTCTATTTTCTGAATCCTAAAAGCTCAGTTTCACAACAGTTGCCAAACAGGACAGTGAAAACTCCGCCACTGAGTAGACCACTTCACATGCTTTATTTCAGCACCCAAAATAATTAAAAACATCTCGATTTATTATACATGTACAAAATAAGTACAGAATCTCTCTTTGAAACCATGAAAGTGGGTCTGCTTCCAATTTTTTTTTAAGAAACCCTTTGCGAAAAAAAGACATCAACAAACAACATAAACAACAGGATGGGAGATGTGCTGTTTCTTTTTTTTTTTTTTGCTTTTAGTGAAGAGAACTTTTTACACAGGGACAAACAGACAGAGGGATCATCACTGAACACATGGGCAGGGAATTGAAATTGAACCAGTCACTTGCTTTTTATATACACAGACATGATTGCATGCATTACATCTGCAGTGATCACCTTCGCAGAGGACCTCTGTCATCAAACCAACACTTCAAGAAGAAAACAATTGCACTGCATAGACAACAAGACAACGAGTCAATTTAGTAGCACCAAAGGTTCATTAGTGGCAAAAAATTACAGTATGACCGTGAGAGTTTCACTATCAAACACCAAGAACTGGACCTCATTGAGCTGGAAATAGCACCTTTTGAATGTTTTATTTTCCCCCAATAGACTTGTTGTGTATAAATTCCCTTTTCCTTTCAGAAAAAAAAAAAACGGGGGGGGGGGGTGACTTCTTGTTATGAGGTAGCCATCTACATTTTGCGATGATGGTGAGCGTCTGTCTTGCTCTTTTTTTGCTGGTCTTTGCTTTTGTCTGACCAACGTTCAGGTGTTTTTTCTCATGAATTTAGACGAAGAAGACACTTCACACTTTTTACAATTTATTTAACACCAGAAAAATGGTACATATCATTTGTTGTTTTCAATGTCCTTCTGCAGTGGTAAAAAAATGGCAAAAGTCACCTGTGTTTCATTGCGTGTTTCTTTTGTTCTTTCTCTCAATCTCCAGGGGGGAAATTTTTACACAAGTATATATTATTTTCTTGTTGCCAGTGGAAACAAAAGATTCTTTTTAAAGTGTCCTTGTGGTTGGTTTTGGTTGAAGTAGCAGTCCCCGCAAAAAAAAAAAAACTTGTCATGGTTGGAAGACCGCAGACACCGTCTTCAGTAGAGTGGTTTTTAAGCATGTGGACCAATGGCAGCCGAATGAGTTTTGAATGCATTGAAAAAAGGATTTAGAGATGACTGCTAGAAAAAAAACAACAATGTCATGTCCATATTTCTTTCATTTTTACAAGAAGCAAACGGGGCCGACTTGGACGCCAAATTCCTGATCAGGTGCACCAACATCCATAGGAGCAATGTCAATGATGGGCAGGCGGGATGTTTTCGCTGTCTTGTAGTCGATGACTGTCTTGCCCCATGTGCCAGTGTGTGACTGTGGAGATAAACAAGGAGAAGAAAAGGTCAGAAATTTCATAATTTATCTTGCTTCTTTTCAGGATAATTTACATATATCGCTTTATATATGTCTGTAAAGGCAAGTTCCAGGGGAAACGGAGCTCGAACTCACCGTGCAACCATCCTCGCTGACGCTGTATGTGAAGCGGCTGTTGCCCTCGGCTCTGATCTCGACATCGTTGGAGCCCTGGAGAAGCAGGGCCTTCTTCAGGTTGCCGGAGGCGGAGTCCATGTAGGCGATGCTGTTCTTGCAGTGGTATGTAACGTTCTGAGAGGCCTGGTTGGACATCAGGCGCATGAAGGTCATCTGGATGCTGACATCCTCGGGATCAGCTCCGTCGCTGCCATACTGGAACTGCATGACGAAGGGAAGAGGAGCAGGCATCGTGTCAGAGGCTGAATAGTTCAGGTTAAAGATAATCTTTGTTTTTATTGTTTAAAACTCTGTCTTCTCACCTGGAATCCACCGGTCATGGACTCGCTGAACCAGATGTGCTTCTTCTCTCTGATGTTCTTGCTGAGGTACCAGTTCTTCATGGGGATGCTGGACTCGCTGGGGGAGATGCAGGTCTCGCCGGTCTCCATGTTGCAGTGGACCTTGATGGCGTCCAGAGCAGAGCCCTGGTTGGGATCGACCCAGTACATGCCTGTAACGCAGGGAAACAAAACGGTTTAAATCTGAGCTCACCCTTGTGTTGCACTTTATCTGAAGGCTCCGTCGGAGCACTGAGCGGCACTCACCGCTCTTCCACTCAGGGTGGCACATCCTCAGGTCGCGGCACATGCGTGCGGGGCTCTTCTGGGTGCCGTCGGGGCTGCGGATCTTCTCCACCTTCTGGGTCAGGGTCTTCAGGGTGGTGTCGACCTCATTGTCGCGGTCGCGCATCATGCTGGGCTCGTCAGCGCGGTATCCCCCACGCAGGGGATCGGGGGCCTTCTCCTGAAGGGGCTGGCTGACGAAGTCGAATCCACCGCCGGGGGGTCCGGGAGGTCCAGCGGCTCCGGGAGGTCCGGGAGGACCCTGTTTCGAGACACCGGGAGGTTAACAACTGCTGACACGCTCAAAGCGTCTGAGGGTGTAAGCATGTAGAGGAAGTAGAGATACTTACAGCGGGTCCCATCTCTCCGTTGCGACCGCGAGGTCCAGGGGGTCCGATGGGTCCAGGCAGACCGTTCATGCCATCCTTACCAGAGGCGCCGGAAGATCCGGCAGGTCCCTGTGGAGCAAAACCAAATGATTAATTCATATCAGTTCAAACTGGTATTATGTGTGTGTATGAAAACTGGCAAGTGTGTCAACAGTTACTACATACACAGCCATGCTTATCAAATAAGATTTTTTTTTTTTTACTATTTTTCTGACTCTTTAGATTATTATGCCTCTAAACAGCTGAATTGACTCTCTCTTTTTTTTTTTGGGGGGGGGGGTCTCTCGCTTTAAAAAAAACAACAACTAACAACTCTCTAAATTCCAGATTAGTAAAGAATATTGTTTGCGCGTGTAAAATGCAACAAACTGTAAAACACGTGTACTTACTCTAGGTCCAGCGGGTCCAGAGGAACCAGCAGGTCCTCTCTCTCCAATAGATCCCTGGAAGCAGATGAAGATGCTCACGTTAAATATAGTTCAGCACATAGTAGGAAATAGTATGCACATGGAAAACAGAAGTGTTTGAAATATCCTCTACACAAAGTCCAAAAAAGGAGAGATTGTTTGATGCAGTATTCTATAAAACATTTAATCTTACATGTAACTGGGGAATTGTTAAGGAGATCTTAATATATGTTTTGTAAAACTGGAGCTGAACTCCTAATTAATGGAAATGCGCAGTCAGCGCTAAGGAACAAGATGGATGCAGCTTTCATTTTTGTCTCAAGACAAAGTTCTGATTTCCAGTAAAGTGTTCAAGTTACTCACAGCAGTTCCGGGCAGACCCTGCATGCCAGTGAATCCTCTGTGTCCCTTGTGGCCTCTGTCTCCAGCCTCACCAGCCTCTCCTCTGTCTCCCTTAGATCCAGCAGGGCCCTGAACAAAGGCAGCGGGGAAGTCAACACCTCATGGCCATAATCAGTCCTGTGACACCCTCCGCAATATCTCAAAATCATATTGATGTATTCATGATCAAATATTGTAATATTAAGTAACGTACAGCAGGACCACGGACACCAGCGGGGCCAGAAGGACCGGCAGGACCAGCGGGACCCTAAAGGGGCAGAACGAGTATAACAATTAGGTCATGATGACATTACAAGTTTAGTTGTTTTTTTGTTCAATAGGATTAAGGAGGAAGGGGGGGGGGGGGGTGCTTACAGACTCTCCACGGTCACCAGTCTTGCCAGAGGGGCCGAAAACGCCGGGGGCTCCGGGAGTACCAGGAGGTCCAGGGGGTCCAGACATGCCAGTCTCACCACGGTCTCCCTATGAGGGCACACCTCTAGTGAGACAACAATCTGCAGCTGAAGGCCACTTTTAGAAAGATTAAAGGCCCGAATTTTTGCTTCATATTTTTCAGATTTGGGGCTTAAATATGATGAAACTAGTCCAGTCGGAGAGGGGTTACCTTGGGGCCGGAAGCTCCGTCGCGGCCGGATGACCCGTCGTTACCGGTAGAACCCTGTGGAAGAGCAGTGAAGACGGTCAGTCATCAACTGTGGAGGCTGAATACATGAATACTGCCCACAACATGTCTCTGAATCTTGAGACCTCTCACCTCACGACCAGCCTCTCCGGTAGCACCAGACAGTCCAGGGGGTCCAGCAGGTCCAGGGGCACCGCGCTCACCGAAGAGTCCAGAGGGTCCCTGCTTTCCAGGCTCACCCTGAAGGAACGCAAAAGGAGTCATTTTAGGAGAAATTCATGGACTACTGGAATATTGTCCTGTCCTCAGGAAACAATATTCCATTTGTGTTTTTAATTTAACCAACGTAGTGAGCAATATGGACTCACAGCACTTCCGGGAAGACCGGGGAAACCACGCTCTCCACGCTGTCCAGGCAGACCTACAATACCACGCTGTCCAGAGATACCCTGGGGTCCAGGGATACCACCGGCACCCTGCGCAGAAGGACACGATCACTTAGCAGGTACGCATTTGAAAACAGAACCAAGGAGTACATTTTTGTCTTTTAAAAAACATCTATTAATGAATTACAGCGGGCACTTACAGGGGCACCATCGGAACCGGGAGATCCCTTCTCTCCACTGGGTCCTGGGGCTCCGGCACCACCGACCTCACCAGGGCGACCAGCGGGACCGGTCTCACCACGACCTCCTCTCTGTCCATCTTTGCCGAGGGGTCCGACGGGTCCAGGGGCTCCACCAGCTCCCTGAAGACATCGCACAGGATTACGGTGATACACTTACAGCTGGATCTACGGACTGGATTCACATGGCCGTATATACAGATTATGTGCACATGATGACACTCACAGCAGGGCCAGGGGGTCCAACTCTGCCAGCAGGTCCAGGGAAACCAGTAGCACCCTACAAAGTCACACAAACACACAAAATAAATGACACATCAGTGATTTATTGGTCTTCATCAGCAGTCAGAGTGTCATCTGATCTACTGCTGTAAAATCAGACATGTTTAATGGATACTTACAGGGGAACCAGCACCACCACGAGCACCCTTGGTTCCGGGAGGACCAGAGGGTCCCTGTGGACAGAAACATTTGAAAATGAAGCCCAATCTATTCGTAAGCATAAATACATGAATAGAATTAGAAAACTATGACCACAACAAAGGATTAGCATTCAGAAAAATGTCAACAGCACCTGATATCAATAATAAAATAAGAACACGGAATTCTTTTTTTTACATTAAGATCTTATTTTGTGTTACATGTGGGCCGACTTACCTGAGGTCCAGCAGCTCCGACGGGTCCGGAAGGTCCAGGAGCACCAGCGTCTCCCTTGGGTCCAGAGTCACCACTCTCTCCCTTGGCACCGGGCTGACCGTCAGCACCCTGAGGTTGGAGGACAAGAGAGGACGCACATCAGTGCATGCTTTTCCCATTGCCGGTTCTGATCCTAAGTGAGTGTATGTGTGCAGTTTTTATCTGACTTTATGCATCTAAATCTGCAGAAAAACACGAGTCTCAGGTGAGATGTAAATATCGAGGGGCTTACAGGAGGTCCAGCGAATCCGGCGGGTCCACCAGGTCCAGCCTCTCCACGCTCACCCTGTTGGAGACATTTGTAGGTCACGTTTATGTTCAAGTTTAACAAGTCACGATATTCTGCAGATGGCTCACTGTAAAATACATTTTAACTTTGTTTTAAAGAACATTTAAAAAGTATTTCAGTGTTTTTGTTCCAGGTTTTGTGCGTGGAGAAGAACTTACAGGGGAACCACGAGGTCCAGTGGGGCCAGCGACTCCGACGGCACCACCCTCACCCTAAAACCAGAGAAGAAGAAGAGGAAGATTGAGCTAGTAGAAGTGACAGCACTGACTTTAAACATGACAACAGGAGGATGAAAAGCTCCAGCAGGATCATGAACCTGGAGAGCTCATATTCGCAGGTCCAAACCTTCAAACCAGAGTCCTGTCTGATCTCACCTTCTCTCCCTGAGGTCCATGAGGTCCGGGAACTCCAATAGCACCAGTCATACCACGCACGCCGTCTTTGCCGGAACCACCATCGACTCCCTTGGGACCACCATCACCCTAATAAAAAGAGAGAAAGGTTTAGAAAAAGACAGTTTTACAGCCATCCTTAAGTCGTTTGTATCATCCAGGGATGTTACTGGGTTGTCTTCAGGTGATCAAAAAGGAAAAACTGAGGATAACCTTTGTTTGTTTACATTTTATGAAACACTTAAGTCATAAGTCAGTTTGGCATCAAGCTGAGACACCGCTTTGTTTTTCTCGATGATCATATTTAGCTCACTACAGTCTGGATCATTTTGTGCATTTAAAGAATGTTAAATTCTTGCTAGCAAGTTAAGAAAAAACAGTTATCAACTAGATATCGAAAAAAAAAAAAATGAAATGAAATGAAAGAGATAAGATGTAACATTACAACATTAGTGTGAGTGAATCACAGTTTCCCATTTTCTCTCAAACAAAGAGGGAAACTGCTTCTCACAAAGTTGTATTGGCGTGATACTCACTCTCTCTCCCTTGACACCGGGGAGACCACCGGCTCCACGCTCACCAGGCATTCCCTGCATACCGGGGGATCCCACACCGCCGGGGGCACCGCCAGCACCAGGCTCTCCCTGCACACACGCAAAGACATAAATCACGCACATTATTATCCACAGATAAAATCAAGTCAGCTCAAAGAGGACCATTAGAATAATTAGCAGGCCGTTTTTTTTTTGTTTGATATATCTTTTTCTTTTCCCCTACCTTAGCTCCATCGTTACCACCGGGGCCGTTAGCACCACGGGGTCCAGTTGGGCCAGCGCTTCCAGGACCACCGCGCTCACCAGGGAATCCTCTGTCGCCCTGAAGGTAAGAAGAGACGTGTCAGTCACAAGTTTTGTTGCCGATGACCTGACGAACAAGTTTTTTTTCTCCGTAAAAGTACGAGATACTCACTCTGGGTCCAGATGAGCCAGGGGGTCCGGCCTCACCAGGAATACCCTGAACAAACAGAGGGTGGAAGGTTATCATGAAGTCTGACTCACTGAAGCAAGACTAAGTAAGTGTGTTTATGTGCTTTATATCTGACTATGTAAGAGATGTCTGCATTTGACACCGCACATGAAGCTTACAATTAAAGATTAAAGTGCATTTACAATTCTTTGTGATCCATACCTGCTCACCGGGCTTGCCAGTCTCACCAGTAGAACCTTGGGGTCCGGGAAGACCCTGCACGAGGAAAGAAGGTGGAAAATTTGAGGGTTAAAAAGTAGAATTGTGACACAACTGAGAAATATAAAAACAAAAGACAACACGCTGGTTGCTGAAGGACTCTAAACACCCACCTGGAATCCGGGAGGACCAACAGGTCCCTGCTCTCCTTTCTCTCCAGCAGGTCCCTGATCAGAGAGGGGAAAACAAAATGATGAGGAACACATCATGTAAGCTTTGGTTCATTTTAATTATCTTCCAAGCCGATCTGATAGTTGAAAATACTAATGGAAATATCAGATGCGTCATGCTTCTTAATGAAATAATGCAGACGAGATACATACAGCGGTGCCAGAAGGTCCAGGAGCACCAACATCACCATCTTTACCGGTGGCACCCTGGGAACAAAAACATTACCCAAAATAAATTATTATTGGATTTTAAGGCTCTTTTTTTCACTTTCATTATTTTTATATAAACCATCTTTAACAGATGTAGACTTTGATTTGTGTAGTTTTAACAATATACAGGTACTTACAACAGCGCCACTAGCACCAGCAGGTCCTCTCTCTCCAACCTTACCAGACTCACCCTGTTGGAAAGAAATAAGTCCAACTTTACATTTGCAGCATTGGGGACCATTATATCTTTATCTCCCTGCATTTTATTTTCTTTCATTAAAATAAGTCTGATTGGATTTTCTTCGGCATCAGAGAAACTTTTGGTTATTGGATTAAATCTCATATATACTCTTCGACAAAATAATTCACTTCTGTCAACTTACACCGACTCCCTTGGGTCCGGGGAATCCCATAACTCCAGGCTGTCCTCTGGATCCGCTAGGGCCGGGAGGTCCGGGGCGGCCATCTTGTCCAGAAGTACCCTAAAAGATCATAAGAAGACAGGTGAGTCCAGAGAATAGTGAAAATCTATCCGCTTCAATTTGTTTTGTTTTTTTCAGCCGAATTTTTTTTTTAAGGCTCAGTACTTACAGCAGGTCCAGATTTGCCATCAGGGCCGGGGCTTCCGGGGCTTCCAGTCATACCCTGAGGAGAACAGGCCACATGTGAGATTCATTGAATTTAAAAGACAAACTGTCAATAAGTTATTAAGATATAAGAAAGTTTTATGTGGCCGTTTCGATTCACACAGAAATGAAAGAAACATGCTGTAAAACCTCACCTTGGATCCAGGAGCGCCGGGAGCACCGGGGCTTCCACCCTCACCAGTGGCTCCCTGAGCTCCGACAGCTCCGGGGGCACCACGCTCACCGGGGGCACCCTGAGAAGAGTCAGAAGGTAAATCTATAAATTGTGATAGTGTGTGAAATTCTTCAGGCAAATCTGCTAGGTGTGAACATATTCTGGGATTTTTTTTTTTGTGAGCTGAAACCAAAGTTTAAATAAATTTTCTTCCTGATCTGGTTGAGGAATCATTTGACTGTAACTCACCTTTCCACCAGCACCTCCATCAGCACCAGGGAAACCACGAGCACCAGGGCCGCCCTAATGGAGAAACAAGACACACCAGGTCACTGGGATGCAGGTGAGCAGCTCACACCTCAGAGGTTGAATCCCCCTGGGAATTTAAGACACTGTAAACACTCCAAACATTTTGTGGAAACATTAATTAGAGGGTTTAAACACATAATGAGTGAGGGTGAGAAAATTATTGGTTATTTTAATTTTACGTTGCTATGAGGCAGCAACTACAAGCATCAGAGAGGAATTTGATGTCGTTGAAGAGAAAAGATGAAGCAAACATACGCGCTCTCCGGGGGGTCCGCGGGCACCAGCACCACCAGGCTCTCCACGAGGTCCTCTCTTGCCTTCCTCACCAGAGGAGCCGGGAAGTCCCTGAACTCCAACGGGGCCCTGGAAAAGAGAAAGAAGGTCAATCAAATCTGCCATGTTATTTCCTCATATCACGCAAATAAATAGCATGTAGAAACAATCAAGGGTCGATGTAGTTTGAAACTTACAGGCTCTCCCTTGGCACCAGGCTCTCCCTTAGGTCCAGGGTTACCATGGTCACCCTGATGGCAGAGACACATACATTTCATTTAAGTTTGTCAGGTTGATCCTGGATCTCTAAAACACAAAAAGAAGGATGTGGCTCATAAAAGTTGACCCACTCAGGTGCTGACTCACATTGTTACCCTTGGGACCAGGAGCACCGATGGCTCCCTGACCTCCAGCAGGACCACGAGCACCGGGGAAACCAGGAGCACCAGCGATACCAGCAGCACCCTGTGGGACAGAGAGTTGGGAGTATGAGAAGACTTCCAGTGCAGCATTCAAGTGGAATCAACACAAATCGATGTGTGTGATACTTACAGGACCACCCTTAGCACCGGCGGAACCGTCAGATCCAGGACCACCCTGTTGGAAGAGGAACAAAATATTAGTTTAAGTGAATTCAGCAAAAGTATATGAGGAGTATCTAAAAGAGTGCCTACGGATGAGTCCAGTGTCTACTCACAGCAGGTCCAGCGGGTCCAGAAGATCCTGGGTTACCAGGCTCACCACGGGCTCCCTGGGGTCCCTCGGGTCCACGGCCTCCCTGACCACCGGTCTCTCCCTGTGGAGGGAAGCAACAAAATGTCAGAAGTCTGATACCTGCAATATTCAGTGAGTAAATCCAAAATCAATCACACAGTAAATCATGAACACTTTTTAGCATGTTAATGGAAAATTATTATATTTTAGAGACACAAAAATTACATTGAAAAGATTTTGAGGGAGTTAAAGCACAAAAAAAGTGTAAAAAGCGACAAAATAGTCCCCATACTAATCTTAAACTATTAAGATTAGTATGGGGACTATTTTGTCGCATTGTCACATCACTCTCTGCTGTCTACTCTCCTCTGCTCGATTCCTAAAGTTACCTGTGTGACTTCATGATAGGTGAAAGTTACACAGATCCTTTTAGTGACGGCATCAGAGGTGAAGTCCCATTAGCGGCCTACTGATGCCATCTGGTGGCTACAGTGTTTACCTGGGGTATTCAAGTATTAGGGGCAAACATGTTGTGTTCAGGCCTCTTATTGGCTGACAGTAGTGTAGAGAGAATAATAATTAATCTGCACAGTTCTCCTACTAAAAATCAACATCAGAGAGATGATAAGGCAGACAGTCAGGTGGGTTATAAAGACAGTGAGAGGTTAATATATTGTCTAAGTTGTTCCTGGCTGTAAAGGCAACCCTCATTTAAAGTTAGACAAGAGACGGTAAAGCAGAGCAGGAACTGCTGCACCTGGTCTAAAGGTGATAAACCCAGCGAGCCAAATAATCTATTTTAATAAGATATGTTGAGCGGTATTGGTCGACTTACCTTAGCACCAGCACCACCGGGGAAGCCAGGGGAACCAGAAGGTCCGGTAGGTCCCTAAAAATAAATTTGAATGATGTTAACAGACAATCTTGATCTAAAAAGACATCCAGAAATTAGAGTGGAAACCTGACAGTCTATTTATAGCTTCTGTCTGATACCAAATCAACAGTGCACTGACTCTTTTAGCATTAGTCCTGAACAGTTTTAAGTAGGGGATACAACCTGACGTGCAAAATTGAATACTTACAGGAGGACCAGCGGGACCAGAGTTGCCATCGTTACCACGAGCACCCTGCAGAGGAGGAGATTACATCAAACGTCTGCAGCTCTACGCAACATGTAAGTGCCTAAATATCGTAGGTAAACAGAACCACGCTCTGGTGTTGGTGATGTTTCTCAGCAGCAGTCGCATGTGTATTAATGAGTGGATAAATTCAGGAAGAGAAAAATGTGCAATGCTTACAGAAGGGCCAGGAGGTCCGGGGCGGCCTCTCTCACCAGGAAGACCACGAGCACCCTAAAAAAAAGATCCCCCAAAAAAGGACAAATTTAGCTTCACAGAAGATAAAACAGTTCACACATCCTCCTTTTTAAAGATGTGAATCAGATCAGACTCAAAGAGTTGCATTCAATCTAATTTATTAGTACAGGAAGTGCTTTTATTCCCGAGAGTGATGCACAAGCGAACAAACAAAACGTACCATAGCACCGGGGATGCCATTCTCACCAGAGGAACCACCTTCTCCCTGTTCACAAATACACAAGAGAAGAGACAGGTCAGCTTTGAAACGCCTCAGACTGGAATATAGGTGCAAGTTATGATGAGATTCAACAGCTGGTCCTGCTCCAGTATTTCACCTTGGGGCCAGCGGGTCCAGCGTCTCCCTTGGCTCCGTCCAGACCGCTGAAACCCTGTGGACCAAAATCAGAGCGCACATCGTAAGCTCCAGCCGCCAATCATAATGACATCACAGCATCTGGAAATGATGGTACTGGTGTTCAGCGCTTTTCCAAACTCACTCTGTGTCCCTTGATGCCGGGGAGTCCGGGGGTTCCGGGGAATCCACGAGCACCCTGAATGAGGAAAAAACAGAAATAACTCAGTTTCAACTACATGCAAATGCCTCATGCATTTCTCTGTCAATAAGGGAATGGATCTACTGAACACACCAGGAAATAATTATATGTAAATATCAATACAGGATTCTTTTTTGGCCGACTATCTCCTGACCTTTGCCCTTAATTTGGGAATCGCTCACCTGAGGGCCAGCAGCTCCGCGCTCACCGGGGCGTCCAGCTTTACCGGGTTCACCCTGTAGAAAACACACAGAGTGAGTGTGAGATAAGAGTTCGGATCCCTGACTGCATTGTGTTTCATTTAGACTATAAACATATTAAAAATAAATCGAACAATAACATTTATAATGTCTAACCAATGAAGTCAGTGAAATCACTTACATCATCTCCGTTCTTTCCAGGGGGACCTGAAGGACCACGAGAACCCATGGGACCCTAAAAAACACCAATAACATTAGAACCAAATTAATGTGGAATAGTTTGGGGGAATATTCACTGTGCTGCTGTGGGTAAAGAAGAGAGGATGAGGACAGATGTGTATCAGTGGGCCAAAGACTACAACAGGAAGTGACACACAGGAAGTACTCTGTTTTAAAGAGGCTGTTGGCTACGAATCTGGATGTAAACAATGAGAGTAGCGTGTGACTAAAAACCATTAGGATTATTTCTGGGCTTCACAACTGACTTTTAATTCAATTTAAATATATATATTATAATCAACATCTTCGTCACAGACAAAACAAGAGAGACATTTCTTTAGTAGATTATCATGTATACTCACAGCAGCACCGGGCTCACCGGGCTCTCCAGGGGGTCCAGTGAAACCCTGAGGACCCTGAGGGACAGAAAGAAAAAAAATAGATCAACAGATGCCGTACATCAGATGCCAGAAAAAGATTTAGAGTAGAAATATGGGAAAGTGTCATGTGATTGATGCAGGAATACTTACGGAGGAGCCAGAAGATCCAGGAGGACCACGTTGACCCATAGGACCCTGTTGATGAAGTTTAGGAAAAAGGACATTAGATTCTCTTATGTATCGTTAGAAAGAGAAGGTATGTTGAGTGAAAGAAAAGTCTTCGTACCATTGGACCGGGGACGGGAGGACCACTGGATTTGGAGTGGTCAACGTAGCTCATTTGAGGAGAGAAGTTCTGTGAGGAGGGAGGATGAAGAATCAGTCGCTGAGCTCGACTTAATGCGGCACAAAAAACATCACCGTAAAAGTGCATTCCCCCCCCCCCCTTTGCTGTTACTTTATACTTGTTGTTTGCTTCATACTTTCTACTCACAGTCAAGCTAAGTAACAGCCATTAGTAGAAAGACTTCCCGTTTGAGGGGATGACTGGGAATTTCTTACAGCTCAGTCACGTTAGATGCTGTAGTACTGATGCGGAGTTAAACATGTTCAAGTGGTGTTAAACTAAAACCGGTCAGATTAACAGCAGACACTGGGCTGTCTGTGCTTCCAGTGCTGAAATACACGGAAAGAGGGATGAAGACTTCTGACCTTCCTCCTCAAGTCTGAACAAAGTGAAGAACTACGGACAGAACCTTGGCAGAAATAACGTGACCTGCACTGACATGACTTTTCAAAGATGTAGCTCTTTTGTTAACAGACTTGAATCATCCCTGATGTCTTTCTGGATGTTCCAGCTCGGTGATACTTACTCCGCCAAGGCCAGGGGGGCCAGGGGGGCCGGGTGGGCCGGGGAGGCCAGGCTGTCCAGGGATTCCATCGTTGCCAGGAGGACCAGGAAGACCCTGTAGGGAAAAGGCAAGCAGACACGGTCAGTTATCAATATTTCTTATACTATCTCTGTTTTAATTTGCCCTGCAGGTAGTTCAAAGCACAACTACTACACCTCCACATCCTGTATAATTTCAAGCTAAATTATGAATAGAAACAGATTTTTCCTTAATATTATTCACGTTTCAACGTTACGTTTATTTTAGTTTTTACCACAAAAAAGTAGAATAATGTGGTTCAGAATTATAAAAAAAAATTCATCAAGTTGACTTAATCTGTTTCTCGCTATCATTTATAGTCACTTTATTTTCAGACTGTTTTGTTTAGTGACCTTTGAACTTTCAATGACCTTGTTGACCTTGTGACCTAATTATAAGGTCATTGGCGACAATTACGTCATAACAGTTTCATCGGCATTTAAATCAGCTTGTAGAGGCTCGCTCAGTAAACACACTGCAGTGCTGAGTACATTTTTACATTCTTTAGTCCTCGACTGATGAAACGTGGAGAAGAATATAATCGATCATCTAAAAATCAAATGAGAATAAACTGAATCAAACACATGCAATGCAACAAAGTGTAAGTGCAATGCAACTAAAATGTTACTGAAACTGAATAAGCCGATATTATAGTCATGAAAACTACACAGGAAGCAACACAACATGGAAACACAGATGTGTCTTTGTTTCCACAAATGCATCGAATTGGTTGGACAGAAAATAAATAATCATTTCTAAAAATATCTATGAAGACAAAGGTGCTTTAAACATTATTTGGACAGTCAGTTTGTCCTTGAAGCATTTATATATAAATATCATTTAATATATTGGTATCATTTGCATTAAAGAACAGAAAAGGCCTCTAGAAAAGTGTAAAATGAAGTTCAGAGTTTGAGTAGTCTTTGACCTACCCTGTCTCCCTTGGCGCCATTGTCTCCCTTTGTTGACTACGGACAGACAGAAAAGACGGAGTTAGGCCACACTGCAATGTTTCACCCAGACAGTAAAGACAAAGGCTATCATCAGCTGCTAGAATGACAGACTAAACTGGGCCATGCCATCATCTCCAAATAGATATTATTATTATTAACTTTGAACCTCAGATTCTATTTTCACATTATTTTAAATATCAATCAAAGTCAAAAGGACAAAGTACCTTAGAGTCTGGAATCTCAGGTCCTACAAAACCAACAGAGAAAAACAAAGTGTCAACACTTCCTGAACATTTAGAGACAGACACATTCATTCACAATGAAAAGAATCTTAGCATATAAGTGCATTAAGCTGCAAGTCACGGCTGTCTATAGCAGGGTGGGAGTTGAGCTCATTATAGCATGAAATACTGTAGACTGAACAAGTTCTGTATTGGAAAAGGAGGAAAATAAAAGACGGGAATGTTGTGTGGAAAATGTGATGACTGTAAACTCTGTTGCATCCTGCAGTGTCGCTGCACAGGTAGGCGTGACGGGCGATTACATATTCACTGCCAGACTTGGCCAGAGAACAGGTATAATCCATCGGTGCATACTGAGAGTTAAATAAAGAAAATGTAATCCAAAGTGATTCGTTTCTGAAAGACAATCCTCAAAGCAAGCAGGCAGGCAGGCAGGCAGGCAGGCAGGCTGAGGGCCTCAAAAGTCCATTTGTGGCCAGAGAGCCATGGATGGTGGGAGGAAAACTAGGTGGCGCCACAAAGCTAATGAAACCACAGAATTGGTGGGGAGTACCATCAGTGTCGGGGCAGATAGGGCAGCACTCTCCTTCTGGGATGATGGGATCGCTGCAGTCGGAGGTGTCCTCGCAGATCACCTCGTCGCACATGACGGTTCCACTGTCGCAGACGCAGATCTGACAGGGTTCTGGTTTCCATACATCCTTGTCGTTGTACAACTGTCCATCTAATGTGCAGCTGCTGAATGTGCCTGAGGGAAATGAAATCACAATGAGTCTGGTGATGTTGAGAGTAAATATCCAAAAAGATTGAAGACATCTACAATTAGATATTGTCTTATAAGTGTTTGAAAATTAAATCTGGCAACAGTAAACTGCTTTAGATGCAAATTGTGAAGGCATGTTTGGCCTTTGCTACACCTACACAGGTGTGCATCATGATAGATGCTTGCAAAAACAACATAATATTCATAAAAAGGAAGTGAGGATGTGCTACTTGGATTTGACTGTAAAGTAACACAAACATAAAGTTCAGTCACTACATTCTTTGAAAATCTGGTGTTGTGACTGATTACTGATCAGGAACAGAACCTGTAATGAATTTGAACATCTCTGCATGTCTAGAGGAGTTAAAGATGATTAGGGCCTCTCTTTTATCCGAAAACTGACTGTAGACAGAACAAAAGGTGCCAGAAGTTTCAGCCCAACAATCCTGCTCTGAAAACCTGAGTGGAAAATTACACAGGGCCTGTAATCACATTTCGGGCTGGTGGATGTGTGGTTGGGCCCCAGGAGTGGGAGGACTGAGGTTTGGAGGGGGACGGGGGACGGATGGACAGTTTCAATATTGGCCACAGAGCGGCGCTGTTGTCCTTTAAAAAGAGGCTTTCCGCGCCCTCTGCGTGGTGATTAATTGAGGTCTAGACTATTTCAATGTCGACGTCAGACTTCAGCAATTTTTCCGTTGTCTAACCAGGTTTTGTAAAAACTGGAAAAAAAAACAACGATTAAGACATTCTTCCAAAGTATTATTGGAAAAGTTTAACCTCATGAGGACTGAAAAAGTCTTAATTATTGTGTTTATCACCCAACAAACTTTTGTCTGTTCACTTTTGATGCGCTTTTGGCGAAACTGCTGGCAAAAAAAAAAAAAATCAAGTCTTGGGATGTGCAAGCTTTGGCACATTTGTGGATTGGGGTGCAACTTTTCTAAAACTAGTAAAAACTGCTTTTCAAACTAAACGGGTATCAATAAAAGTTAATTACATGTATTTGCTCTTCTCAAATTTCTTTATCCCTTTGCTTCAACTCCCTTTGAACCCAATGTCCTGTCTTTGCGCATCAGAGCTAGTGCAGCTGCTCCCCTTGGGTTTGCACTCTAGCAGGAGGACGTACACTGAGCATGTATCTGCACGTCAGCGAGAGGAGCAAACAACAAAGAAAAATCCAGTCTATAAATTCCTATTCGCTTCGAGATCTCCCCCGCCCCCCTCCCCTCCCCAAAAAAACCCCCAAACATCAAAACGCCTCAGTGAAAACAGCTTTCCCCATCTCTGCTCACTGGAGCCAGGTATCCCACAGAGGACAATCAGTTCCAGAAAACTGCTCAGCATCCTTTCGGGCTATCCACATCCTGAGGGTGCCACCGTCCCAAAAAAACAACTCAAATCAATGTTTGAAAGTGATACTTACTATCATCCTCGCCTTGACCTCTCACCAACAGCACTGTTGCGCTGAGCAAAAGCGCTAACCGAATATCCACAAAGCTGAACATGTCTAAATATTAGACATGTAGATTCTTTGCGACAAGGGGTGATCCTCTTTTTTTCCTCAGACGCCTCTCATACAGGGTAGGGTCCGTCTGTGCGTAACTCCAATCCAGACCCTAGCAGAAACTCCCTACTGCCTAAACAAATGAGTTAGCTTGGCTTTTATATGCCACAAACTTTTGGGGAGGTCCTGTGCGCACCCGATAACTTGTGCATGTTCGAGTCCCTCCTTCATCAGAGAGAGGGGCTGTCTTTAAACATGTCAAACAAGTTCACGTTTCAGCTGAAACGTGGATGATGAGGGAAAGGCATCATTTATGCGCCGGCTTTCCACCGTTCAGACGTGTTTTTATTAAACCTTCTTGGATTTTCTAAACTGAGACTTGTGTTGTTGGGGTGTTTTGTCTTTTCGGCATCCAACCTGAGACACTGCGTCGCTGAGCCGAAATTAGCTGTTTTGGATTGTATCATTGGAACAGATAGTCTGCCACGTATAGCATTAATTAACCCCAATTTAGTAACGATATGAGCAGCTGAGGACTGTTTTGATTTCAGTTGTTCAGGAAAATTTTATTTCATGAGGGGCTAAGTGTTTTTTTTTTTCTTAAAAATAGAAGAAGGAGAGGGTTCTCAGGGATGTCTGAGGATGTCAACGTGTGCGCAATTTACGCACGGAGAGCAAACCTGACGGAGATGAAAACTTCTTAAATGTTTGTAGACTGTACGAGTTTCCACAAGTAATTAGGTTCTTCTGCCCCTTACAGACATGTTCAGGAAAAAAAAAATCATCTGTGAGTAGCTGCATTTAATGTAACACCAGCATACTGTATGTACAGCACACATGTATTCGAATATAACTTCACATATGCATTGCATCCAGTTACAGTAACAGCAAACCATGACGTCATTAATAAATGTTAACATATTCCCTAAAATAAACCTTTTGTGTTTCCCCTAATTATCCAAACCCTTCCTCTACAACTGTCACTCAATGGTGCTACAGAAGCCACATGAACACAGTTGAAAAGCATGTACAACTAGTTGTGTTTAAAATCCACCCTTTCCAAAAAGAGACATCGCCATCTGATGATGTTAGAGATAGACAGGGAGGGAGGCAGAGAGAAGAAAATCTGGCACATCCACAAAGAAGTCTGGTTACACTGTGGACACGTTGCAGCTTCTACAAATACAGTGTGGCCCAATCTGACCTTTCATTTACTCTCTTGCTGCGCTCTTCTTTCTTTCTTTTTTTTTTTTTTTAACATTCAACCTAAAAACGCTGTCCTGTTTTAACTATCTGGAAACGAGATTAAAAGCATGTTAGATTGTGAATCCAGCAGATTAAATGATAATGAATGTTTTTTTTGTATGTTTTTCAGTTGTTTGAGCACAAACGTTAGTATGAATGTTTTATTTTTAAAAGACTTCATTCCCATTTATAAAAAAGTAAAATCAAGAGTGTATAAAATAACATATTCTTCCTGTGATTATATTTTACAGTATCTTGCAATGAAAGTGTCATGTAATTTCAAAAAAATTGAATATACAAATAAAATGCTTAGCTAACACTAGCCACGTCTTAACTAGATCAGCAAAAAAAAAAAAAAAAAAAAAGACAAAATGGTCATAATGAACAAGCAAGACAAACCTGAAAGTATTTAAGTTTGAAGAAAAACATTAAAATAACAATAATAGTACACACAAGCTTTTTACCAACACCTACATGCTATTATACCAAAGCATGTAATACATCCGTCAGTCCACTAGAGGATACCGTGTCAGTGTCATGTTTAGCCCCGCTAGGCGTGAAAAGTACATCCATGTATGATCGGAGTTGAAGAAGGAGGTCATGTGACGAAGTACAGTACAAAAAGACAACGTCCAAATAGAGACAAGTTGGGGAAAGTTGGATGGAAAAAAAAAACCAGAACTTTTCTCCCACAGACTGGGGTTTGAGTCTCTGAGAAAACAGAAGTCAAATCAGATTTTCTTAAAGTTACGTAAACGTTGTAACTTAATTTTAACTTACGGGACATAAACAATGTTACTGACGTGACATTATGTGAAGTCTTTTCTTGGTTTGGTTTTTGGTGGCTTAACGTAAGGCTACTTACTTTTCACGACTCGGCGAGCCATAATAATGACATGGTACCCTCTAGTGGAATGACGGGTGTATTACAGGCTTTGGTGTGATATCGGGTTGCATTATAAAGCCAAGCATAATTATGTTTTCTTAAATTCTTAAGTTATTTTTTCCCCGTGATCTTGAACCTAAAGTGCCAATACAGCCTATGATTGGTATGTAATTTGCTTTGTGCTAGTTAGTGTAATTCATACTAAGTGGATCAACAAAGAATAAAAATCACCATCATGAAAATGTGCAAAATATTCATAAGACAACTAACAAGGCTAAGTGAAGCTATATGAGGAATAACAGGAAAACTATTTGTACTAGATTGTAGTTTCATGAACGCTAACTACTATGCTAGGAGTAGAATAAATTGTTTGGGGTTTTGATTGAAAAGTGAAAAAAAAAAAATTCAGAAAACGAATTCTAATGTTTACTTAAGCTTTTCGTTTCATCTCTTTTTCCTGCTAATCTGAAGACATCTGCACGTCCGATATGCAGACCGTCAGCACAAGTTATGATATTGCTCAAAGTGCAGAGAAAATGAATAGTTTCCGAGGAAACGTGTGTCGTTAATGATTTAGTTTGAACTAAACAGGTGTTTTTTAAGTATCTGTTCACCGTCTAATGAAAGCAGAGTATCTGCTCGAACACCTGCCAAACAAACAGACAGCTGTCAGCTTCCCTTTCAGTGCCGACTTAGGTTTTTTTAGTTTTTTTTTTTTTTTTTACAGTAAGCTACACCTGATTTAATGCATCCATTGCTGTTTGTACAAGGCTTAGTTAACTTTCCTTGAAGAGAAAGATACTGGTGTGTGACATGTACGGTGACAATTTGCATCTTTTCTTATATTGCGCACATAAATTATCCCTTAGAAATGGCTACTAGCGAGCGTTTTGCTCCAGGACAAGATACATCCATTTGAGTGACTTTTATTAGCTTATTTTTGGATAAGAAAGAGAAGGATGGGGATTGTTAAAGTACACCACAGATTTCAGAGTGTTGTAAATCCAATGGAAAAAGGGAAGTGTGTTTGTTTGAGAGGAAACCCATTTGATAAGACTCATTCCTGTGTGCTGTGTCTGTAATTCTAACTTAAAAACTACATTTTCCTCAACAATATGTGTATTTGTTTTATTCTCTTGCTTTCATTCATTTTCTGAATGTTTAAAATGCAATGAATCAGGTCACATCAGATGAGGAATCCGGCTTTGAAGCAACTCTTTCAGAGAGACTTTCCCCGAGCGAAATGAAGCTGGAGCTCGCAGGACAGTGTTTAAATAGAACTGGTAATTTTCTAGTGTTTGCTTTGGAATCCAGTTGCTGCAATCCATAATATAAAGAGCTCAGGCCGATGGTTTGGGTGGACGCATCCCACAATGATTTTATAGCATTTTAACTGCCTTCACACTCCACCATTGTAGCTTGAAGCTACCTGTCGTCTCTCCTCTCTGTGGGATGAGATATTTAGCATATCTTTTCTGGGATCTGGTTCCCTGTCCAAGAGAATCTGAAACAATCCAACCTCTTCTTATTGCCAACGTAGAAATCCACCCGTGAGAAGATAATTCTTGTGTCAGAACAGAGGGAGTAGAAAAATAATGGAATCGGAGCCACCATGCTTTGTAGACTCGAGGGAGGAAATTCCACGTTTGTCATTGGCAGCTTGTGCAAGTGCTCGAGCCCGAGATGTAACAGGTTGTGGGAAAAGGTGTCTCCGCAAACTGCTGCTGCGACTTTTTTTTTTTTTTTTTTTTAACGGCCTTCTTCCTCATTAATGAGAATAGGGAAACTGTTTTTCACGATGAAAAACAACAGGCCTCCCGTGGACGAGAGTTTATGGACGGAAACGGTTGCTGTTTGATGGCGGAGGGGATCGTGTGTTTGTTGAAAGCGGTGCAGACCCTATCAGGAGGGCTCAAATCACACAAACATGTCCTGCACTGATGCTCGGAGGGCTGGATGTAATTGGATTACTTCACTTCAGGCAATCAGCAATAAATTAAGCTCATATTTTGAAGAGGGCCTCTTTGCATGCAGCAGTAAGACTAAGAAAACCATGCAAAGTCACTAAACAGATCTAAACTGTACGTTCCACTGCAAGCTGTCTGAGCCACAGCCAGCAACACGTAGCATCTGCCTGCCGTGTCCACGTGTTTCTACTTGTAAGCCTGTGAGCCTCCACTGCTCTGAACTCAACAAAGCCAAACCCTCTGTCTTTCTGTCTGTCTTTCTTTTCTATCACTAAGTGCCTGGAGGCAATATTCTTCCACCTTATTTAAGCTACCACGGGGCATTTATTTGTTTTTCCACTTAAAAAAAAAAAAACCCAACTGTACTGTCTCCTGTGACTCGTTGTCTGAACGGCAATTTGCAATAAGGGCCACTATTACTTGCTGTTAAATATTTGTTCCAGGTCGTTATAATGTTTGTTAATTATTGGCAATCATGGGTTTTTGCACAGACGTTCCTCGCTTTTTTTTTTTTTTTTTAAGCAGAGGCCCATTGTGGGCCCACCACCTGCTGTAGGCAAAATTACAGGGTACTATGTGGAAAATTGTACAGTATCAAAAATCAAATCAGTCACTGCACAGTATGTCTTTAAATTCTAAATGGCTGTTATCAGGTTTACTCCCAACCTGTAACACTGTTTATCTGCAAACACTATTAAATATGAAACAATCATGATTTAAATGAATTTCTTTATTTAATTTGATGCAGAATCACCTCTAGTAAGGTAGCACAACACCATTTTTTTTATTACAAAACACCAAGAAATCTTCCAGGAGATTTTGGAAGAGTTCACTGCAACTTAGTCATTTTTTCCACTGATTTAGGTCACTGATTTGATACCTGAAGTACTAACATGACTGATACGCATCCTTATGGTCAGTTTAAGCTTTACGAACACTGTTTCCAGTTTTTATGCAAAGTAAAGCTGACCCATTGGGAATGCTGTGTCTTTATTTAGTGGCTTTTTATCGATATCATCAATACTAGCTATCCGAATAGTGGTTTATTATTGGAATTTATGAATGATGTGAAAATGTTGCGTCTAACACAGAACAACAACAAAAACAAATGTTTAATCTCCTGTCACATATGATCAATTTGGAAATCTGACAGTCCTTCACATGTAATTGTTATTGATTGGATGTAAAAAAAAAATATCAGTGAAAATGAATATGCATAAAAATATGTACAAAAAGTAAATGGATGCCCAAGTATTTAAATCATCCAGACTGTATTTCCTCTCAAGAGTTCTCCTCACCATGACATAATGTTTCACCTCCCCTTTTGGGCGTGAGATAAATTGGTGAGGAACCCAAACCTACAAACCGACAAACCTATAGCCACGTCCTTTATTAGCCAATCAGTGATGGCTTCATGTTAAATGCACATCTTTTGACTAAAAGCCCAGATAACTAATTTCCTCTTCGTACCCACAACACTACTTTTTTCATGATTGAATGTAAGATGTGCTTCGCAGTTATCTGTTGGCTTCATTTCTCTCACTAAACACACATTTTAGCTTGGGCCGTTTCGTTGCCCTGGTTTTCTTTCCGTCCCTGCATCTGGCTCTCTCCGGTGTCCCAGCCCCCATCCCAACTCTCTCTGGCTCTCCATCCCTCCTTCTTTCTCGCCCTGCCTCCTCTCTTTTTCTCCCATCCCATCCCATCCACCGCCCACCCCTCCCCCTTCCTTCCCCCTTCCCCCCCCACCGGCGCAGACATCCAGTCAGACGCGGAGAGTGGATGGAAAGTATGACTGGATCCTTCCCTTACTTCAGATAATGTGCGAGGCTGCTGGCGAGCGTGGCACCGCGAAAAAACAGGGAAAAAAGTAGGGAGAAAAAGAGCAAACGGGACAGTGAAAGGTTTATCTGAAGGGCTGCTTTTAGTGTGTCATCGAGTCACTGCTCTGGTTAATTTTTCTACTTAGTTTATGTTCTTTTCAAGAAAAAGTTTAACACGTGTTTGCTTTTCTACAACAACTGATTGTTAAATGGGTACAGTTGAGTTTCTGTAGAAAACAACTCCATAAATGATGTGTAACAGCTCCGCAACAAATGACACGTCCCCATACGTCCCACTGACAATTTATAGTAATCAAGAATCATAGTGTCCCTTCATTTATGTTGATTAGGAGAGCGTCAGAGGCCACGAGACAAAAACCAAAGAGCCCCACTGTGCATGTGGGTGTCATATTTCCCTGCCACAATGGCTCAAACTGAGGCAGAGCCCACTGCAACGCAGAGAGGGGAGAGTTAGCACAAAGATGTCGGGAAGGAATATTATTTTTCTGGATGAGAGACGCACACAAAAAGAAGGAAAAAGTGACACAAGTCTTCATCTGTGTGTGTCTGTTTCCAAAGTAGATATATCACACACTCTTTTAAAATCATTAAACTAAAACCTGCTTTTTAAAACTTTTTTTTTTAAATTTCTGGTATTTGATGAAATCTAAATTTTCCTCTCATTCTTCTCTGATGAGTGTTTCCAGTTGATCCGCAGTCTCTTCAGGGTGGCTTGATTCTGGTCTTTCCCAACATCTGGGAAAGTTAGTCAGTGCTTTTATGACACTATCCATTTCTTGTCCTTTTATCCTTCGTTCTTTTTCTCTTTTGCATGATCCTCACAGAAAACCACCATTAACCAAAGGCTAAATTTGTTTTTAAATGATCTTTTTTCTATTTTATTCCGAGGTCTTTTTGTCTTATGTATTTTGCATATCTCTTAGTCATGCTTATGTCTCCTCTGTACCACCAGTTGTAAACATTTAACGTATAAATAGTGTCTAAGAATTGTGATTTGAGGCCAAAGTTAACCTCTATCACAGAGTGAATTCGCGAGGAATCATTGGGGGGAAATGAGCTCAGAGATCCCGTCTGGAAATGTCGTTACTCCAGCTGTCTGACACCCCTCTGCAAGCACTCACAAATACTGCGGCCTACGGAGATGTACACATTTGATAAAAAATGGAGGTGAAAGCCGGGAAAAAGAAAAAGGCAGAGCAACATAGAAAACCATAGAAAAGCAAAGAGAGAATGAAGGTTTGAGTAGGCGGAGACATCAGGTTTGGAAAGTAGAAGTTTTAAAAATTCATTATTTCTATAAAACTAATAGAGAAAAGAGGTAAAATACACAGCAGGTAACCTAAAACTGAGAGACACTGGAAATGGAAATAGGGAAGCCTGTAACTATGTAGGGAAAAAATTCCCATCTGTCTGATGACTCATACTCTCCCCTCAGCCGCAGAAACGAAATTCAACAACGTCCTACTTTTTACTCTGCAAAGACAAAGATACTCTGGGAATATTCTTAACACAGTCAAAAGTCCTTTTACCTAAAATATATCGTATATATTTTGGTATGTCTATAATCTCAAACTGTTGCTCCGTCATGTATGTATGTATGTTATCCATAAACTCTGTGGTTCTCCGTGTTTATAAAAATGTCAACCTTTTAATCTTCCTCTTAGTTTGTCTTGTTAGTAAAGGTTTGGCCTGCCAGAGTTTTTACTGAGAGACAGTAAAATACAAGCTGTCATGTTATCACAGCCTTGGCAGTCGTATCTTGTAGGATTTTCCGTGTTGCAGAAGTTAAAGGTATTAGTCAACCTGGCTACGATGTCCTCTGGATAGTTTTTTTCTGCAATACTGAAGAAGAGGATAAAGAAAGATTTTCTCTTCTTCCAAATCTTAATTTTTAAACTAATTCACAAATTCATTCTGATTCAATCAGACATTTAATCTCAATATCACACCATCAGTTTCCAGGTGGGCAAAATATTTATTGAACCGTGAGTCTCTCTTTATATCAAGAGACAAAGTCAATACAATTTTATATTACACTAAATTATATTAAGTATAATAAGGTAAAACTGTAAGTGAATTGGTCCATTTTCAGCTCTTTTCTTTACTCTGCACATTACTTTACCTTGTTATATTCTGTAATCATCAATCAAATCCAACTCAATGACAAGAAAATAACCAGGATGAAGAAGAAGATGTTGACAATGCAAGTAAATAATTGTAAAGTCAAGCTTGCCGTCACAAACGCATCAAAGCAAACCTTCATTAAATATTGGACCTGAATGACTTTACATTGTCTTGTGTTATGATTTGTGCACCGTATGTGTCCATAAATTGTACAGATGTACAGATTTAAAAAAAAAAAAAATACTGTTTAATGTGCTTTTAATCGCTCGCTATATGCGAGCAAAGGAAAATGATGACAGTATTTCATTAACTAAATTCCTCCTTAAATATTTAGAAAACCCTTCACGTGTTGATGCTGCTCATCATTTCACAAGATTGCGAGTCTGATACTTGATGTCAACTTGTTGCTCTTTTATCAGTGTGGTGTAAAATCACTCTTCACATGATGCCCTTGTTTTTTTAGGACCTCCAGACCATTGACACGAGGTTGAAAAAGTGTCTCCCTCCAGGACCGAGCAGGAAACCACAGGAATGATGTGTGGAGGTAAACGACACTCACTATGTTGTTTGTTTGATTTGGCAAAAAATAAAAAGTGTTTTAAAGGCTGACGTGCACTGGAAAGTTGCCCAGAAAGCGTAATCCATTACTCCCCCAAAGTGTAAGGAGGTTACTCAGTGATGAAGGTTTTTAGCACTGCTAATTCTTTTTGTGTAACTTTTACTTTCATGTCACGCAACTTTATTTCCTTGAAATCTTAGAAATCCTTCCCAATCATTGGTATTTTAATTGGACTTTTATCACAGACATCGGTGGCATTTCTTCTGCTCCTCTTTATTTCTGTCTTCTGTCTCATCTCTTATGTCTTTCCGGCCTTGTTGTGAGCACGTTTTATGATCGAGTCCTTTGATTGACGGCGGTGGTGAAAACACAATTCGGAGGGTTTGTCCTTATTGGAAAAAAACCAGCGGTATTGGTCGTTTGTTCAAATAGCTCCAGCAAGCTATGCTAACGTTTGGCTGTCTTGAAACGCTTTTGTCTGCAAGTTAGGATTTTTTTGTGTGTTTCAGATCAAAGGTGGAAGTAGCGTGATGCTGTTTACAGTGTAAAAACCCAGATACCTGCAGGTGGATCCTTTTCAGAGGAGCTAATTCCATTGACTGTTTAAGATTTTATCGCATGCTGAAATCTTTTGTAATTTGTCTCATTTATGAAAACATGAGGGATGGAATCTGTAATTAAGCACCTCGAAGACGGAAATGCTGTTTGTTTTGGAAAAAGAGGAAACACCCGCGGACGTTGTCACTTCTGAGCATGTGCAGTAGATCCCTCACTGCTCCATTAGAGCGAGCTTGCAGTCCGGCCTGAAGTCGACTGAGCACTTCGTAATGGTTGAGAAGAAAAAAGTGACCTCAACACAAAAGAATGCAGTGTGGTCTGTTCTCCCTCCCCTAACATCCAGCACGGGTAAAAATTACTTCTCTTAACCCACTGTTTAGCAGACGCAGTGTATACAACTCCAGCCATTTAAATGGCCAAAGCCGCCTTCTTCTTCTCCCTCCTCGCTTCTTCCTCCTCCCTTATTTTCACCTCCTTTTTTTCATGGCGAGGATTTGTGTAAAGTTGCCACGTTACACGCTTTCTCTCTCTTTGCAGAGATATTTAAATAAACTGACAAAGTTGTTGTTGGACGTGCGTACACAAAAAAACTGTGACTGCTTAATCACTGTTTCATGCAGTTTTTCAAAAGCCGAGGCGAACAGTTTTGTACATTTTGCTCAGGTATTGTGAAGTTTTGTTGATATTTTCAGGCCTCATTTACTCTTACTAGTGGTTTTGAGAATGCCGTATCTTTCAGTTAAGTAAACATATCCTGACCACACACATTGGCAGCAGTTTCCTTCCTTTTGTCATTGCTTTCTCTCTGTTTTTGATATCGTGTAATTGCAGGAATTGATACATCTTAAAAATTGCAGAGAAAGATGCAGAGAAGATTAAAAAAAAAATCTTTAAATGAAGTCCAAATAATTTCCCCCAGCTAAAGTCAAATCTGTGACAGCATGTCACCACCTACAGTCTCAGATTCAGACTCTTTTGGTGCTTAAATTGTTTGCCATGTTGAAAATTCACCTTCAGGAGAAGACATTTCATGCATAATGAGGTATCGTGGTGCCAGCCACATGTTCACAAACCACTGTTGCCGCTGCTGTTGGAGGAGGAGGTATTGAGATTTATGCTTGCCTCCTATGTCACCCTGAAATTGTAGGACTAACAGCTTTCAGATGTTGCCTAGAGAGGAAGTATGGAGAATGGCAGTGGTGGAGTGGGAAGGGTGTGTGCTTGAATTGTGCTTTCCAAATTATATTTATAAACTATACTAATGTCGGTATTAAGAATTGTATTAATTTACAGTATGCAGGGCATTAGTAATAGTAGTAGTGGTAGTAGTAGGAGTAGTAGTAGGTGCAGGGTAAGGGAGTGAACGACATATATTGCATTATGTAAAATGTCTATTGTCCTTTGTCTTAATGTTGTGCTAGATTTAATACTGGTCATATCTACTTTATATGACCATCAAAAATAGAAACACCAGTCTGATGTAATGTAATGAAATAGAAAACAAGACTAGGTCCAAACCTAGCATATGGCTTGACTGTATATGAAACTGCTTTTACTTTGAAATACGGGCTTTTAGTTTGAAATAGATACAAGAAGTCAAAGAATTTGGTTGCCTAATGCTGTAACTTTGATCACTCAGTGAAAGACATGTTTATGGCTGGCTGTAGACACGAGTTTGCAGTCAGTTGCAACTTCATTTACAGTTATGTTGCGTGGACACCTGTATAGTTTTGAAACCAGGTGATCTGCGTACAGATTTTCCCTTGTTTTTGTTTTTTTTAAAGGCTGCATTGTCTCCTGCAATTCTGCATTTAACAGCATCTGTTAAAATGTCAAATAAAGACAAAACAGTCTTTCTCGCTTGTCGTGAAAAAAGAAGAATGCACACCTCTATTTTTTATTTCTAATCATTCAGTTGCCTTGCAATATTGCAGTGATGACCTATTTTGAAGATTTCCAAAAGAGCGTTTTCCATATTCACTTACTTCTACCCCAGATTAAACTTCAACACCACAATCAGTTGAAAAAGAGCTGCAGCAAAACCATTTACCTCTTATGAGAAAGTGACTCATGAGTAGAGAGGGCAGTGACTGAATATCCTAGTCAGTCCCAAGCTTTTGGCTTTGCACTCAGACTTGAGCTCTATAAACCTTCATCCTAAAATACATGCAAAATTAGAGGGTTATAGAATAGAGGAAAAAAGGCCACTGGGTTTGGTTCTTGGCCCCACGCACTCAGCCGCTCTGGACTTTTCTTTCCTGTCTCCTATTATTCTTGGTCTCCGGCCTGGATGAGTCAAGAGATGGAGAGAGTACGTAGGAAGAAGAAGAAGAGGAGGGATGGAAAGGGATCGAGGCAGACAGAGATAAGCAGACAAAGAGGCAAAGACAAAGATGTCAGGGAGAGGCGAAGGGATTGATAAAGACTCGCTCTACTGCCTCTTCCTCTGTCTGATCTGGCTAATGTTTAAACAAGATTTAAATTAAAAAAAATTGGGGAGGTGTTCAGGTGCAATCATTTAATGAGAACTTTCAATCCACGCCAACATTTTTTTTTTTAATCAGATGTTTAGTTCTCTGGGGAACTAATGTTAATCTGGAAGCAGTTCTTTGGACACCAAATTACTATTCCTATATCCAAAATTTTAGTCATTCATACCAACTGATAAAACCTTGATATATAAAATAGTTCATTCTGATTCATGGTCTGGTCACAAATTCTCACATTCAGTGGATTCGCGAGCAAAATAAATGTACTTTAGCTTTGTTATCCCACAGATGTGACCCCTACTGAGGTTTTCAAATGACCGTTGGCAGGCTTACTGGCTTGGAGAGCTAATAACTCTACACATGGTAAAGAGAAAATGCTGTAGAAAGAAGCTCGGAGATCAATCGTGACGTTCCTGACTTGCCAGCATGTTAATGGGTATAGCCGCAGCAGACTACCAACTCGCTCCGCGAGAAGTCAGAAGGGTGCTGAGCGAAGTGTAGTAAGATCTAAGTTGGAAACTGTCAGTCCGCTAGAGTATGTTGATGGACAATGGCATCGGCATATGTCAGTTTGTTAGACATCGCACAACCCTAGAGTTCCCACCTCATAAATTGTTGACATTAGTCGAGGCTTTTATTGATCCACAGAAGCCCCCCAACAGAATGGAAATATTGCACAAATAAACAGAAACCGTTTTCCAGTTCTTCAGACTAACTATTTTTGATCCACCTCGCTCTAGATATGCTTCTAACACAGGTACACCGATCCTCCCAAAACCTTTCCAAACACTGCGTTCTTTTGCTCTTCTACAATGTCCTCGGTCTGATTTCTTTTCCAGTCACATCCTAGTGAGATATGTTTAAGACCGTGTCCAAGAGTGACAAAACCAGATGTTTTTGGTTGCTGGTGCTGCAACCTGAGCGAACACTGTCATTGCAGCAGCCAAGTGTGAGATCGATACTCGAACTAAAACAAGTGTCTTCCTGGAAATCTTCCTCAATGAAGACAAAAGTGAAATATTAAGTGTGGCGTGTTCACAATTTCACTAAATAATCTGATACTCCTCTTTGGCATGTCACATCTGTTATCTTTTCTCATAAAGATGGATGTGCCATCATAACGCTACATTAAAGATCAGCCTCTGCTTGTTTGAAGGGAAAAACGCATTTTACAGAAGTGTTTATTAGAGTAAGTTGAGATTCATTTGCAAGGGCCCTCACAGTAGCAAGCCCTTGTTTAAAAGAGCCTCTTTGGCTGCCTTTGTTATATAGTGACTGAGAAGATCAAGGGCTTTTTATTTGAGGTGTTTGAGCACCCCTGGGTGTTTTACAATAGCTTTAGGTGCTTCTGTTGTTTAATTGGGAGCCAGAAACCAGTTTGGGGCCCTTGCAAAATGTACAATAGGGGGCTGCGGGTCTCAAAGGCCCCTATTTAAGACTAAACATGGCTGCACTGTAATGTTTTATGGTTGTGGAAAATTAATATGGAAAAGATTGGCCACCTTCGTTGTTGTTAATGCACAACTGTTCTTACATGATGGTGTCTATGAAGCTTTAGGAAAAATTAGACATTTTATCAGCAACAAAACAAATAAACAGAAATATGCGTATGTTCAATGTTAATATTTGCATTTCTTCCGCTAAACAACATATGATTATGATGATGTTTTTCCTTCATCAGATGTGCAATTCAAGATGTAACAGTAGTTTGGTGAGGATGTTTATAATGGTTGTTTGTAAAAAAAAAATGTATTTAGTTGTGATGCCTTTTATTTCAGTTGTCCGCTGTGTATCCACCGCGACAGAGTAGATGAGTCTATGATATCAGCACCTGTCGACGGGGGTTTTGTAATTCCTCTCAGTGGCAGGAGGGGAGACAAACGTTCTGCACTGCAGGTTTAAATGAGGCTGACAAAAGAAATTGGACCACTTTCATTGTCTGAGACTAAATTCAGCCTCCTGCTCCCAAAGTGAGCAAACTGAGTGAATGTAAACTCACTGGCATTAAATCTAGAGTGAAGTTTAGGGTCTTTACTACCTGAGCCAAGTGCTGATTGTTGCCACTGGGCTTTTTGCGGGTTATTCAGCAGATTAAACTAAGTCAGCATCAGGCTCCCCAGTGATGGAGCTCCATAAAGCGGCCTGCTTCCCCTCTGCTAATGGGGAGCATACGGCAGGTAGAGAGGTGAGGGTGACGGAGATGGGGCGGCAGGTTTTAGACGGCCTCAAACGGGAGGAGTTAAGGTCTCAGTCAAACCGTGGATGTGTGAACCCCCCCCTGCTCGTATGAACCCACTGCAGGGAGGCGACTCCAGGTCCATATGTTGAACACAGAGAACTGGCAATTAGGCTTCATGAGACGCTGACACGACTGCATCCTGGCAACCAGGTATATTGTGTGTGTATATTATACAGTCTCAGAGTGTTTAAAGTGAAAAGCAGCTCTGCAGTTTGAGATAATCACCATGACTGTTTCCAAACCGGATATAAACACGAGAGGTTTAAACGCCTTCTGTCTGCGATCCGGAGAAACACAATTCACGTGACTTTGGCAGTTGCTCACATTTAAGGGGGAGTGGGGTTCACATTCAAGTTGGCAACACCTTAAAGGACAGAAGCACAATGCAAGAATTTACCCATATTTGGCTGCCGTCAGCTGTAAAACTACACAATCAGAGTTAAGATTCCACATCACAGCTAAAATAAATGCACCCTGGTGTCCAAGTTTTAACTGTGATGGCAAGTTTGGAGCTGGTTTCTGTTTTTTATTTTTTTTAATACTTTTTTGTTTTGCTCTGCTGACAGAAACTTAATTACTCAACTTGAAAATCAATGCATTGCTTTGAATTTCAGCCACGAAATCACTTTATTACATTTCAGTTCCAGTTTTGTCCAAGTGTTCAGGACCCGGAGATAGCCATGTTTGGACTTTGTTGTTCACCAGTAGACCCTTAGTGCTTCGGCAAGGATACAAGCTCTGCGACTGACTCCTCAGAGGAAATACCATAGAAAACACTGTATGTAAGAGAAGAGAACAGACGCTCTGAGCCAAACAGGTTCGAGATGATAAGAAGAAACAGCAGCTTTTGAGGTCTCCACGTCACACGTTTGACTCCAAAGAGCCCTGATAGATGGTTTAGGGAGAGTTGGGAGTGGGTGGGGCTAATGGATGCACATGTGCTGATTGGCTCCAGCCGGTTGCCCATATTTAGCTCAGTGTCATGTCCTTCTCTGGTTTATGTTCAGCTGTGCTTTGCAACGAAAGGCAAAATGTTTGGTTTCTCTCTCCCGCTCTCTCTCTCTCTCTCTCTCTCCACTCTCCACATCACACAATGGAAACTCACTGAGAGCTCGTTCACTGGCGATGAAACGCACCTTGCTCTGTCATTTATTAGCTGTCTCTCTCTCGCCTGGACAGATTTGCTCGTAGGAGGTTTTGAAAACGAAGGCAGTGAAAGTCCTGTTCTTTTTCCTGGCTCATGATTGGTGCTGTAAATGGAAATCAAATCATTTATCGATAATAGTTCAAGCATCTGCTTTTTTTTTCTTGTAGTCCAGACAGTCAAATAAAAAGATGAAGTTTGGGTTGTAGTGACAACATTTGTCGAATTGTTAAATTGTGTATAAACAGACTGGGATGCAAAGACTCGAACACGTCTTTGCAACTTTCTTTTTTTTTACTCTAAAATAAATAGAAAATGTTAAAAAATAAAGTAAAATAATCATAAAGAAAAAGACACATATTTGCTGACCACCACCAAGCCTGCCAATCTGTGTCAGTGTGTTAGCTTCCCAAGTTATTCTTTTTTTTTTCTTTTCTGTCCACGTTTGCAAGCAAGTAAGTCCAAAAAAAAAAAAAAAAGAAGAGAAGAGGAGGTGCTCCTCTTTGCCGAACATGAAGTATCAACTCTTCATTTCCCAGGCCTGCCACATCAACAAAGGGAGTATACTTGGCTGAGGTGCAAAGAGGAGGAACAAAAACAGTGTCGAGACAAAAAATTTAAGACTCAACCACAGAGGGGAAAGTAGAGCGGGAGGAGCAGTTCGTGCTGGCAAAATTGAGTGTGTATGGTGATGGTGGACCAGTGTGCACTTATTTTACCCTCTGACACAATTAAATTATAGCCCCAGTTTCTAGCAGGGTGGATGCTGCTTCTGTTGCGGATGCAACGTATGTGAAAATATGGAATCTGAAAAGAAAAGCAGAGTATGTTTTATCATGAAACATCCTCTTCACTGACAAATACAGCAAGTTGGGTTCGTTTAACGGGATGAAAGAAACATTTCTGTGAGGCAAGGCCTGAGCAGAATGAATCATATGTGCAGTTCACTAAATATCTGACTTCATCTAAAACAGATGGTTTGAATCACATTGTTCTAACCCAGGGAAGAAGCTGAAGGTCCCATAACAGAATGTTATCTGACGTGACAAAATATATTAATGTGCAAGACCTGATGTCACTGAGGTAAAGCAAGGAGCTTCATAGACTTGAATAAAGGTGGGCAAATTGGGTAAAGTGTCACTGAGTTATCAAGTTACTTCAGAGTGTGACTAGCAATTAAAGAGGTGAGACTTTATATTAAGTTTAATGGTTATACTTGACCTGATAATGAAAGTGGCCACCCGCATTCAACACAGGATCCACAGCTTCCTGTCTCGCCACACTCTTTGGACTGCTGCAGAGTCACTTAGGTCGCTGTTGCGCTAATGTTACTTTTAGGACACTTGTTTGGTTCATAAAACCTTTGTGTAACATCACAAACACCAGAATCATGAAAGAAAAACCTTGAGAATAATAATTTTTAAAAAAAACTGACATCTGTTATGACATGGAAGACTTATTCTCGCAGGTAAAAGCCATTTTCCTATAGAGAGATCATGGATATTAACCCTATGAGACTACAGGGGACGTAAACCTCCAGAGCTGGACTCCTCTTAGTCCACTGCCTCCCGACAACATGTCGAGACACTCAACACATCTGCATTCCTCCTCTGCTCACTTTTCCTGGAGCTCAGCCGCTTTACAAGACACCAACTGCAGCCTGCTTCCCCTTTTAATGTCCAGTAGAAATAGTAATATGGTTTGATATAATAACGATGCTGTATGTGGCCATGATAGGATTCCTATGCTCGCCTTGCAGCTGCAGAAACACAAAAAATGATCTGCCAAAAAGCAGACATTTTAAACTGTGGCTCTAGATTTTATTGTTAATGCTTCATCTGCTTGTCTTTGTCTGCAGCTTTCCTCTCCACCTCGGTTAACTCATTTTATTGTCTCTCTCGTGCTCTCTCTCTCTCTCTCTCTCTCTCTTCTTTCTCTCCTTTAATTTTAGTCCTGTCTCTACCTGTCTCGCACATTGCTGACGTTCTTGATTTCCCTGAACGCCCCCCTCCTTTCTCCCTTTTTAACATCCTCCAGCAGTCGGAGGAAGAGAAGCACCCAGTCCAAAAAAAACAAAAAAAACAAAAAAGAGAGAGTAGCCACCCAGGGGCATCGTGAGAGTTCACGAGGGAGGTGTGCAGACCCCGTGTCGGACTCCACCTCCTCCTCCTCCCCGTTTAACCCAGCCCCAGCCCCACCCAGCCTCTCCCCGTCTTGCCCATAGGACTGTTTTATCATAGGGAAGACGAATACCACACCATGAAATCATACAGTCTGTCTTTGCGCTGTGAGAAAGCGTTGTCATTACTTGTGCAGTGTAGTTTTTGTGTCACGTGCTGAGCTTTTTTTATTGCTTTGTTAACAGCAGTAAAGTTGAAGAAAAGATTATAGCCCTGAGATACTCCTCTTGCGTCTAACCAAGGCTGGGTTTTTTTGTGACTTTTTTTTGTTTTGTTTTTAATTTCCAAACCTTTTTGTTCCATATTCTTGAAATTTGATATCACAGCTTTAGGGAAGGCTTTTTGATTTTTTTTTTTTTACTTTTTTTGTGTCCTCAGTGTTCCACCAAAACACACGTTACATTCTCCAGGTGCTTTTCTTTTTCAGTGAAAGCAGGAGAGGGAAAGAACGATGACAGCAACAGAGAGCAGCGGGGATGAAAAAATAAATAAATTTAAAAAAAAAAGGGGGGGGAGAGAGGGGAACATCTTTTTGTTCTCGCAGCGCACATGAGTTCAATTCTTAAAACATCTGGAATCACTTAAAGCTGCTGTGCTGTGCTGTGCTGGCTGCGTTCTGCTCAGCTCCGCGCTGTGACTTCAGCCTCGGAAACAAAACCTTGAGGAGGAAAAATGCAAACAGTTGCGAGGTTGTTTTTTTTTCAGTCAGTCGCAGAAAAGAAGTCTGTATTCGCCACCTTCGACATATTGTTTTTCATCTCATAGAGCTTCTCTCATTATTACCAAATGACTTACATTTAACGGTTTCACAACTGGACTCAAAACAGATTGCTGGGACAAATAAAATCCACGCACTCACTTAAAAGTAAAATGTATTGGAATATATTTACTGACTGTGTGATACCGTGTTTACGTATTGTATTTAAAAAAAACAACAACTTGCCATTCAAACAAACGATATATTTTGTGGCTTGGTGTGGAGGTGCACCCGTTTGTCCTGTAGCAGTCACAGAGCAAGGTTAAGACATTTTTTTACAGGAAATATGTAGTTTTTTATTGAATAATCTAACTAACCTGTAATTCTGGCTGTGTATTTTCCAAAAATTTTAACCATACAATGACTTTCAAATCCTGTTTAAGAAAAAAATATATATACATTACACATGTTGGTACAAACCATAGAATTCATGCAGTTTAGAGGGGAAGAGTGAAACCCAGGTTGGTTTCTGTAGCTACAATTAACAGATGTCACCTGAATGCCTCATGCTGGGTGTCCCTAGAAGCAACAATGCTCACTTGCTCTCAATAGATGCCAGCTATCTTAAACCAGGAGTGTGGCCAAACATTTGTTTGAAAAGAGTGAAACAAGACGCTCTAATATGAGAATTATCTCCATTGAAACCGACCGGATTTTACCTGTGTGCGTCTGTGAGCCGCTGAAATATGTATTTTAAATATTATGCTGTAAGTATTTTTACTGTGGTTTTGTTTGACTTGTAAATTAGAATACTTTGACAAAATAACACTAAGTCATGGTCCGACTTCATTAGTTGAGAAAGTCCCAATTATTATTTTCTTTTATCAGATTACTATTTCCTAGTCCATAAACTTGGTACTTGTTCCACCACCGGTTCTTGTTGTCATTCATAAACTCCTGTTACCGCTATTGTAGTCAGTTGTGCAATGGTAAACCTTATTATTTTGTGTGTGTGTGTGTGTGTGTGTGTGTGTGTGTGTGTGTGTGTGTGTGTGTGTGTGTGTGTGTGTGTGTGTGTGTGTGTGTGTGTGTGTGTGTGTGTGTGTGTGTGTGTGTGTGTGTGTGTGTGTGTGTGTGACTCCTACTCTCTCCGCTCGTCTCCGGTATCTGTAGGGCAGTACAAGCCATAACAAGTAGGCTACCTCTTTTATATCACCTGTAGCTACGTATATTCCACCCACACACACGTCAGCTGGCTGTACAGTCTTCATAACTTCAGCTATCCTCAGTTTTCTGATGAACTCTTTCAACTTTGATAATCTATGTTTCATATGTTAAAAGGGAAGGTCCTCTGAATAAACCTGTGGATTCTTCACCTCTCCTGCAGAGGTCCTGCAATTAGCTTGTTCAGCATTTTGAGTTATTTTTAAACTAATTGCAACAATTCGGACTCCAGCTTTTCAGATCAAAAAAAAATTCGGATTTCTCTTGACTTCTATCATAGAAAACTGAATATTTTGGATTGTTAGCCAGACAAAACAAGACATCTGAGATTTTCACCTTGCTCTCTGGGAAATTGTGACAGGTATTTTTTTTTTATATATACTCTGTTTTATAGTGTCACTATTGAAAATAATTATTGACAGCTGTGTCACATCTGTTCTCTGGTTTTATTCTGTTGTAGGGGCTCTTTAGAAAACCAGTGGACGAAATGAATGTCTGAAGGCAGGAAAAAGACAGGAGAGAATGCACAATTAGGCCATCTAATGCAGAAAAGTAAGAAAACTTAATATGCCAAATATGTGTGTGACTACCGGCTCGGATTGACGGCTTACGTTGCAGGAAAAAATTACAGGCCAGAAGGCAAAAAGGTGGAGTCTCTCCTTGTGGTCCCAGTGAAGTCTTTGTCTGTGGTGCAGCATTTTCACTGGGGAAGCTTAATCACACTCAGCCTGTTGGGAGACCAAACATATGAGTTCAGTGAGGATGAATCATGATCCAGAATATCTCATCAAAAAACAGCAATCTGCAGCCTTTCTTCATTCATTAGCTGTGGTCTAAACTAATCCTGCCTGAGTGCTGAAGTAAAAACATGTAGGTACGACCCTTCTGGGATCATCATGCTGTGAGGCCTTGCCCTCAGACGTGGGGCCAGTGAGCAGAGGTCAGAGGAAACAGACCTCCCCCTCCTCCCACACACACACACACACACACACACACACACACACACACACACACACACACACACACACACACACACACACACACACACACACACACACACACACACACACACACACACACACCCATGGGAGGGCAAAACCTACCCTTCACAGCAGATCAGGACTGAGGAATTAGTGTCAGTCAGCTGGAGACCTAGATGCAGGCGCAACAGATGACATCCTGAACCACAGAAAAGTAGCATCGGCAGATTGTGTTGTGGTATGTTTTTGTTTGTGATTCCTTTGACCACAAAACCAGCCATGAGTATCAATATCAGAATTGCAAGCCTCTTATAGTCCACAAAGGAATTGAGCATGCCACCTTCTGGCCAAATGTTACTCATATCTGTGTTAAGTGGGAAGGTAAACATTTGGTGTGTGTGAAGATCAAGACCTGACCATGTCTCAGCAAACTGTTAACACTCTGCAAAAGGCGGAAAGGGTGTGTGGTGAAAGTGCGCTTTAGAAACGTAAGCCTTCTTCTTTTCAGTTGAGGCAATAAACCTCATCGGGTCAAGTTTATTTTACGTAACCCAAATTCACATTTTGCCCCTTGGGGTCGTACAGCCTGCGCAGCATTTAGCACTTTCTATATTTGATTTAGAAAAGGAAAAAGGTCACATAGAAACTGCAGTATACTTTTATGCATCGTAACCATGTGTTGAGGAGTCCTCTCCTCATGAGGGTTTGGCTGGGATCACACCCACAGAAGAGTCCCCTCTAGTGAATACCGTCTCCAGCATTAGGCTCACCCCAACTTCTCAAGCTGAATCACCATGTAAACACAAGGCAGAAAGAGGCAGGGATGACAAATGCAGATGCATTAGGATGGTGAGGGTGGAGGGAGGTGGGATGAGGTGAGGGGAGGTGAGGGGAGGGGAGGAACTAAACTGTGAAACCTGAGACTCTGGATCACTTCTGAAGCATCCGCTTGGAAGGAGGAGCTGCAATCTCAGTGCAGATGGGTGTGAAGAAACAAAGAGATTCAACCACATTAAAGATGGCACAAATCCTATGTAATATTGTCATCTAATATTAACATGTTTGAATTCCTGTCTTCAACCTGACAGCCATTTAATATTGTTAACACTGGATTAAAGCCAGAGATTCTTAACCTCAGTGCAGCTCAAAACTACAGTACGCTTGGAGTGTGACTTTGTGGTTTGGCAGGAGGTGATTACTTTTGTTTCCCTCTCATTCACTCCGTTGCAATGCTTCAAAGAAATGGGCAGAAATCCTGCCATTTTTGGATTAAAGATTACCTGGATATCAAAGGTCATTTGTTTGTTAATGCTAAGTGCAGAAATGGACGTGTGTAATCATCATAAAAAATTGTTCCTCTTGATTGGGCGAATACTCTGTACTGCTTTACCAAAGTTAACTCCAAATGTTTTCCTTTCTCTGGGCCTCTCTATTCCTGCCTCTTGTCTTTCTCTCTCTCACTCTCCAGCGTGCAACATAATTTACAATTAAATCTGCAGAGCAGCCTTGCAGGAAATATTACAAACAGCTGTAAAGGGAAAGAAGAAGCCGACCAAGATCAATTCCTTGCACCTAGTTCAGATGGTAGGTTGAGAAGGAGATTGCAAATCCACAGGTTGGATGCGTGTATGGTGCAAAGGTAAGATTAGCCACCTTAGATTTTGATGTCTCCGCCAAGTGGCAACCAACAGTGACGTCACCCGTTGGTTTGTGAACGGCCGTTATGAGGCGTCGAGCTCGTATTTTGCCCGGCGCCATTTTGCCAGCTCAGAGCCGGAAGTGACAATTATTGGACGAGCTGGGGGGCAGCGAGCGGTGGATCTGACTGGAAACCTGGCGATACTACGTCCCGCCCACCGACAGCATAAAACCTGACTGCAACACAGGCCTGTCAATCAAACAGACACGCCCCCAAAAACACAACTTTTTTAGGCTTATTTATTTTAGATGGATCGCCAGAAAACTAATTTTTCAGACCCGGGAAGCTACGTCCACTTTTATATAAAGTCAATGGTCTCCGCGCTGGAAATAATCTTGGACAGAGCAGTTATGTTTTTGGGTTGTCCGTACATACAACAACAATCAATAATCAAAGTAGATAGCAGTTGTTTTCTGACTAATCAAGTAATTCTCAACCTTTAGATGAACCAGTGACATGACTGATTAAGGTTTATGGTCTGGAATGCAGAACAAACTTAAACACTATGTAAATCTGTTGCACTAAGTTTTGCAGACATGTGGACTAGTTGTGTTTCAGATTGAAGGAAGAGTTTGAAAGGGAATCGGAGAGGCTGCCATTTTCCTTGGATTTTCCATCTTGTTAAACAGAAAGTTGGCCTGAAGCAGCAGCCTTTCTCCGACATCAGAGACGAGGTCTTTGAGGTCTGGGATATGTGCAGAGCAGCAAAACAGCCACAGTATGAGTTGGTTCAGTCAAAAGAAACAGACGTGAAGAAACACATTTTTCCTCTAGGTGTAAATTTGAAGTTGTACATTAAATTCAAAGTTGGTGTGAACATTTTAATCTATCAGTAGCATCAAAAATTACTAGAACATGGTAGGAGGGACCTTTAAATCGTCTGGTGTTGTTTTTTTTTTCTATCATCTGCTCATATGCCTTTAAGACCAGTCTGATCCTGGGTGCTATCTTCAGACCGGGTCTTCCTCTCATCTGGGTCGTCTGAAACTTTCTTATGAGAGCCTTCAGATTGGTAGCAGCTGTGGCTGTTGGCTGGGTTCAAGCTGTGGGAGGCTGCGGCCGGCCAGCGGGGAGGAGCTTCAACATCTGGAAAAGAAGGAAAGCTGGCTGAGGCGGAGTGTCGAGAGCCCAGCAACACGAATACTCGCTGAGCCAATCCTGCTGCTCCAGTGTTTGCGAGTTCATGTTTGCTTTATGTAAATGAAATGTTTTAAGGTGTCGTTGTTGTTGGGTGAGCATTGAACTACAGTGTCTGTCACATTCATTAAATCCAGTGGTGTTCATATGCAGAGTAGAGAAGGGAAGACAGAGTAGCCGAGACAGTGGAAAGAGTGGAGTGCTTTTGTTAAAATTTGACCCCTGGGCCTCTCCCGATCTGAGAGCATGCCTAAACATGTGGGAGCCGCCTGCAAGAGGAAAAAAGAGGAAGGGGGTTGAGGTAGTGCTGGTCAACGAGAGCTTTGATTTCTCCTCAGATCTACCCATTTTAGCTCACATGAGTTGCTTTGCCATTGAGACTATGGAAGTCTTTTTTTAGTGAAAATAGAGGTCAGGTCTCCTCTTGAGTTCCTGCTCTCTGTACGTACTCTGCAATTAAAGTGCAAGACATTTTTGTTTTTGCAAAGTTGAAAGTTTAACTGTTCAAAATGGTCTACAAATGTAAAAACTGGCAAACTAAACGTAGTCATGGTTTCATAGTTTTTTTCAAGGGTAAATTATTCCAATTCCATGCACCACAGAACCCAAAAGAGAGGAATCTATATTGGTATAAAAAAAAACACAAAAACTATGCTACCTCTAATATCAGGGCATAAATCCCCTATAATCCTATATATGATATTTGAGAGGAGTGTGGACAACAGTAAAATAAATGCTATATAGATCAATAATAAGCTCTGAAAGAGGAAAACTTTTAAACTACCAGGTTGTAAAAGAAATTAATTCGGCCACTACCTTGTGTTTTTTCCCCATAATTCATGAGGATATTCCTCCCGTGGGCAGTTTGACCTCTTATCTTCTTGAAAAGCACCACATGGAATCCAGACCAAAATCCAGTACTTGTAATAACATATACTACTCTGTACAAACAGTTATTCCATATTTAAAATAGCAGAATAGATGGCTGATATTTCTCAGTTTTAGAGTCAGTGATAAATATTTGTTTACGTCAACCTCTTATCCTGCGAGACATTAACAGATTTAAACTTCAACACTTACACTTTTTAAAGTATTCCCTCTTACCAAGCAACTTATTCTTTCAACATCAATATGATGCCATATAAAAAAAAAATGAAGTTAGTTGATTGATATTAAGTTTAAAAAGTTTAAGAATGCACCGTCATGAGCAGCTTTGTGAAGCTGAGACCTTTTATACTGACCTCAGCATGCTAACATGGTGACGTGACACTGCGACGGTAGCATGTTAATGTTTATAATATTTATAAACATTAAATATTTATTTATAATAAGGTTTATTTTGGTATGACATCAGTCCATCATTGGGAATGTAATAATTAGAAATAACTCTAAAAAAAACAACAACAACAACACATAGATCAATTTCTAAATTATGACAATCATTTGTTTCTGCATTATGTTTTGTAAAAAAAGGTTTTATATTGGACTACTGTACTTATATATCGGTAGCAGTATATGTGTGATAGGCCAATCAGCTCCAATGCTAACTAATAGACACTAAACACAAAGTACAGTGAACGTTGTGGGAATATCAGTTTTGCAAGTATCAAGTCAAAAGTGAATTATTGGACAAAATGACCATCTGATGGTGGTGCTAAATGAAAAAAAAAAAACTTAAGTTGTAAAGGAGACATGAATCAGCAAATTTTAGGGCAGACCAGCCGATAATTGTTGACATTAAAAACAAAAACATTGACTAGAGTTAAAGTCAGGGAGTCATTTGGGTCAGTAAGCTTCATCCTCTATACCCTGTGCAATCCATCCAGTAGTTGTTGAGTTATATTTCAGCCTGGACCAAATTAGTGGGCAGACCGACCAACCGACAGACTGACTCGTGGAGCCACGTCATTGTAGGAAAAAAAAAAAAAAAAAAAAAAAAGGACGGGTCAAACTGATCCCTGAACTCAAAAGGTGGCTAAACTGAGTTTAGGTGGGTCTGTTTGTGAGTCAGACAGAGCACAGCAGAGGAAAGTAAGAGGTACTGTCACGTTTATTTCTGGTGAAGTTGTGCACTTTATCGTGCCATGGTAATTATATGTTTATGGTCTACTGAACTCCCAACCAGGCAAAGTCAGTACAATTAACTCCTCCCTGCCATTTTTCTTCTCATTTCTTGAATTTAAGTTTTAGCCTTTTTTTTAAAATTCTAAACCATTGAGAGAAAGGTGGTGACACTAGCAGCTTGTCCATGAGAGCTGTAGCTGCTGCGGTGAGAGCTTTCCCCGGGTTTGTACAGCAGAGGGATGGAGGAGCGAGAGAGGTACTGGCATCCCACCTCTTGTCTGGACAGAGAGGGCATTCATCTCCTCAGATCCCCCCGGTCGTCTCCTGCAGAGCACAGTTTGTCAGCTAAACTGCCCACTATTTACTGAGGAAATGTTCACTTAGCACAGGAAGTCTGAGGTTTCCCCCCGTACATTTGATTTCAGCTGTAAACCAAACAACACTGGGGTTATAAATCAGGTCAGAACAACATAGGTGGGAACTAAACCCAGAGGGGTTTATAATCTCGGTTCACCTGTAAGAGATATTTCAATTACTCGTAAATGTGGTCGCCCATTTCACCTGCTGCTATTCTATAATTATTATTGATAGAGTCATTATTTTACATTAACATTATTATTTAACAGTATTTTACCATTTCTTTCTTTTTTCTATCAAGTTTATTGAGCATGTAGGAAAAATTTAAACATGCATTTTTTTTATAATGCAAAAGCAAAAAGATACATCTTATGTCAAGAAAAACAAATCTGTACATCACAAGAGGCATTAGAAAATCTGAAAATTGTAGTGGTGATTTAACATAATGTCTTAGTTTTAGATTAAGTTGAGGGGAAACAAACATGATACAGTAGTTAAAGATGATGTAGAGATCACAATAATTACAATAACATTTAAAACCAAGCAGCAAATATGATTATAAAAACTAATACTTAATCATTGTGTGTACACAATCTAATAAGAATATATATATATATGTATGTATATATACACACATAATATTAAAATAATGGGGGTTACAGTGGGTAGTACAGTGACCACTTTGTGGTTTTCTGCAGCTTCCTTCTTGAGAACAACCTGTAAAACAAATATCAGCTCAAATACTGCGATATTCCAAGTTTTTACATTTTGCAAAATCCATTTGAATGTTAAGACTCGTTTATAAAAGTCCTGTTAAAACTCAACAACCAAAATCATCTACAGGCTTTACCTGCATCCCCAGTGCTCCATGCCAACTCCTGAGCATATTTCCATGTTAAGATAATTCCTGACGAACCCAGTCCAAAAAAAACAAAGCCAAAATAATTGAAAACTTCTAAATTTGTGACTAAAGTCATTCGTACTAAGGGTGACAAAAAAGTGATGCAAAAATACAAACATTTTATGAACCAGCCGTCTTTGTCCTTCATTTTGCTAGCTTAGGACTTGTATTTTTCATTGCAGCTGAATTCTTTCCTTTCAGTACAAACAGGAGATCACACCCATTCCCTGTGCCTTACGGACATTTATATATATCTATAGACTTTATGAGGTAATATCTGAGTAGAATTAGAACACAGTGGTGAGTGGTGTTCCCTCAAGGTTCCCACAATAAAGAAGAGTCCTGCTGCACCGTGTTGGAGCAGTTTCACCATTAGCCTGCAGGGGAAGTAGAGCGCTCTCACTGCAGTTTCTTCTTAGCCAGCTGGGCCAGCTCTCTGGCTTTCCTCCTCTTCAGCTTCTTCTTGAGGAGGAGCAGGTCGATGTAGACGATGTGACCCAACACAGTGGAGGCGCAGAGGAGTCCACCGTGTAGCGCTCCTGCGATCCCACAGCTGAACACATCTTGGCCTGACACACAAAGACACACACACAACCAAGTTTAGATGGAAATCCTTCTGAGCCTCCTTCTAGATCAGGATTTTATTTTGTTGCCGTTCTGTTTTTCAAGTGTGAATTAATCTAAGGGATTGCGATGCCAGTGGTAGATTTTTAACCTCAAATCCTCTGGCAAATTTTCATACCTGTGATGTAGAGGTTCTTGATGGGGGTGTTGCACCTGTTCCGGGCCACAGCCTCGGCATGGAAACGGTCCAGGTTGTGCTCGGCGGAGTACATGGCTCCACGCTGAGCGCCCAGGTAGTGCATGTTGGTCAGTGGGGTCGCAACATCCTGGAAAACCAACTGAAAAACAAGTTGTACAGATGTCACAAAGCAGGCGATGTCAAACAACAAGCAAAACGAACAACTTTTTTTTTTTTTTTTTTTTTTTACGTTATAGAGGTAATATTTTTGGATACTTTTGTGCGTCAAAGACAAAAGAATCACAGTTAAACATGCGTGTATATGTGAATGTATGACAGGAAATGACAAATCCTACCTTGTCTTTGATTTTGGGGAATATAGTGCAGGCCCAGTCGAAGATGTTCTTAGCAAATCTCATTTTGTAGTTGTGGTATTCATCACCTCTTTTGCGCACAGTAGTGTCCTTCCATTCCTCGAACCATTCATAGTTAACCATGGTCAGGATGGTCATACAACATTTTCCTGTGAAAACGAGACACAAACTTTCTGGTCATTTATGACAGATCATGTAAAATACTCAAAGATAAGATAATATTCGTGTAGTTTATTTAGTTTCAAGCCTTTAAACTGTAGAAAACGTTGTGTTTGTGCGTACCAGGATGTCTGATTTTGGCTTCAGGGTCTTTGGAAGATGGGACGGTGATGAACATCATGGGGATGTTATCAGGTGCTTCCTCTTTGCTCAATGCAAAAAAGTCCTCCATCCTGAAAAATGATCCCAAAAAAAATCCATCAAGTTTTATCATCAATGTGGCCAACTACACAAGAATCAGTCCTGGAGCTGAAACCGGACTGATCCTTTACTCCATCTAGCGGAAAAGAAAGGAACTCTGTCTTGGTTAACTATGAAAATGTAGCATCGTGTACATTACGTTTCTTTTTGTAATGTTTTCTGTAAATCTTCAGGTACTCGGTGTTTCTCTAATTAAATAGGAAATGGACCTACAAAAAAATGTGGTGGCAGGCTTACACTTAAGAGTTATTTTTTTTCCTGTATTGCTTCTTCTTATACAATAGCACCCCTTTGTGGTTGCTCAATGCGACCTCTGTGCTCTGTGTAAGCAGCGCTCCTGCACACTTACGACTTGTCCATGTCATTGTTCTTGAACAGCCAGAAGTTTGTGGACACAAGGCCTAATTCTTCTTCAGTTCCATCGAAGCCGGAGAAGACCAGGAATGATCCTCTGCCATGTTTCATCATGTTCAGCCTTTCCTGAACGTCTATAATATGGGAGAAGTTCATGATCACCTTGAAACGTTTTCACTCGTGTCATAATGAAATATCTATGAGAAGCTTTACTTGAGAATCAGTCGGGTTGCTCACCGTGTTTGACTCGAATCTCGGGGGGGAGAAGTTTCTGGAAGGTGGTGAAGATGCCACAGTTTGAAACGACTACAGGTGCATGAACCTCCACTTCCTCTTGACCTTTCCTCACCTTCACACCTGTCATGCAGAACAGAAAAAAAAAAAGCCTTGAATCTGTCTTTACTTGACCACATGTTGGCCTTTTAACAGGTGAGAAATGAGCTGAATTCAGTTCTCACCATAGGCTGCTCCCTTTTCATTCACCAGGATCCCAGAGACGGAAGCTCTGACCAGGCAGTTCCCTCCATACCTTTGAATGGTGCGGATGATGTGGAAAGCGATCTCACTGGCGCCTCCCCTTGGGTAGTAGGCACCGCGTTTGTAGTGATGAACCAGGAGGGCATTGATCAGAATGCTGGAGTCCTTTGGAGGCACACCTAAATGTACGCAGAGTAAAGGTTTAATGACTGTACTGTTATATTGCATCAACTCATATTGCATACAGTAACTTATCAGACTTATGTCTGAGCTTGTAATCAGTAATGTTGTGTTGGGTTGTGTTCCTGGATAACATATGTACAGCCTGGTATCACATCATAATCCATCAGTTCATTAAGAAGATACCATTAGTTAATGGTTAAGTAATCATTTAGTTTATGTTCATTAAGGTATCAATTTGTGTCTTATTTAATAGTTATTAAGGGTGCTATTGGCATTAGTAATTGCAGTAATATGCATTAACTACCAGTTAATAACAGTTAGTTTAGCATTAGAGGGTGTTTATAAGCGGGATTTAACCTCATAGTCATAGTTTCATTTCAAATCCAACTTGTTGAAGGACAAGTACAAAACAATGGTGTCACTCTCTTGCTTTCCGTCTGCATTGTATTGAAGGTGAAGCCTGTTTTCCGCTTCAGTAATCCTCCTGAGTACCTACCATAGAATAGGTAAGCGAAGATGACCTGGAGATCCTTGTTGCTAGTCAGGGTGTTCACCAGCTCTGTTGCACATGTGCCAGAGAGGCGGAAGACCGAGGAGACGAGGTCCGCAATGCCGGACTTCAGCAGGAACAAGGACACCCACTGTGGGATCAGCTTCAGGGATGCCAGATAGTGGGTCTTCTTAGCTGAGACCTGTGTGACACCAGGGGAAGTTTGGAAGGGTTTTAAATTCATAGTTTAAGATTTGGACATATCATCTTAAATATGTATCAAACAGTACCTTCATGATATTGAAGAACGTCTCGATGGCTTCGGTGTCATCAGGGAACTGCTTCATGAGGTGGGCTTTCATCTCAGTTTTACCAGAGAAGATGGTGTACTCCCGTTTCTCCCGGCCCAGGCCGATCTGGATGGTGTCGAAGTGTTGATGGAGCTCCTGAAACTCCAGCTGGCCCTCAGAGATCTGGTCAAAGGCGATGCGTAACAGACTGTTCTCATGGACCTGACCGATGTAGTGAAGCCCTGGAGACAAAAGAGCGGCAAACAGAAAGTGATCATACTGCTCCTTAAAATGGAGAACGTGAACGGTGTCGGTCACAGAAGTCGTCTTACCAACATCAAACTCGAAGCCTTTCTCGATGTACGTGTGGCAGCAGCCTCCGGCCTGGTCATGCTGTTCCAGCACCAGCACTTTTTTCCCTGCTTTGGCCAGCGTGGCTCCAGCTGTCAGCCCTCCGATACCACTGCCGATGACGATGACGTCCAGGTTCTTGGGCACTTTGTCGACACTGAAACCTGCACAGAAACACGCAGAACTGATGTTAAACACAGTAAAGTGCATTCTAGTTCAGTGACCATAAAGATGCGTTGTAAATGTCATCGTGATCCAGTGAGACATCTGAGAACATCCAAATGTGTTGCATAATTGCATTATATGATACAGTATGAAGGTTGCACTGCACACCTTTCCTGTCATACACACGGAGGTCATGATTGTAGCTGTGTTCTCCTGTTGGCAATAAACCTCATGAATTTCAACAACACTATTTACAAGATGAAATACAGCTAAACCATAATGACATTTTATTTTTCAGTGGATCTTTTTCAAAGCGTCCATTTTGATCCATTGAGTTCATTGGATTTATTGTAGTCATGTGGGCTTACTGGGACATATGAACTGAATGGATGAGACTGTAAACGTATTATGGATTTCTATACTTTTTGCAGTAAAGGGGTGAGAACATGCAAAATAAAGTGAAACAATTAAATTACGGGTGACCTGATGGCCAAATGTTTAGGCTGCATGCTACATGGGCTACTTTGCCCTTAACAGAGTCTCCTGTCTGACTCCTGATCTTTACTGCACGTCACTCCTCCTCACTTGTTCTGTCTATCTCTACTATGCACTATTAAATATAGGCTAATGTGCAATAAAAATGTAAAGGAGAAAAAAAAACCCACTACAATAGATAATTGACAATTATGACATAGTGATTATTATTAGTTTGGTCATTTTGTCTTGTCTTGTTCGCTTTAGTGGTTCTTTTCTGCTTTATAAATATAGAAAACGTATCTGCGTGTGCAGATTGGACAATATAGAACTGTATTTGTTATATGGAATAAAAAGAAATACAAGTTTTTCTAATCTGAAAGAAAGTTTAGCTTTCAGATTATATATTACATATTTAAGTGCACATTCTCCCTGGTGAGGATGAGTTGCAGTTGTTCCAAGTCACACCATAACTTTGTAATATGATATCATAATTGTTGAATTTATTGTATCCTGTTAGATGATACAAAACTCGCAAAGCTTAGCTGATTTTTTTTTTTTTCATCATAATACTGCAAATTCATCCCGATGTTTCGTGCAAACATTTTCATCTGCGATCACTTTACCTTGCTTGATGACTTTGTCACGCTTCTTCTGGTCAAACTCCCGAGGACCGGGGGGTCTCACCGACTCCAGGGAGAAAGGGCTCGGTTTCCCAAACAGGTACCAGTACGTGCCGCCGGCCCATACGACCAACCACACTAAGAAAATCAAGAGCCACATCTCGGCGACAATGAAATCACAGTTTCTGGATTCAGCGTCGGCCTGCAGCAGACGGTTCACAGCAGCTTTATTACGGGTTTTGTTTTGAACGCTGGTCCTTTCATTAAACGCCTTTTATGATGTTGTACCAAAGGTCTGGAGGAGGGGGGGCCGGAGTATGATATGTAACACCATTCCTGTTGTGAGAAGCAATAAAGATAAAGTGGTATAAGACCCATTATTTTGTGATGACAGTGCAAATATTACAATATCAACATTTAGACAAAGGATAATTGCTTATCCATCATTTCATGTTGCGTAAACTCCACTTTTTTACAAATATAAACTGCGTTAGGATTCTGCAGAATATTAAAAAGGTCCAAAGCCTGTTCAGCAAGTTACAACACTTCTGATTGTAGCTTAAAGGTAACAACACATTTGATTGTGTGTAGTATATTCAGTCTTTCCAAAGAGCTCACAGGAAACATAGATAGATAAGATGTATTCATAATTGCTCTTATCTAATAAGGCAATTAAGATAATACATAGATAATACAAATCATCTTAGACTTTATACGTATGCGGCCTAGTTTTATGTCTTTACAACAGTGTAGCTGAAAGAGATCTGTGGGTTTCAGCATTTCAGCACTGATAAGCACAGAGTTGGTGTCCATGGTGACTGAGTCATAGTCTTGGAAAGACATTTCATTGTGAAAAATAATTTTAATGACACTGAAAGTCGTCCTGCTGTGTCCACAGTGTGTAGTACTACCTGGAGAAGCATAGCAAACGTAAAACCACTGTCATGTGACCTTCGTGGTGGCATAGCTTACTCAACACACTGTCATTTCATGTAATGCATACGCGGACTTTGCACTCCGGCTACACACTAGTTCAGTCGACTTTAAACTGCAGCCACAGATAACACAAATCACGACAAAGCAACAAGCTGTTAAGTTGGTCTCGAGGAATCTCAAATTTAGGTAGCAGAAAATTTGAAACTGAACTTATGGTAGACTTTTTGACTTTTATACTGTAACAGAAAAGCACAGGTAAAAATACATCAAGATGGCACTGTTTAATGCTGGAGTCCTGGTGTGTCTGACTGGAGTACCTTACTACTGTCCCAACTGTTCCATCTGTGTTTGACAGCTCAGAGTAATGAATTTCCTGAATAATGTTCTCATAAAAAGTCATATTTAGCCAAACTCAGCATATTTCAATTTGCCCTTTTCCTCTTTTCCATTTTCATAGCACTTTGACTTGTCATAGGATGTAAAATATAGATGAAGCTATACTCCTAACACTAAGATAACATGAAATGTGTATACTAATACATCATTGATTCTTTTGTACTATAATAATAATATTATATATTAGGTCTGGGCGATATGGACCAAATCAAATATCACGATATGTTTCACCAAATGCGTCGATACCTATATTGCAGTGATATTGTTTGGATGACTACAGGTGCTTTCATAAAATATTTATATGATGAGATATTTGATAAATAATCATCAGTAATGTGGATATTATACATAAATGGGTAAAGGCAAATAATATAACAGTTTGGTAAGTTCAGAAAATGACCACTTTACTGTAATGCAGCCTTTAAAACCAGGAAAAGACAAAACGCATTCCATAACACCGTATTATTATAACTAAATTAAAAAAGAGGATATCTAGTCTCATCACAATTTTTTGAAAATATCAATATATTGTCCAGCCTTACTGTATATGTTGTGTTTTATAAATATAGACTAAATATATAACTTTTCAAAGTGGCAAATTACTTTAATTCAGATAACATTCACTGGTTTTCTCCACTTAACCTCAGTGAAATTTATTTAATTTCGATTACTCCAATTCATAAATAGGCAAATGATTATAATTTACCAGTTATACACATCCACTGTTATAATCACGATGTGTTGTGTTGTCGATGATTATTTTGTATTCGTAGAATCTCAGAAACATACAAATCTGTGCTCTGATTTGTGATTTCTGCAGCTTCAGCTTCTTCTTTATTCTTACTGAATATAGAAATTAAAACTGGACTCCTAAAAGCTACACCCACGAGCTACATGAGCTCATAGTTTCTGTTGCAAATGTCGAGCAAATGACGCTTATTTGTCGATGCCCGGATTGAAAACGACACTAATTGGATGGAGAGCTCAAAATGGAGGCTGGGATGAAGCGTGGATTAAGCTTAAAGACTTTGATACAGGAAACGGCTTGATGTCAACTGGCCTGTGTGACCGACTGTGCTGTAGCACAGAAATCCTATTACAAAATTAGACTAATCAGCCACCGCACAACTCCTGTGTCTTTTCCCCGCTTTGTGCAGCGATGCAGCCGAGCGCCATGTTAAGTCTGATTTACTGTCAGAGAAGTTGGACACTAATTGAGTTGTAGCCATTTAACATCAATTAATATGATAAAATGAAATGAAAGTGCATGAGTTCAATAAAAGTGAGATATGCTCATGTATATTTACACACACACAAAAAAAATCACAGCAGCCAGGCCAGGTCCAAGCTTTATACAGCTATTTGCATTTAATTACAAAGTGACAAAGAAACATTGTCCAATGCTCAGGTACATACAGTAATCCAGTCGGGGACGGGGTCTCCTGGTAGCAATACAATTACACGTCTTCTTTCTACTGCACATTTTTTATCCAAAAGACATCTGCAGGGATATCACAGCGGTGTAATCAATGACTTTTCCCTGGATGTCTTTGTGCTATGTTACTATGCAGCCTCCCTTGTCTCCTTTGTAGGGGTTCTTGTCATCTGGAACGCCCTTAATCAGCTGATCATTGGGTGACAGTTCCTCAACGAAAGCAATTGTCTCTGCGCAGTTTGCACTCACCTGGAGTTCAGAGGAAAGATGAAACAAATGCAAGCTCAGTAAAAGCATGGAAATATTTAAATATGCATGCTACAAATTCATTGCGCATTCATCTCCCCTATTTGTTTTCCACTTTGTTTTGATATATAAAAAAAAGGCTTTAGTAGCAAAACATTTCAGGTGATTTTGTTAATTTTGTTACTTACTGCTGTCCTTGGTGTGCTAACTTCCTTCTTCAACTGGTCCAGTTCCATTTTCAAGATTTCCTTATCTGACATATCCCGAGCCATCCTGGCTGTCAGAAGAGATCAAGGTCTTTGTTTTAAAAGATGTTAAATGTGGCAACAGATTCCTAAAAGTTTACTCTCGTGATTTTCTTGTCCAAGTGCCACTCTGTCGATTTTTTTTTTTACAATATTCTAATATTCATACTTTTCTTCAAATCCTCAGTTTTAAAAACACCCCAACCCTTGACAAATTAAACATTAGACCAGCAAAAAGAAATGTCTCAATCATCTCGTCTTTACCTGTTGAATGGCGGGATCCCCAACAATGAGAGAAATGTGTTGGCTCCTAAGAGCACATCGACTGTATGCCTCGCTGTGGTCCGGTCGCTTCCTCGCACTGACTGGTCTGCGGTGTCCCACTGCTCTTCATCCCAGCTGATCCCTGCTGCTGGCTTCTGGGCGAGGTCGGCACAGGATTGGACCAGATGTCACCAATCCCCGGTGATGAGATTAAGCAATCAGGAGCTATGACCCCTAACAGCAACGAGAACTCGGATCCTTAAAATCTGCGGACGACAGGGTGGAGAAAGTGAGACACTGAAATAGAAATGATGTACGTGCGCACATCGAATCATGTTACCAACTGCAAACTGTGGTACAAAAGATGGTGGGATCAACTTTAACTTCACTATTCATTAGTATTATATCAAAGCAAATGAAAGCACTTAAGTTAAAGTAGTAATCGTACTTTTACTTTGAAAATATATGACATTAATATCGTATGTACTCAGTGACAAAGGCCTCATCAGCATCACATCACAAGGCAGGAAGGAAGTCTTCTTCACTGGTTTGATTGTTTACTTTAATCTTGCATTTTATTAAATTAAATTAAATTGTATTTATATAGAGCCAAATAACAACAAAAGTCCTCTTACAGCATCTAACATAGTATACTAGACTCTGCCACACCAAACTCCTATAAAAAAATCAAAAAAAAAATCAGGTAAAATCAAAGAAAAAAATGATTGATGTAAAGTTACAACAGAATTTTATTTCCCACGAGAGAAAGTTTGGAAGGAAAAACTCTCTTTTAACAGGAAGAAAACCAGGTTTAGAAGTGGGAGACAGAAGAGTAAGTTTCTCAATCTTTAACATCGTTCTAATCAACACAGAGTGAGAATGCAGACATTTATAAAAAAAAAATTTTTATTTGATTTTATTCACTTTATTAATCCCCGAGGGGAAATTTCTTCACTACAGCAGGGGGGCTCTCAGGGGGGAGATGCTGCATCAGGCTGCCACTAGCGCGGCGCCAGGTAACCTGACCTGAGGTGCATGTTTTTGGATGATGGGAGGAAGCCGGAGAACCCGGAGAGAACCCGCGCAAGCACAGAGAGAACATGCAAACTCTGCACAGAAAGGCCCAGGACCGGATTCGAACCCGGAACCTTTTTGCTGTGAGGCGACAGCGCTAACTACTGCACCCAAATGCAGGCCTGGCGCTCATATTTTTTGTTGAAAGTGTGGCTGCATTTTTCTCTCTTTCCATCTTTATTCCTGCTAATAAACAGGATGTGGTAAAGACGTTTTCACCCGATACTGAACGTGATTTCTTTCAGGGCAGTGTGCAGCTTTTTGTCAGCTGAAAACAGGCTGAGACTCAATCTCCTGGAGCAGAAGTTTCTTACTTCCTCTACTCTACGCCCATCACCTCCAACTGACATTTCATCTGAGACATGACCAGCTACTGATCCTTAACTAAACCTTCAGCAAGGAGTCACAATAAGCCATTTTCAGTATCTGGGTTAGTCTCATCCACTCAAGATTAACTCCAGAGACGTCACTGTGGATTAACAGCGGTGTGGAGACGCTCCTTATCAATATGAAGACCTGCCGTGTCACTGACCACCTGATGGAAAGCTCCCCTTCCTCTTTTCTGTTTTAGTTCCACTTTGAATTCCCTGTTTCAACAATTAAAGGTAGTGATCTTATTGTCATTATAAACGGGGAGGATTTTTTTTTTTTTTTTTTTTTTTTTTATGATATTTTGAAGTTAACATCACATTTGTCAAGCTAAAATGCTAAATACACCCTGTTAAATGGTAGTATGAAATTATTCATGCCTGAACAACAACATGAGGACCAACATTTTTCGGCAATAATGCATGAAAAATAATATTTGCTGTGGGTGTGGGAAAACGAAATATTTAAATATTGTTTTGGTGTAGTGTGAGAATCTTGGCAGTATTTCCAAACAGCTGGGTTGATGGACATATTTTTTGATCATATTTTAGACGACATGCTATAGTATGACTTTTTGATCATATTTTGGACGACATGCTATAGTATGACTTTTTGATCATATTTTGGACGACATGCTATAGTATGACTTTTTGATCATATTTTAGACGACATGCTATAGTATGACTTTTTGATCATATTTTAGACGACATGCTATAGTATGACTTTTTGATCATATTTTAGACGACATGCTATAGTATGACTTTTTGATCATATTTTAGACGACATGCTATAGTATGACTTTTTGATCATATTTTAGACGACATGCTATAGTATGACTTTTTGATCATATTTTAGACGACATGCTATAGTATGACTTTTTGATCATATTTTAGACGACATGCTATAGTATGACTTTTTGATCATATTTTAGACGACATGCTATAGTATGACTTTTTTATCATATTTTAGACGACATGCTATAGTATGACTTTTTGATCATATTTTAGACGACATGCTATAGTATGACTTTTTGATCATATTTTAGACGACATGCTATAGTATGACTTTTTTTATCATATTTTGGACGACATGCTATAGTATGACTTTTTGATCATATTTTAGACGACATGCTATAGTATGACTTTTTGATCATATTTAGGACGACATGCTATAGTATGACTTTTTGATCATATTTTAGACGACATGCTATAGTATGACTTTTTTATCATATTTTAGACGACATGCTATAGTATGACTTTTTTATCATATTTTGGACGACATGCTATAGTATGACTTTTTGATCATATTTTAGACGACATGCTATAGTATGACTTTTTGATCATATTTTAGACGACATGCTATAGTATGACTTTTTGATCATATTTTAGACGACATGCTATAGTATGACTTTTTGATCATATTTTGGACGACATGCTATAGTATGACTTTTTTTTATCATATTTTAGACGACATGCTATAGTATGACTTTTTGATCATATTTTAGACGACATGCTATAGTATGACTTTTTGATCATATTTTAGACGACATGCTATAGTATGACTTTTTGATCATATTTTAGACGACATGCTATAGTATGACTTTTTGATCATATTTTGGACGACATGCTATAGTATGACTTTTTGATCATATTTTAGACGACATGCTATAGTATGACTTTTTGATCATATTTTGGACGACATGCTATAGTATGACTTTTTGATCATATTTTGGACGACATGCTATAGTATGACTTTTTGATCATATTTTAGACGACATGCTATAGTATGACTTTTTGATCATATTTTAGACGACATGCTATAGTATGACTTTTTGATCATATTTTAGACGACATGCTATAGTATGACTTTTTGATCATATTTTAGACGACATGCTATAGTATGACTTTTTGATCATATTTTAGACGACATGCTATAGTATGACTTTTTGATCATATTTTAGACGACATGCTATAGTATGACTTTTTGATCATATTTTAGACGACATGCTATAGTATGACTTTTTGGTCATATTTTGGACGACATGCTATAGTATGACTTTTTGGTCATATTTTAGACGACATGCTATAGTATGACTTTTTGATCATATTTTGGACGACATGCTATAGTATGACTTTTTCATCATATTTTAGACGACATGCTATAAATATGACTTCCGTTTAAATTATTTCAGGCAACACAACAGTGCAGTTGTCAGCGTTGTCGTCTTACAGTCTAAAGGTCCGTGGTTCGATCCCCGCCTGGGACTTTCTATGTGGAATTTGCATGTTCCTGCATAGGTAATAAGTAAATTAAAATATGTCATCCATAATATGGATGACTATCTTATGCATGTTATCATGCATATAGTCCATGATGTAAAACAAACATCATGTAGTCGTAATTGTGACAAAGTCACACTCCAAGCAAGAACATGCAATCCTCCACAGACAGAGTTCCAAGCCCCTGATCGAACCCAGTACTTCCTGACTGTGAGATGACAACGCTAGCAACTGCAAAGTTGTGCTGCCTCTATTGCATGTTTGTCTGACTTATATTACTTACATGACTGTTAAACATTTTCTTGAAGACAGCACAGTGGTGCAGTGGTTAGTGTTGTTGCCGACCAGTCAGAAGGTTCCAGGTTCAATTCTTGCCCTTGAAGTGGCTTATTATCTAAGATGTTAATGTTATCATTTCCAGGGCGAATCTGAAACCTGGAACCTCCTGACTGGAAGGCAACAATGCCAACCACTGCACCGTAGATGACTCTTCCTTAACATGTTTAAAAGTCATATAAGTCATATAAGTCAGACACGCATGCAATTGCGTTATCAAAAATGTTGAAGTTCCAAACCAGTGTTGTCATCTCACAATCAGGAGCTTCTGGGTTCGATAGCGGGTCTGGAACTTAGTGTGGAGGATTGCATGTTCTTGCTTGAATGTAATGTTTTACATTATGGACAACATGCATAAGTTAGTCATCCTTATTATGGACGACAAACTTTACTTTCTGGTCATTGGTTTTGCAGGAATAAGGAATTCATGTTGAAAGTTATAGACGGGAATCGAACCCAGTACCTTCCAACTGAGAGACAACAACTCTGACAGCTGCACCACTGTGTTAGCTTCCATAACTTGAACGGAAGTCATACTTATAGCATGTCGTCAGAAATTTGAAGGAAATATATCATGCTATAGTATGACTTTTTGATCATATTTTAGACGACATTATAGTATGACTTTTTGATCATATTTTTTGATCATATTTCGACGACATGCTATAGTATGACTTTTTGATCATATTTTAGACGACATGCTATAGTATGACTTTTTGATCATATTTATTTTAGATACGTACTTTTTGACATGCTATAGTATGACTTTTTGATCATATTTTGGACGACATGCTATAGTATGACTTTTTCATATATTTTGGACGATGCTATAGTATGACTTTTTTATCATATTTTGACGACATGCTATAGTATGACTTTTTGATCATATTTTAGACGACATGCTATAGTATGACTTTTTGATCATATTTTAGACGACATGCTATAGTATGACTTTTTGATCATATTTTGGACGACATGCTATAGTATGACTTTTTGATCATATTTTAGACGACATGCTATAGTATGACTTTTTTATCATATTTTAGACGACATGCTATAGTATGACTTTTTGATCATATTTTAGACGACATGCTATAGTATGACTTTTTGATCATATTTTAGACGACATGCTATAGTATGACTTTTTGATCATATTTTAGACGACATGCTATAGTATGACTTTTTGGTCATATTTTAGACGACATGCTATAGTATGACTTTTTGATCATATTTTAGACGACATGCTATAGTATGACTTTTTGATCATATTTTTGACGACATGCTATAGTATGACTTTTTGATCATATTTTAGACGACATGCTATAGTATGACTTTTTGATCATATTTTGGACGACATGCTATAGTATGACTTTTTGATCATATTTTTTTTAGACGACATGCTATAGTATGACTTTTTGATCATATTTTAGACGACATGCTATAGTATGACTTTTTGATCATATTTTAGACGACATGCTATAGTATGACTTTTTGGTCATATTTTAGACGACATGCTATAGTATGACTTTTTGATCATATTTTAGACGACATGCTATAGTATGACTTTTTGATCATATTTTAGACGACATGCTATAAATATGACTTCCGTTTAAATTATTTCAGGCAACACAACAGTGCAGTTGTCAGCGTTGTCGTCTTACAGTCTAAAGGTCCGTGGTTCGATCCCCGCCTGGGACTTTCTATGTGGAATTTGCATGTTCCTGCATAGGTAATAAGTAAATTAAAATATGTCATCCATAATATGGATGACTATCTTATGCATGTTATCATGCATATAGTCCATGATGTAAAACAAACATCATGTAGTCGTAATTGTGACAAAGTCACACTCCAAGCAAGAACATGCAATCCTCCACAGACAGAGTTCCAAGCCCCTGATCGAACCCAGTACTTCCTGACTGTGAGATGACAACGCTAGCAACTGCAAAGTTGTGCTGCCTCTATTGCATTTTCGTCTGACTTATATTACTTATATGACTTTTAAACATTTTTTTGAAGAAATCACAGTGGTGAAGTGGTTAGTGTTGTTACCTCCCAGTCAGAAGGTTGCAGGTTCAATTCTTGCCCTTGACATGGATTTTCATCCAGGATGTTAACATCATCCTTTCCACGGCGAGTCTTGAACCTGGAACCTTCTGAATGGGAGTCAACAGCACCAACCACTGCACCGTAGATGACTCTTCCTTAACATGTTTAAAAGTTATATAAGTCATATAAGTCAGACACGCATGCAATTGCGTTATCAAAAATGTTGAAGTTCCTAGCCAGTGTTGTCATCTCACAATCAGGAGCTTCTGGGTTCGATAGGGGGTCTGGAACTTAGTGTGGAGGATTGCATGTTCTTGCTTGAATGTAATGTTTTACATTATGGACAACATGCATAAGTTAGTCATCCTTATTATGGACAACAAACTTTACTTTCTGGTCATTGGTTTTGCAGGAATAAGGAATTCATGTTGAAAGTTATAGACGGGAATCGAACCCGGTACCTTCCAACTGAGAGACAACAACTCTGACAGCTGCACCACTGTGTTAGCTTCCATAACTTGAACGGAAGTCGTACTTATAGCATGTCGTCAGAAATTTGAAGGAAGTATATCATGCTATAGTATGACTTTTTGATCATATTTTAGACGACATGCTATAGTATGACTTTTTGATCATATTTTAGACGACATGCTATAGTATGACTTTTTGATCATATTTTAGACGACATGCTATAGTATGACTTTTTGATCATATTTTAGACGACATGCTATAGTATGACTTTTTGGTCATATTTTGGACGACATGCTATAGTATGACTTTTTGATCATATTTTGGACGACATGCTATAGTATGACTTTTTGATCATATTTTAGACGACATGCTATAGTATGACTTTTTGATCATATTTTGGACGACATGCTATAGTATGACTTTTTGATCATATTTTGGACGACATGCTATAGTATGACTTTTTTATCATATTTTGGACGACATGCTATAGTATGACTTTTTGATCATATTTTGGACGACATGCTATAGTATGACTTTTTGGTCATATTTTGGACGACATGCTATAGTATGACTTTTTGATCATATTTTGGACGACATGCTATAGTATGACTTTTTTATCATATTTTGGACGACATGCTATAGTATGACTTTTTGATCATATTTTAGACGACATGCTATAGTATGACTTTTTGATCATATTTTGGACGACATGCTATAGTATGACTTTTTTATCATATTTTGGACGACATGCTATAGTATGACTTTTTGATCATATTTTGGACGACATGCTATAGTATGACTTTTTTATCATATTTTTAGACGACATGCTATAGTATGACTTTTTGATCATATTTTGGACGACATGCTATAGTATGACTTTTTGATCATATTTTGGACGACATGCTATAGTATGACTTTTTTATCATATTTTGGACGACATGCTATAGTATGACTTTTTGATCATATTTTGGACGACATGCTATAGTATGACTTTTTTATCATATTTTGGACGACATGCTATAGTATGACTTTTTTATCATATTTTGGACGACATGCTATAGTATGACTTTTTGGTCACATTTTGGACGACATGCTATAGTATGACTTTTTTTTATCATATTTTGGACGACATGCTACAGTATGACTTTTTGTTTTTATTTACATTTTAGTGTCATATTTTGGACGACATGCTATAGTATGACTTAAAAGATTGTAGTCGCGTAGCAGAGGTTTACAAATCTGTTTTTCTTTTGCAAATGCTTCCTCTGTCACATGATGTGATTATGCATGCCTGGTCCATCAGTGCCAGTGTGTGAACACTCTCTGAATAGTAATGGAGGGACTCTGAAGGAGGTTCTCAGCCAGACTGGACCAGTTGTATTCAAAATGAATTTATTGTTGACTCCCTTGCTGCTGTAGTGAACACACATTAGCTACAAATGAAGAAATGACAGCATTTTGAAACAATTATTCCTGACACTGCTTCTTGGCCAACACAATAAAAAATAATTTCCATTTGCTTATGTTTTTTTTTTGTGGGTTTTTTTTTACACTTTTTTCTCCATACAAAATTATAAATATTTTGTGTTTAACTTTTCATTTTCTTTTCTTACAAAACACCAAACTATACAAATCAAGTGAGACAAAAACAACAGTGAAAATGGAGGCAGAAAAACAAATCTCTGCACTAACAATGTGGGAGGGGAAAAAAAAAAAAAAAAAAAAAAAGCACAGTATGTTCCTACCAGGTCCTCAAGACCGTGATATGCATCCAGATAACACAATGTTTTACCAACACAGGACATGTCTCTACATCGAGCGAGCCTAAAACTGACGTCCGTGTGGATGTAACTGCTAAAGAGGCACAAAATCTTGCAGCAATCACTTGAAGGAGCAAATGCCAAATCTCACTTGACTCTCACTCGTCGTCAGAGATTTACTTTGAAAGCAAGAGTATTCTCAGTCTACACTGGTAGATAGAAGAGGTCTACAGGGGTTGAGGCAGAGATACAGGCAGGCTGCGACGGCAACTGGCACTCAAAAGACCAAAAAAAAAGAGAGATGGGTTCTCTATCACCCGTATAAAAGGCCTTCAGTCTACTCGTGTAGCCTATTAAGCACATTTTGCCGGCACACAAACACACACAGTTCATAAGAGAAAGGTTGTGTAATCCAGAATCAACCCCAACAACATTTAGTACATTTAACCTAACCTTTGGTCCTGTGTTGGTTTCGGCAGAACATCTTTTCTTGCGTACACCATAGTGCAGATTTGTTTGCAGAAATGTATTTCAAAAACAGACATACATAGTCAACGTTTAGGATGAATTCTTTATCAGGAAAAATGATCACAATCAGTTAGGTTTTTGGCCCTAAAAGCTAAAAGAAAAATAATCAGACAAAACCTTTCCCGCTTCAGAGGAAAATCTACAGTTGGTTTTATGGACAGCCTTAGAGCTGTTATCACCGGCACAAAGAAAACAAATAGATCTGAGGGGGATTCTGGACGAGACCACACTCTCTCCTACTAATTTTGGTTGCGCTGCTGAGAAGGAAAAAAAGAGAAAAATGTGAGAAATGCTTGAGAAGAATGACGGCAAAGTGAGAAAAACATCATGGGGAACCGAGAAAACAAAAACCCACTCGGGAATAAAGTCGATGGCAATCTCACAACCGATGGGAACAGTCATAGACCAGTGTGTGAGGATGCAGGTCAACACACTGACAGACACGTCAAGGTAGTAAAAGCATAGATAAACACGTATGATCAATATGTAATTATATGCAGAGGGCAGACAAACATACAATCAATTTAAGCTGACTGCGTCATGTTCACGTAACGGGAACACATTACAACAAGTAGAAACAGTCGTCTTTCAAAAAAACAAAACAAAACAAAAAAAAAGACATCATAATCGAAATAAAAAAAAGTTTCAACATATTCTAACATATCTTCCTCAATCTGAGGATTTTAGCTCCACGGACACGAACTCACTGTGAAATGGTTTGAGACTAAAGTTCGTCCTGTGTCTGTGTCGGGACTCACATACCTTTAAGGTACAAAAGAAAAACGCCAAAGAAAACGGGACTTAAGCAAAAGAAAAAAAAATAATTACTGCTGAGTCAGTAACACTGCCTGGAGCTGTGTGTGTGTGTGTGTGTGTGTGTGTGTGGACTAGTTTGACTGGTTTCTAGTGTGATTAAGAGGTTATCCTTGTTGCAGGCAGGTGAAAGCAGGCAAGTCGCTTTTGGTTCAGCTCCACATCTTCACATTCTCTGCAGCCTAGCGTACGCTGTGCAGCGACGAGAGCCTCGTGTTTGTATAGTTCCTGAAATAAGCAACGGTATGTTTAGTGCAATTTGTCTATGTGAATGTGTCTCTACTGAACTTCATTTTAAAAGAAATCTACACCTCTGAACCACGAGTCGACTTAAAACATTGTACAAAAAGCGTGTGTGTGTGTGTGTGTGTGTGTGTGTGTGTGTGTGTGTGTGTGTGTGTATGCGCACTGTTGGTAATGCAGGAAGGAAGTGAGTGAATGGATATTTCTGAATAGAGCGTCTTCATGTAAACACGTCCATATAAAATCCTAGAATTAGGCACAGAGTTGTTCACTTTGTCCCTCCTCCTCATCCCTTTTGTTCAGCATAGGTAGTGGGGGCGGGGGGCGGGAAAGGGGGAAGGGGTTGGTGGATGTAAATAAATCAACTGGCCACGAAATATTACCTGGTGTGTGAAGAGAGGAACACTCGATCATTCGGAGTCGCAGACCCTTCAGCTTTAAAATAATGTTAAAGTAAACAAAAGAAGGTTTTGCATCTGTTAGTTCATTGCATTGCACACATTCCCGGATCTTCATAGGTAACTTGGAAGTACCTGTGTTCACTGACTCCGACTTAATGCCTCAAAAAAAAAAAAAAAAAAAAAAAAAAACTCAAAACCTCACCGTAAACGACGTACATGCTACATGGCCGCGTATCGCGAAGAACGCAGACCTGAACGAAGAGTTAACCTCTCCTCACACGGGGTTGTATGGGTATGAAACAAACAATAAAATATCATAGGAGAGTTTGACAGCAAAAAAAAAAAAAAAAAAAAAAAAATCACACACAAACACACAAAAGATGCTGAAACCAGATATGAGGGAAGAGTCGGAGCAACAGTCTTAACATTCCAGGATGCTGTTGACTGCCGCCTCTAGAGCAGAATCTGTGTCAGGGGCGGGGGGTGAAGTGAGCGGAGGGGTGGACTGAGGCTGCATCGGGTGGGAGGACAGGTGCTGCGACCCCTGGTAGTGCGTCTGTCCTGCCGACGTCGCGGCGTAAGGTGTGGGTTTACCTTGGGGGTAACCGGCGGCAGCGGGGAGGCTGTCGCCGACGGCGCTGCCGGGCCCGAAGCCTTGCTGCGATCTCTTCAGTTCAAACACGCTCTTGTTTTCCGCGTGCGGAGGCTGGAGTCTCTCCGTTGAACCTGGTCCCGCGGCCCCGCCCCCTCCCGGGTCTCCATAACCGGGCTGGGTGTCTGTCCTGTACGGTGGCTCGGCGGAGCCCAGTTCTGACGGACTCCAGTTATGGCTGGACGTGGACTGGGACGGGATGGGGTCTTGGAAAAGTTTGGATTTCATCCCACAACAGAATTCCTCCAAGAAGCTGTCTATGAACCAGAGAGAAGACCCAAAGAGTCAATACAAGTTTTCTGTCAAAAAAAAAAAAATGAACTGCTCGAAATGTCTTTACTCTTCGTCTTTTAAAAAAATAAAAATAAAAAAAAAAATTATTACCTGGATCCACGAGCACATTGCGTTTGTCTTGTGTCAGGTTGCTGCGCTCCTCCTGGTTGAAGGTCCTGTCAATCATCACCATCTCTGATGAGGGACTGTAACGCTGCAGCGCAGGGAGAGGTGACCCGTTAGCCCCGCGCATGTCACAACAATGACACTCATGTATGTGCGTATGCAACCGTGTGCTCACGCCTGCACCCACCTCGGCTTCCACCATTAGTAGTCGTCTGTACTTGTTCACCATGGCCTCGGTCCTCTTCAGCACCTGAGTTGCAACTGCCTCAAATTCCTCATCCACTGTGAACGATTAAAAAAAAAAAACGAAACGGTATTTAGATTAAAAAGAAACACGCCCATTCGGCAGATGTTATTTTCCGGTCGAGAGCTAGTTCTCTGCTCTCTTTGCAGATTTGGGGTCAAGATAATAATTTTAAGGGTGTACCCTCTGCGAACTCGTCCTGGCTGGGCGGAGTCCCCTGGAACACGTGGTAAGGGAGGAGTCTCAGCAGCGCGTCGTCAACCGAGGTGAACTGACGTCGATCCGAAGTCTGAACTCCAGCGTGATCCCTCCTCAGCTGCTGCAAAATCCTTTTGGAGGCAACAGGAAAAGAGACGCGCTTGTTAAACGTCTGGATGACAAATGACAAACTGAATAAAGCGCAACAAAGTCCAAAAAAAAAAAAAAAAAAAAAAAAAAAAAACACTCACATTCCTCCTCTTGTGAGCGGGAGAGGCGCCGGCCTCTTCTGTGCACTGACCTGTGAAGGGAAAGTTTACATATGAGAATTGTCATGTTATATTTCCTGCCAAGCTTTTTCCGCGATAAAAATCTACACGAACAAATAACCGGCGTACCTCAGAGTTTAGTGTTGAATCTTGTGTTTTCATGGCTAAAAAGAGATCAAACGTAAAACAACCGTATCAGCAGCAGAATGCACTCAAACACACACTCTATTTAAAAAAAAAACACATCATGCAAAAAAAAAAAACATCAAAGGCTTTGTTACCATGTATGCTGCTGAGATGTGTCGGCTTCAGGGCAGGTGATGAAGAATTCTGAAAAATAAAAAGTCGTGTCGGTCAAGCAGCAATGTAAAAAAAAAAAAAAAATGACAGAATGAAAATGAATGAAATGCCACCGTTAACGTCAATTATACCTGTCTGTAGTCTTGTTGTTGTTCCTGTGTCACGTTGCCAGTTAAAGGGGACAGAGATGTGCAGTTCTGAGTTTGAGTCACGAGAAGGCGCTGCACGGGACCGGCCGACGCTTGGCCTTGACCTCCGATCCCCGCCGTTGCCGGGCCAACCAGAGTCAGGCGCCCGGGAGCGCATGACGCCTGCACAGGCGTGGAGCTCGCGCAAGAAACTCCCGTCCACGTCTGAGCTACGTTCCCTCCGACCTGACTCCCGCTCACTACTCCCTGATTCAAAATGAGCTGACCCCCCGGTGGCGCGTTGAAGTTCTGCCCCGCAACAATCTGCACTGTGTTTTGACTGGTAATTAGGGCATTTGGGTTGGAATCGGCGGGGCCGTTGTGGATGGTGCTGGACGGAGTGAGTGCCAACGAGCCGGGTAGCAGGAACTGTCCAGGTGTTAAATTCGCTTGGGCCTGCGCTTGCTGCTGCTCCAGGGGCGGCTGCACTACGATGGAGCCGTTCGCCGCGTACTGTCCCCCGGGAGCGGCAGTGTTAGCGTTCACTACGTTCGCCATGGTGGTGGGAGTGGGCTGAAGACCAAGGCTGTAGACAGTCTGAGCCCCAGCCTGAAGGGGTTTAGGCTGGATCGGTCTGACAAGAGTTTGGGTCCCTCCCGGGCCTCTCTGGATGATGATGTTTTGAAGGGGGATGTTTTTGAAAGGTAAGCCGACTTGGCCTACCTGCCCTTGGGTCGGGGCAAACACCTGACCCCCCGTCGCCGTCTGTCCCGGAGCTACAGACACTCCCGGCCTGAGCACAATCTGAGGAGTTCTTTCCAAGCTGCTCAGAGTCATCACCCCGCCGCCGGACCCGAACGAGCCCAACACCTGGATGTGCTGGGCGGAGCCGTTGGGCACCGTGGACATTCCCTGCAGGATCTGGCCTGTGGGGAACGCAGCTGTCGCCGTGGTTACCACACCCACCCCGCCTCCATAACCCCCCGAGACCAGCTGGGAGGAGAAGGGAACCGGAGCCTGCACCAGAGTGGGAGCGGGCTGGGAGTCCAGTAGGGCCTCCTGGGCCAGCGTCTGCTCCGTGATGTCGGCCTCCAGGAGAGACTTCTGGAGGATGTCAAAGGGCTGGTCCTCTCCCACGAGATCCACCTCTCCAGGGGAGGTCCCGGGCCCCAACTCATCCTCGATGAACGAGAGGCTGCTCGAGAGCTGGAGGCCTGCCCCGGCTGAATCCTCGCCAAATTCGCCCATTGCAGAAGAGCCATCCTTGAGGCCAGTGTTGGAACCAGACTGACGGGACACATTAAGAGAAGATGGTGGGAAACTGTTTTCATATGGACCGCATCTTAAAGCCCAGTTCAGACCAAAGATTCACAAAACTGTCGTAGCTCGACCACAGCCAGCTGACGGTGTCACCTGCGACTCAGCTTGTCAAGTCCCAAGTGGGCGGTCTAGTTGCTTTGGTGTAACTGAGTAGTTGCGAGTTTCCAATAATCACCTTGCAAATCTTTAGTGTGAACTGAGCTTTAATGATGCTTTTTACACAAAAAAAAGTAAATAATCTACAAACTTTGAATCACATATCATTTTTGTTTCCTTACAAAGCAAAATCCAAAAGAGTATTTCAGCTAATTTGGACCAACTGGGTTGTTGTAATCAGGCATTTGTACATTCATGGTTGGATTAAGGTAATTATGGGTCTACTCACTGTGTCACTCGCAAAAAAAGATCCATCTGACCCATAAGCTGCATTTGTCACATCATCTTCTTCAATCTGCATGAAAAAAAAAAAAAAAAGACAAAGAAAGACTGAGTGGACTTCCTGTATTGATGTGACTATGTAAAGAAGTTATTCAAACGTTGAATGACAATAAATTCTGCCAGAGTTACTTACAGACTTGCTGTTGTTGCCATGGAGATAGTCATTCAGTGCATCCACATCTCTGAAAAGCGTAAAGAAGAAACCTTTATCGGCCTGTAACACACCTAACACAGGTATTTCCTCTCACTCGCGTGTGTGTGGCTTACAGATCGCCTAACTCGTCCGGAAATACTTTACAATAGCTCTCTCGTGAGCGGACCATTTAGATTATGAACTTCCCTAATTCAATTAAAAAGAGGAAAACTAAGCTTGCAGATACTCGTAGCTCTGACTTCACAGAGGAACCGTGGTAATATTGCCTAACTATCCAAGGTCGGACGTTAAAAGTGTGTGACCTTCATGTGAACTGCCTGGTGAACTTATACGATGCAGATAGTGAGGTTTTTTTTTTAGTTTTTTTTTTATTTACCCTAAAATATCCAGAAGACGGCGATCGTCCTCATCGTCCATGACACCTGAAAGAATATGAGGGGAAATTTAAACTTTGCACGCACCAAGGACTGATCGTTTCACTAATCAGTGAAGAAAAACCTGAACCGGTCACTTTGTTTTTGTTTATACTCTTGAGTCAGGAGCGCTGGAGCTTGTGAAGGCTTGTGTGTTTTTAATGGTTGTAGTAAGGATATCTGACTCACAGATCTCCAGCAGGAAGCATGGATTCAGTCATTTAACACCCCTTTTCTCTCCTGTAACAGGGCTGGGGGCTGCAGGGTGAGAAACTGCATTTAGTAAAATTACAAACAAACAAAAATACGCGTGAGATCAGAGGGTGTGAGAGTGAAACGGGAAAGATGAGCGTGTGAAATTAAAGGTGTGGAGGGGAGGGGGGGGGACTGATTTGTTATATTCAGTACATTCGGGATGGCCTTCATCCCCTCCTACGAATGACACAAACTCCCACCCGCCACCCTTCCTCCTCCGCTGCTGCCCCACATTGGTTTCTGTCTGCAGAGAAAATGGGCATTTGAGTGTAAATAACACCACGCTGCTTCATTCATAGCCACTGTGAAGAGGTCGTTTGGAGTTTCATCTCCACATTGGAAGAAGTGTCGGCTTCATGTCCTGTCAGCCGGCTATAAAAACAAAACAATGTCTAGTAATAGAAGGGAAGTTTAAAAAATAAAATAATTAAAAATAAAAAAAAACGAGCACACAATGGAACTTATTTGATCAAACACAGGGATGATCTGTTGTGATGTTGTAATTTATAGTATTTAATGTGGAGCACGAGCAGACAAGAGTGTTGTAAAAAAAAATTAAAATAATAATAAAAAAAAATCGTTATAGTCACATTTACCTCAAATTAAAGGTTGTTTTTGAGCCGGGAGAAAATGTAGGCTCTGTGTCCCGACTGTGTGCAAATCGGTCCGACTGCAATGCAACAAAATGGCTGTTGCCATGCCGGAGGCAGAGACACGCTCAGCCTCCATCTTTGGTTCAGGGAGAACAAAAGACCAACGGGGCTGTTTGAACCGACTTTCAAACAAACAACAACAACAACAATTTTAACTACAGCAAATAAAAGATGGTTTTAATAACCTAGACAGATGCACTGGTTGTTTTTTTTTTTTGGTGGATGGAGCAGCCACGGCTCCTTCGTCCTTCACAAAGTTGTGAGGAAGCGATGTCGACCATTGAAAACAACAACAAAAAACGCAAAGCAAACGATGAACAGTGAACGTTTTATTTCACAAACAGCACCAGAATATGTCAAATAAAAAAAAAAATAAAAAAAAAACACGATATATTTCTCAATAATCCAAAAGAACCACCTTTTTTAAAAAAAAAAAAAAAAAAAAAAAAAAAAACAGCGATTTAAGTGTTTATATATATATTTTTTTTTAAAAGCCTCGAAAACACCGGGTTTGTAAGTGTAACGTCAATTTTGATCATAATCCGCGGTATCAGCCGTCTTTTTATCGACACGTTTGCCGGCTTTTGTGCGATTTTAGAGCCCAAATTCACCGTCTCCGACCGTAGCATGTAGCAGAAGGCCTCCTCCTTCCTCCTTCCTCCTCCTTCTTCCCCGCCTGTCAAACCGCACGGTACCGCCGCAGGTTTTTTTTTTTTGCGTGTGTGTGTGTGTTTAAAAAAAAAAAAAAAGACGGTAAAAATGTACAGCTCGCAAGTTTTTTTTTTTTTTTTAATGTCCAAAAATAGACCGAATCGACAGGACGATAATCGCATTCAAGCAGCGGCACCAAACGCCCGCCGCCGCCGCCGACGTGCTCCTCGTCCTCTCTCTCTCTCCCCGGCTCTCATTTCTCCTCCGCGAGTCTCCTCCGCCGACAACGACACGTTCATCTCGACACGCCGAACCGCCGCGTTCCAATCCGGGCGTTCGCGTCGCTCCGAGCCGGTCCGTGTTCCGCGTCAGACGGCCCGCCGAGCTGCGCATTTTTTTTAAAATTTTTCCTTTTTTTTTTAATATATATATATATAACCGAGGAAAAACAACAAAACAAAAACAAACAAAAAAAACAAAACACCGGCCTATGCCTTGGGTTAGCTAGCCGAACGACGTCGACGGCCGGCGCCTGTTTGGAAAACGTCGGCGGGATTTCGTCGAAAAAGCGAAAAGACCAAACCGCGGCGAGCCATAAATATTTATCCCGATTAGCATAACATAAAGACGGACTCGAAGAGGCGAACCCTTCACTCCCGTCTCACTCCTCTTGAAACCCAATATCTCCATTTGGCAACTTTTAATTTGCTCCCCCCCTCCTTCTCCTCCTCCTCCTTCTTTCTCCCTCTCCCACTCATATATATATATTTTTTTTTCTCCTCCTCACTGTCCCTGTTCTGTCTCGGATAGATTTTTCTCTCCGCTCAAACCCTCTTCCCTCCCTGAAGGAAGGGAGGAAGGAGGCTGTGTGTGTTTTTTCCTTGAAATTTTTATCACAAAATTATAATACACTCAAAGGGAAACTCACCGTCATGAAAAAGCAGTGCCTTGTCAACGGGGTTTCCTCGCCATCACCGCACGGGTTTGTTGGGGTAGTGCACACACGCCAAAATCACCAGTCCTCAACGGCACCATGCGGCTCCATACATTTGAATAGGAAATACACAAACAACGACAAGTGCATTAATAAACACTTCTTTTTTTTTTAAATATATATATTTGTATTAATTATAATAACATGTTTCTCTGCCTTTATGAAAGGCTGATAAATTAGACTTAATCATGACTGACAGTAGAGGGCGGGCCTCTGTGTGCCACACCTTTAAGTCCCTCAGGTAAGATACTGCCTGGTTTACCTACGAGCACATCTTTAAATAGGAGGCAACAACATTTTAGATGAATGAAAAAGTTAAAAATGTGTTGTTTTTAATGTGTTTAGACTTAAATACTATATTCTAAATCACATTAAAAAAAAATATTCATCAAAAATAGTAAGCTGTCTCCCTCTTCTTTTGCTGTGCTGTAACTTTATATAAATGCCGTTATTAGCATAATGTGATGAGTGAAAAGGTTGATTTTAGCAAACGTGGGTTAAATGTAAAAACAATTTTAATTATTTTGCATAAAAGTATTTTTTTTTAAATACTAAGTTAACACAAAACCATGACAGACTGATTTTTTCAGTAAGTGTAGGCTGCATCATCACTTATTGCATGTTTTACACAAAATACAAATACTACCTATTTTAAAAACTAGAAATAAATCTTGCATTTCTGTTATTTCATTAAAATTACATTATTGTATTTAATCCGTATTTTAAAACATTATAAGTGATTTAAAATAGTATTTGATGCCATCTCTCACAACTAAAATATTTTATCCAAACAAGCAACATCAATAAAGGTTCACTAGTATTACCAATATACCCATGTACAATTATAAATAGGCCCGCTTAACCCAGTACCATTGTTTAACCCTTTAATGGTTTAAAATATCCCACACATTAACGGTTTAGTATACTGCTGCTTACAGAGACCGTAGTAATTGAAAATAAAATTGCCAGACATATTTTTGATAAAGTGTTTATAGTAAAAGGTGTCGTTCAATATTTTCCCCCCTAAATTCACAATAAATGTCCAAATGATGATGTTCTGCTATGCAGACTCCGATGCAGCAGGGGGCGTTGTGCACTTTTTATCTTTGGTTTGGGAAAGCCGCGAAGAAGAAGAAGAAGAAGAAGAAGAAGAAGAAGGAGGAGGAGTGACGTTTTCACTTCCGCAAAAACAACATGGATGCGGCGACTGAAGTTGGTCGGGAAGATGGGTTTGCCGGCGAAAGTTGTGCAGCCAGGGTGCAAGAGCGACTCCAGAAACGGCACCAGGAGAGGCTGGAGGACGCCGAGCGGAGGAAAGAAGCCAAAGAGAAACAGTCTGTCGCGGAGGAGAAGGGAGAGTATTTCTCCAGCACTTTCAACGGGGAGCGGGCGTGCGTCGAGGAGCTGCTGGCCAGCTGCTCCGGAGCCGACCGGGCTGCGGTGAGTGAAAAGCTGGAGGAAGCGACGGCCAAAACTCTGCAGCTGCAAAAATTCCTAAGCGACAGCTTGGCGTTTCTCACGCAGTACGAGCTAAGACAAGCTCAGGCTGCTCTCCAGAAACTCCAAACCTCCCTGACCGAGGCCAGAGAGGTGGCGCTGCCCAAGAAGAAGTTCGCCTTCCGAGGTCGCACCAAAGCGGCGGACAAAGCCCCGTCACGAGCGGCGGACGCGCCCGCTAGTGACGCCGGCCCGCCCGCGGACTCGGGGAGCGCAGCTGCACCCCCCGAGCAGTGTGGCTTCTCGAACAAGAACGACGAGTTCGTGACTATGACGGCTGAGGAGATCCAAAAACGAGATCTGCTGTTAACCCACCTGACGAACTGCAAGGTCCGTCTGTACGGCTCCCCCAGCACGCTGCACCTGAAACACATCGACGGCTGCGAGATCCTGTGCGGGCCCGTGTCCAGTTCGATATTCATTGATCACTGCAGAAACAGCACGCTGGTCTTCCCCTGCCAGCAGCTGCGGACCCACCACACCACCGACACCCGGGTGTACCTGCACGTCACCAGTCGGGCCATCATAGAGGACTGTAGCGGGGTGAGCTTCGCCCCCTTCTCCTGGTCTTATCCCACCCTGGACCAGGACTTTGCTCTGTCGGGCCTGGACCGGGACCGAAACAACTGGAGTCAGGTGGACGACTTCAACTGGCTCGCAGCAGAAACAACTTCTCCGAACTGGGCTGTCATTCCAGAAGCAGATAGACAAACCCACTGGGACGCCTAGAAAGGAACTTTTAAAAAGGCATTATTTTCCAGGTTAACATGTCAGTCGAAAGCTCATGTTTACGGTCCCAACTTATTTCATGAATATCAGCTGGTTACATGAAGGTGTTCTTTCACCGTGTTGTCGAAAGGTTGAGGCTGAACCCACCTGATTTACCACTGCATCCGCTTATTGAGAGGAACTGAAGTTTAAAGAAAGGTCTGACATAACTTAAACAGTGGCAAGTTGATTTTTTTTTTCCCACTTTGAAATGGCCTGCTAATCACATATTCATGTATTTAATTGTTTGGGAAATATGTGTGTACGCCACTTACAATTTAGCAGAAAGTTCAAAGCTCACTGAAATGCAAATAAATAATCTTTGATGCATAACTGTTTGAAGCCTTGTGTTTTTATTCGTGATGATGACGACGTTTCTTCCGTTGTACGTCAAATTCAAATAGACTCAGTCCACTTACGAAACAATGCAAATTAATAACGCATAATCTATATAATCAGATTTTCATATCCAACCTACAAGATAGGTAAGTTTTTGCCTCAAAGAGGATTTGCACTGCACGAAGAACATCATCAAAAACCACACGACAAAAATCTGAATAAAAAAATTAAACACAAAATCACGATGCATCGTAAAAACATCATAAATATCATCATTCGGAAAATCAATAAGGGACATAAAGGGCCGATCCCGACCGTCTGATCAGAGCTTGCGAAGTTACTCAAGGCAGCTGGGAACAAATGATGGGATGTCTCTTTTTTTGTCCACATCCCGGACGGTGCCGTACCTCCCCCCTTCAAGATAAAAGTAAACACTCAGAACATAGCAGGTGCAGCGGATCTGCTACGATCTTACAAGCTCAAATCATGTGCCGTATTTCGAATGGCGCACTTGTGTACTAACACTCGCTATTTTTTTAATTGCAGAAGTGCGTTCACACTGTCAAGGACCAGGACGATGCACTCAAAACAGCCCAAAAGAGCAGCGTGAAACGTTGGACACTTTTCACCCCAAGCGGTTGCCACCTTGGCTGCGCAGAGGACGTACAGACACAAAAATCATTTTCAAATTAAGGCGTCTGAAGAAGCTGCAGCTGTATGTCATTTGGAACGAACAATGGTGTACTCGTCTAGGTCCTGTAAGTGATACCGAGGAGAGGATAGGTGCCATGTGGCTACTACAGGATAACCCTTCGGGTAGAGTGAAGCAGATGACAGACTGGAGGTAAGATGCACACCCCTATATGCCAAAGGGTTGATGCAGGGTGATCCAACAGCAGAGCAGGAGGAACAAAATTGGTTTCCCAGTTTTCGTCCCACCCAGGTTAACAACCCTGTCCAGTTTGTTCTTGTTTTGCAAGGCAAGGCAAGTCAAGTTTATTTGTAGCACATTTCAACAGCAAGGCAATTTAAAGTGCTTCACATAAAACCACTTAAAGCATCAAAGCATAAGGCAAAAGAAAAGTACATTTAAAAACAATTAAGACGTGATTAAAACATTAAAAAAAAAAACAGTCATTAAAACATTAAGCAAGCTAAAAGCTGGATAAAAGTTACAGTGCAGTTTAAGAAATAAATCCTGCGCAGACAAAATTGTCCTAAATTGACCTCTAAGACACTCTGGAGGAAGCTTCTTAATTAATGTAGCTTACTAGATAACATGATTTTAGCCCATAAGAACAGTCATTTAAAAAAATTAAAAAAACAGAGGGGCTTGATGCAATACATTTCAAGGAAGCAAACATTTAACATCAAATTTTCATAACACTGCGGCTCAAATGTCCGGCCTTAAGGGGCGAGACGAAAAGACTACCGGGGAAGCCCTAACCTGATGCGGCAGATGGTTTGTTACACTTTGTAATCTTGGGAAACGAGCTGCCTCGCAAAGAAACCCTGGCTTTACTCAGCATAAGTATCTGGCTCATATCTGTGCCAGAGACAGTCTTGATTGTAACTGACAAGATAAGAAGTGACAATAATTATTGACGGCACTAAAATGACTTTATTTGCCTGCAAGATAAAGTTTTCTGCAAGTATGTTTTTGTTTATTAATTATGTTTGTTTTTTTTTTTTATCCAAATTGTCTGCGTTTGGTCCCGATATGAGCTGCATGTAAAGTTCTTCCAACGTTCAGTCATACAGCCACGGTTTATGTCGGAGCCTCAGTGCTCTTTTGTTTCTGTCAATGGGTTACCGGGGCTTCTTTTACTCAGCCTATTTGCTTCAGTGTGAAGACATGTGGTTTGTGCTGAACTCGTGGACCCCATACCTGTGAATGGGTATGTTCCACTATTAGCACCACTTTCATGTCCGTGATCTTTGCTGGCCTTAAGCTGATGCCAGTGCAGCTCGTGGTGTGCTCCATCAAGGCGACCGTGACCACGTGAACACTCAAACCAATTATGGCCCCTGGCAACAGCTTATATCTAGCTCATCTTGTGTGGAGGGATTTCAGTAAATTGGATCAGGCTGCTTACAGGGGCTTAGCATGACGCACTGCAACTTTGAGTTTAATCATGAGGATCCTCGGCAATCCTCCACCTCTCCAGGAGAACGGAGCATCACGATTAGCCTCACCTGAGTGTTGGTGAAGGAAAAACAGCAGAAGTTTGGGGGAAATTTGACATTTCTGTCACAATGGAGAAAACTTTGAGGAAATAAGACCCCTGTGCTACTCCAGGGTCCTCCTGAGTTCTTCACCTCTGCTCCGGTGCCGTGGGATGGATTCCAGGCTGAGCTGACTCTCCTGCCCACTGTCCTGTTGGACCAGCCAGAGGAGAAAGAGAGAACTACTGCAGGTTGGCATATTCAAGAACATTAACCTAAACTAAGGGCCAACCTGGGAATCTCGGAGTTCCTGCAATTCTAGATCAACGTTTGACTTTCTTCTTTATAGGCGAGGACACTTCACAGATTGAACAATGGCTTTGATGTTGGTCAAGTTTGATCTGAAAAAGCGAGTGAAGCTCGCTCAGTCAGTCTGGTTCATGTACTGGTTTGCTGTAATGGCCGGCGTGCTGATCTTCAGCATGGGCCTGTTCTTCAAGATCGAGCTGCGAAAGCGCTCAGAACTTATGGACAACAACGAGAGCCACTTCTTGCCCAACCTGCTTATATTTATGGGCCTAATAGCCTGCAGCATTAACGCCTTGGGGGGCAAGGTCTGCTACGACTCACTGGACCCTACCAAATTTGCAAAGTGGAAGCCCATTTTGAAGCATTTCTTGGTGTTCTGCGTGGTGTTCAACTCCCTGCTGCTCATCACGGCCGTGTTGTGCTTCTTGATGAGGATCCCTCTGCAGTTCACCCTGGCTGAGGGGCTGAGGAACGGCATGAAGTACTACAAGGACACGGACACACCGGGTCGCTGCTACATGAAGAGGACCCTGGACTTGATGCAGATAGAGTTTCGTTGCTGCGGAAACGACAACTACAGAGATTGGTTTGAGATTCAGTGGGTTAGCAACCGCTACCTGGACTTCAGCTCGAAGGAAGTCAAAGAGTAAGTGGCAAAGATTAAAAGCTAAATCTCTCACGATAAACTTCAGAATTGACGTGACAGTAAAACAGCTAATTTTGGATTGCCTTTGAACCCGAGTGCACCGAGCTGGAGGCTGCTTAGGTTGGGTCCTTCAGGAGCAGTTGATCTAAAGGGAGGCTGTGGCTCAGACGGTAGAGCGGGTTGCACACTAATAGGAAGGTTGGTGATTCAATCCCCAGCTCCTCCCGTCCACATGCCTAGGTGTCCTTGAGCAAGACACTGAACCTTAAGTTGCTCCCGATGGTGTACCATCGGTGTTGTAAGTCGCTTTGGATAAAAGCGTCAGCTAAATGAAATGTAATGTAAAGTTAGAGTCCAGTATAAGTGGATTGGAGGTGAAAGAAGGTCAGAGCAGGTGTGTTATTTACTTTCATCCACTCAGGATTACCACCACAGAAATGGAGACAGCCACAGGTAGGATAGAGGTGGATGCATTGGGGTCTGGGTGGGCAAAAGAGTTTACTAGGCAGTTTCATGGATAAAGGAGCAGGGGCTTTGGTGAATAGGTGCAGAAATAGATACAGTCAAAAGGGCAGAAGCAGGATTAGGAATATATTGTTCCAGTATGTGGCCTCTTTGTGTCAACATGTTTGTGTCTGCAGTGACTTTGTGCAACAAGTAGCACTAAACTTTTTGTGAAAAAGACAGTTTTGAGTGCTGGAACGTATTTAGTGTTTAATCTTCAGGATTACAGCGCCATGTCCTTCAAGAAGCAGTGTCCTGTCCTATCAGCAGAAGAGCTGGCAGCACTACAGGAACAACACTGCCAAGTAAAACTGTTTGTCTCCAGGGATTTTAACATCAACATAAACAAAGAGTGATAGTCTCATTACCAAAATGCTAAACAATACTCACTGGCTTACAAACTCTCGCTCGAATATCCCGAAGTATCACCATGAATATCGGCTTTCTAATCAATAATGACTTGATTGGTATCACGATCTTTGTTAATCTATCCAGTATTTTTAGGACAAAGTGTTATCTGGGGCATTATTTTGGGGTTTCATCAGGTGATGTTATCCGTGGTTCATGGCTGACTCTAGCAGTTCTTTGTGATCCAATCACACTTGTCTTTCCATTGACCTACAACTATCAATCACAGTTAAGATCTGCTCCTCAGATTGGGCACTGACCCAAATCTACACATTTAGGTTGTTGTTTTCCTGCTACTTGCAGTTGTTTAAACCTACAAGACTGAATATGTGTTACATGTGCAATAATCATAATCAGTTAGGATTTTCTGGAGTTTGTGAAACAAGCGGGAAGATGAGATGATGAGTTTTATTTGAATGATGACTGTACATCGGTTGTTCTCGCCAGTTTTGTGAAGATTTTAGTGCTTAATTTATGCTGTAGCCTCAGAAAGGTGTTGATTAAATGTTGTGAATTGTTGAGGTAAGAATGTGTGGGGTTGTGTTGGATAAAATTGATTTTATTGGATTGCATAATACTGTAAAATACGACTTACTCACCACTTACTAGGGCCTCAAAAGATTGTATTCTGTCACAAGAAGATAAAATAAAACCTCACGTTATGGTTATTCCCGGAAGTCTAACATAAACTTTCTAATTATACTTTGTGTAATTTTAGCCCAAACATACTGCAAATTTAGAACGACCAGCTCCTGACCATTAATCTCATCCCACCTTCACCTCCAACCAATCATATAATGGCACTTGACACTTTGGTTCTTCCTCATAGCCGCATTGGGAGCAACGTGGATGGCCAGTATCTGATGGATGGAGTCCCGTTCAGCTGCTGCAACCCCACCTCCCCAAGGCCCTGCATCCAAGGGCAGATGACCAACAACTCGGCCCACTACAGCTACGACCACTACACCGAGGAGCTCAACGTGTGGCGGCGCGGCTGCCGCAACGCCCTGCTATCCTACTATGGAGGCCTGATGAACACCATCGGATCGCTGGTGGTGCTGGTCACCATGTTGGAGGTCAGTTGATCACACAGATATGATACCGTTTCACCTCACTTCAAATGGTTTAGATGGAACAGACGGCTTACTCCACCTGGTTTAGGCTTAGTAGAATACCTACACCCACTCATTTCGCCTTGTGAGTGGGTGATGTTTATGTTGCTTGCTTGGTTAAGTTTTATAGTACAGCATCTTCTTTATCTTATTGTCATGCTACAAACAGTATGGGCTCATTAATGTCCCCTGAAGGCAGAAAACAAACAATATTACTTGAGAGTTGGTAAAAGTGTCAGTTGTAGTGCCTTTTTTAAAAAAAAAAAAAAAAAATTTAAACCCAAACGATCACAAGAGGCAACAATGGGCCCACTCCATTTGACACAGGGGAGATTTATGATGTATCTGAAGTGTTTACAAGCAGCATTTCTTGTTTTTACATTGGAACAAACTGGTCGGTTTGGCAAATGCATGTCTGGGTAACTTCCACACCAGCCCCTGTGCCTCACTCGTCATCCATAGAGGAACTTTTGGAAATGTATAGATATGCAAATATTTGTATCAAGAAAACTAGATTCTCAGTGGGTTAAGGTGTAAAGTTTCCACATCGCTCTTGTGTAAGTTGAGGATTGCTCAAAACTAGTGGGGATATCACTAACTCAAAACAAGAATCCAAACTTAAACTCAGATTTCAGCCAACGATTGAGGGAGTTTCACCTTCAGCAGATAAACGAGACAACACTGAGGGTCAAACCTCCAAATTAAGTGACGATAAGTAACACATACAGTAAGTGAGATGGCTATGTGCGTAAAATATTCATCTATTTTCCGAAAGACCCACAGGGGACACAGCAAAAGGTTCTGAAGTCAGTCGATTAGCCCGACAGTAAGAAGTCTTGTGTATAAACATGCAAATTTTGGACCCAGTTGGCGTTTTTCTTCATTCCTCCTCGCCACACTCCACCCCCGCCATCAGCAATATACACTTACTGCATCTCCTTCCCACAACGACTCGATCCTCTTTACCTAAATATTCATCACCTTTTGGCATGTACGGGCATGCAGCTTACCCTCGGCGTCTCACCTGCTTCTCTCTACCCGAATGGTAATCCTGTGGCAGACACATGTTACCTGTCCTCCCTTCAACTCTCTCTTCAGACTACACTTGTCCACACCTGTTGTTGTTTCTACGGGCCGAATTATCTTCTTGTTACAGCTCAAAACAGACAAACGTGGTAAAAGGTCAACCCACGTCAGCGATAACTGTTAATCGTCTGAGTTCCTGTGTCACCTCAACGAGACAATACTCAACATATCTTTCCCAGAAAACCAGCATACGAAGGGCGAAACGTGGAAGCTGATCAGACAGTCACAGGACTCACAGATTTAAGAACAGTTATGCAAACGTCGCCATGGTGACACAGATAATGAGTATTGGGTTAATCTACGGGAGGTAACAAGGACAAACTCGATCTTCTGCGCCGACATATCGATTCTGATTTCTTAACATTTTGAGTGAGCGGGTAAACCTGGCTGTAGATTACTGTAGATAACTCATACCCAGTGATACACAACATATTTGAATTGCACACTTTCAGACAGTGTTGAACACATTACATTTGTCTGTCTACTTTATCACATTCCCTTTGTGTTAAGTGCAGTATGAAATATAATTATAAAAATTATTTCTAAACTATTGAAGGATATTCAAAATAAGGCTGCAACTAAAGAGTGTAAAACCCAAAGATACTCAACTTTCTGAAATGAAAGATGAAGCCGCAAACTGGACATAAACTGTATGATTTCTGTATGACATGTAAATGATATATGAATGTTTTAATTGTAGTATAAAGAAAGGTTAAGTGTTACAGTTTGTAGTATTTAAGAAAAGATGTTTGCAATAATCTACAAAATTATCGCTGATTAAAATTCAAGTTGAATGACAAATTAATTATTTAATTGTTGCAGCTCTGATTTGAAACTTCCTTCACTTATAATAATGATAACAAATGTTATTCTTGATAGTATTTAATACATTTTAACACGGGGAGTGCCTTTTTTTTAATGTTATTGTTCCGCCACTGTGTTCCTGTTTAAAGCCAAGCATGTTCATTGAGCTCTTTTCTTTTCTTTTTATGTGGCATGTTACAAACAAAGACTCCAGAAGTTGATAAAGTGACACAGGGCATGTTCACCTGATATGTGTCCCTCCCGTCCCCTGCAGATTGCCGTCACTATCGGCCTGCAGTACGTAGACAGCTCCCTGTCCACCCTGGTTAACCCGGAGGACCCAGAGAGCGAGAGCGAGGGATGGATCCTGGAGAAGACAGTCAAGGAGACGTTCACCGACATCATGGACAAAATGAAGTCCGTGGGCAAAGGAAGCAAGGTGGAGGAAGGGGGTGAGGCAGCGGTTGCGAGCTGAGCTAACCCCACCTGCAAAAACTGACACCTCTCTCACCTGATGAGGAGAAAAAGGGGTAGTGTGAGATTTTTTTTACCAACATTTATATTGTAGTTAACAACTGCTCACATATTTGGTTATGAACTCCTTTTAAATGGACTCATTACAACTGGACTCCTTGAATAAATAACATTGTATATTCATACATAGAGAAATAATGAGTAGGATGAGTAATGATTTTTAATTTTGGTTTTTCCCCAACCAAATTAATTCATCTCAAACTGAAGCTATGCTTCACAGCACTTTTTTTTTTTTTAAAAGAGGTTCTGGTCTCCAATACTCTTTGGATTTGGATTTGGCTGCTTTCTCACAAAAGAGTTCAAAATTATAACTCAAGTATAAAAGTGAAATGAATTGATCATTTTCACGATCATTAAATGTTTCCTTTGTATTGTTGTCACATAGGTTGGCAGGGATAGTGGTTGCTATGCAGCCCCCCCCCCTGTCATGGAGGCCAAAGGTGCAGATGGAGGATATTTACAGTCCAGTAAACACAGAGTTATATTTTTGCTGACATTTCAATAATGTTATGGCTGGTAGCTGTTACAGTAGGCCTATGTAGACAAAGCAAACAAAACAAACCCTGCACTCAGGTGTTTTTGTATTCTGGTTCACCTCTGAAGACTGGATTAAATCCCGAAATGGAGTACAAATTCAGAATTGAAGGAATCAGCGTGATTTAGGCATGAATGTTGCAGCACATGGTTGAAGAGTGAGGAATGGGAATCAGCAGGTTCGCCCCGGATAGAAGCATGAGGCAACTCCAAAACTGTGGAGGACGACTGAAATCGGCAGCTAAATCATAGCTCCTGACCCCTGTACTATAATCTCAGATCCTCTGACATTTCCCCTGTGCTTTCAGTATCCACTTATTGACACATATATATGTATATTGTAACAACTGGGTCTTTGTACATCGTGTAGAAATTATGAAAAAAAAACCACACATTTTTTAAAAGTAATTAAGCTAAATCTTTTATTTAAATCCATGTAAACCTTCTTTTTTTCCAAATGGATTTTTTTTTTTTTTTGGACTTCTGTGTAGAAACAGATTATGCTGATTGTATACATGAATAAAGGATTTTAGAAATGTGATCCAACAGTAAAACGCTGATGTTGTGTTTCCTCGACCTTGAGTTGTGCAGACTGGAGATCAAGACGCGAAGCATGCTATGCCGCAGGGTTCCTGATTAAGTCAATAGGATAAGAGCAATTAAGGCATTACTGCTTTCACATGGACATGGGATGACTCTTCACATGTCAAATGTAAGGACAAGTGTGTGTTGGGGGGCTTACACACCAGATGCCTTCACAAAAAATATAATGGGCATGTTTTCTTAGTAAAGTGTATTCTGGAGTTTCCGTCCTTCTGTCCAGAAGGAGCTCTGACTTCAGAGGATGCCCGTAACGAATCCTGTGATCCTTCCACATATTGATAAATAATAACCAGAGAGGTACTGTTTATCCATCAGCTTGAAACACAATCCATTAATAACATGGGCATCTGAACTGAAGATCCACATATTTTGCAGCGCCCAGCCATGAGGAATGAGGAGCCATGATATCAAAGCCAATATGGCTTAGTTAGAGCAGATGGGGGGGAGCTGTCAAGAGTCAGCAGGAACGGCAAAGAGGCCAACTCTGCCCGGTATTTTTGTTGGACCAAAGCACACAACCGGTGCTGAGTAGATAAGAAGCGTAATCGGCTTTAGATTAGCATGAGCCCCTCCACCAGGTGAGCAGGTGATGTCCTGCTGCACGTCATGGACAGGGAGACACTCGAAGTCAGAGACAAACAGGAGAAAGTGAAGCTCAGAGCAACATGAAAGTAAGATAAAGCCCCGATTTGGAGATTTGCCACCAACAAAATGATGGGAGATATGCACAAACAGTGGTGGAAGGAAAATTCAGATCCTTTACTCACGAAATAATAGTACTACCAGGTGAAAGCACACCACTGCAAGAGAGAGTGCTGCATTTTAAAAGCAAAAGTAGGAAAGTATAAATTAAAAGTACTCATTATGCAACAAAAAGGCTCATATCAGTTTAATATCATGTGATTATTATTACTGATGCCTTTTATTGTTGCAGCTGATTAAGACAGAGCTAATTGTCACTTTGTACTCAATATTTTATACACTGGTTAGTTTAGTATTTATGGTTTTTATTTTATTTTTATTAAAAAAGGAAAAATACTTCAAGTAAAAGTATCTTGTAATATAAAGCTACTTAAACACAGTATTTGACTAATTGTTTGCAGTTCTTTCCACTGCTGGTCTCCTGACACTTTGAGTCTGTATTCAAACCATTTAATGAAGTAAACATAGCATTAAAACACAGTCAAAGTTCTCAATTACAAGTCAAAGTCCTGCATTCAAAGTTTAACCCATGGAAAATGGTCCCTATTTATGTAACACCTATTACCATATTACTGAAACATTGTTATTGATGTAGAAACAATACACTAGACTACAGTAGTAGAGATCATTTTTGCATCTCTGTATACTGTTGGGTTGTTTACTCTATAACAATGTATTATGTGTGATAAACAGATTGGTGGACAAGAAATTAAACGTTTTAAAGAAGAAGTACTTGGAAGTTGTACTTAAGTAGTACTCGAGTAAATTTAACTTCCCATGCAATGTGGTTACATAGTTCCTTAAGGCAGCCACTTGTCTCAGCTCATATATCATCACAAAACAGCCTCTATGTCAGCACTATTTTGACTCAACAGTAATACATGTGTCGACATTAAATCTAAAATATGTGACTGTTCAAATGACATTTAATATTGTTCTCAGTATTTACTCACTTCCTTTGGAGCCAAATAATGTGCTGACAGCATCCTGCGTGTCCTCAGGATTCTGCTGCTCTCTGTTGGTGACTGCAGGCAACAAACAGAAACAAAATCAGACGCAGACTGTGTGTGGACGTGATTCATGAAAGACCTCCAACAGCAATCTTACATGTCGTTAGTTTTCCAGCCGATTCACTTTCGGTTCTGACTGTCTAATCTGGGATTTCACAAACTCTCCAACTGTTTTGTTTATTGCTTACAGCCCACTTTTACAGTACGTCTCTTCAGATGTGATTTATTTTGACTTCAGACTTCCTCTGTGAAAAATGTGTTGGCTTGTTGTTTGAATTACAGCTTCAGTTACATCAAACACCCACAAGGGGGTGTCCTTTCCATTAATGATAATGGTCTTCTCTGTTAAAAACTTAAAAGGGAAGAAAGTGGATTAATTGTTCAAACATAATGTATGAAACAACTGCAAACAAGTTTATTTAAATGCAGTGATGTAAAAACACAAGTAAATCTCATTTTATCCATTTGACCCCTCTTTGAAAAACACATTCATCGCTTCAGACATTTGGGAGAAAACAAAATAAATAAGGCTGGAAGTAAAAGTTTCTTTCATAATCAACTCATCTCGTGATTACTTCTCTGATTAATTGTTTGATAAATTAAATTAAAGAACAGTTGCTTTAGTTGTTTGTTTATTAAAATCATGCAAAACATAATTATGCATGTCTGTGTTAAATCCTTTAATTTAGCAAGGTCTCATCCAAATAAATGAAGAAATATTACTCGACATGGCCACAGCCTGTGAAATCTTACCTAGTGTAAATTTTAAATGGTAAAAAAAAAAACTTTTAGTAACATAAGGACTGTAGATAATAACAAGTTCCATTGTTTATTAATATGTTGACCGATCTTTTAATAATCATACAGACTGTCAGATAGCAGTGAAAAAGGACTGCAACAGACTAACATTTTCTCTAGTAATGTCTTTCTTGCTTAATTGATTGTTTGGTCTATAAATGTTGATTTAAAGAATCATAATACCATCTTTGCATGGCTTCTATTGTGCAACCAAAACACTGTTTGCAGTAATAGAAAACAGCAAAAAGAAACAAACAGATCTTCACATAAGAGAAGATGAAACCACAGATTACTTTTTGGCTTTAAAAATTACTTTAACAATTAGTCAGTAATATAAATAGCTGACGATTAGTTTTTTGTTGATTGAATAATCAACTAATTGTGACATAAGTGACATATTCAGATTACTTGTATGGTCCAACCAATAATCCAAACTCAGAATATTCAGTTTACAATCATATAAAACTGACTAAATCATAACTGGACCCACTGAATAGAGAAATTGTTGCTTCATTGATAGCTTAAATGAATCGATTATTGAAACTGAACAAATTTTTGAATATCAAAATAAACTTTTGCAGTAGATCATACATAAGGATGAGTAAAAAAAAAATAAAAAAATAGCAATGCATCCAGAATATCACTGATAAACTGATGCAGCGTAAATATAAATTATGCATAAAAGAACAGCACTAATGAATATATGCAACATTTGGGCTGTTTATTAATTATTCAAACCAATAATGAGCATCCAAGGTGTGATGCCTGTGCAGTGACGCCGTGAGTGACACGTGTTCTAATATTAACCGGCTGACCTTGAGGTTTGAGCCAAAGGTCAGGGACGCTGCTATCACATCTCACTTTACACTCCACTATGGGCTGAATAAATATGGCAGACAGAAAGAAAAGCAGAGACAGAGGTAGAGAGGGAGAGAGAGAGGCCCGTGACTGGTAGATGTGTGGCCTGCTCAGAGGGGCATTGTTGGAGCTATGAGAGGACAATGCACTGCCCCCGCCCTGAATACTCGCCATACCAGCTGACCAGCCATTACCAACACTGCTGCCCCGTTACAATTCCTGCTGCTCTGACACACACATCTCACACATCACACATCACACACACACACACACACACACACACACACACACACACACACACACACACACACACACAGAGAGAGAGAGCTTCAAACATACGTTTAGTCCTACAAGACAAAAAAAGAAAAACACCACTTTGTCTATAACAGTGGACAGAGGGGAGAAACCAGGTGGGAGGCCAGCAGCAACTGACAAAAGGCTCAAGTCAAGGCATGCATAGGCACACATATTGTCTCGCCTGTGTGTGTGTGTGTGTGTGTGTGTGTGTGTGTGTGTGTGTGTGTGTGTGTGTGTGTGTGTGTGTGTGTGTGTGTGTGTGTGTGTGTGTGTGTGTGTGTGTGTGTGTGTGTGTGTGTGTGTGTGTGTGTGTGAGATTTACGGCAAGTTAAGTTTAGACCTTCGCACCTATCTGTTCCCCCAGCAATAACATTTCTCTTGCCCAAGTGGCAACAGCCACCCAGAGAGAACAGATGCACCCGACACACCGTCGTATTATTTCAGGATCCTTGGCAAAAGTCTGCAAGTGTGTGAACACTTGAATTGCCCCTGTTGGTGTAACATCAATCATCATTTGGTACATTAACACGCAAGAGGTTCTTTTATTTTCTTTTTAATACTTTTGTCTGGTTAATTCTATTACAACGCATCACATATGCATACATGCATAAAAGCTGAAAGAATTAATCAATTAGTCAACCAACAGAAAATTATTCATGTTATGTTAAACCTGCATGTTGTTTTTAATGCTTTTAGCTTGTGATTTCCTCCAACAACAAAAAAAAGCAACACCATGCAATGTTTCAGATGTTTTAGGAGGATTTCGTTGAAGACAGCTATTTCTGAATAAAATAAAAGATATGAGAAATGTCAAAATATGTATAATGTACATGTATAATATGTAAATCTTTCCCAAACCATTAATTATCGCAACTAGAAAAGACATTTAAAGTAGTAAAATCTATCTCCACTTTAATGATAAAATGATCCTTACATAGTGATGCATAATTTAGTAACAATGAGGATAATCACAATTGAGTCACTATGTTTTTTTGTTTTTTTTTAGCAAAAGCAGTACTTTACTTTTGACATTTTAAGTACAACTTGATGCCTCTTTGTATTATTTAAATAATGCAGGACCTTGCACATTAGTTTGATCTCATCCACCACGATAAATTATATAATTATATGCCATTGTAATTGTATAGCCCGTAGATACAAGTAGTGGAGTAAAAGGTACAAATGTTTGCCTCCGTCGGTGAGTAAAAGTCGAAAAATATACAATCACACTGAGTACAAGTACATCAAAAGTGCAGTTCTGGAGGGCACGTGCGCGCGCACACACACACTTCACAAGACGAGTGATGGACAGTGACTGTTGCAGAACAGGTGTACATACCTATGTAGAGCTGTTATATTGTTATACGGTGTGTGTGTGTGTGTGTGCGCGTGCGTGAGCGCGAGGGAGGAAGAGGGGCCGGGCGGGGGCACTAAGGGGCTGCTGAGGGCACGGGCACGAGCTTCCTCCGACACCTCCTCCCTTCTGATATAGCGGCGACGCGCTGCGCGACCCCGACAGCCCACTCGTGCTGCCGCTATACTGTAATCATATGATAGGGAGTCGATCCCCGCTGCAGAATACCGACACACCGGGCGGACACAAGCGGAGCAGCCGGGGCGGAGGAGACGAGCTGATTGTAGACTTATAGTCGCTGAAGAAGTGCGCGGAGTCCGTTAAAAGTGTCAGACAAGAGCCAAACTCTCCCCTTAAAGGAACTTTTTTCAAACTCTGGAGAGAGTCGGGCAGAGGGGGGAACCGTTTGGAAGAAGAGAGGGACTCACAGACGAACCTTAACCGAAAGGACAGTCGATTAAACCGGAGCGGAGAGAGAAGCGGTCAGCGGGTCGCGGCCGGTGGAGTCCCCAGGGATCCTCGCATCGCTTTTCGGGGCGTGTGTGTGTGTGTGTGTGTGTGTCTTTTTCAAAAGTTTTTTTTTTTTATTTTATTTTTTTTTAAGCAGCTAGGTCACTTTATTATTGAATCAAAAGCCATGGTTGGGGAGACAGAGGTGAAGGAGAGACCCAAGTCCAACCCGGACTATCTAATGCAGCTGATGAACGACAGGAAGGTGATGAGCTCCCTGCCCAACTTCAGCGGCATCTTTACGCATCTGGAGCGGCTGCTGGATGAAGGTAACCCGGCTTCTGTCTGCGCTTTGAGCTCCCTCCATTACTAACCACTTGTCTCACTACAGAGGGAATGAGTCAATCTTTTCTTGTTGAGTTTGATGGTTCATAAAAAGCACTGACTTTATTGAAAAGCCATTATAACCGGAGGAATTCCTCACTGGCTCCTTGGAAACATGACAGCAGTCCTAATCCCCCAAAAACTTAAGTGATAAACTATCCCACTTGCATGTATTTAGACTACTTTTCACCCGGATCATTCACAGAGATCTGGCTGTAAATCCTTATTCTTGGAAAAAAAATCTCACAAACCCAAGTGTGAAAATTGGTTTTAGTCATTTAAATGTGTTGAGAGCACCAGATGAGCTCTCTCTCTCTCTGTTTCTCCTCACACAGGGGCAGTTGGTGATGGGAACAAACAGACAGTTGTTAGTCTTTCCCAGTGACCTAATGCGCAGGCTTATGTGAATGCTGCAGCCCATCCCTGAGCAGGAACGAGAGCATGTCACTGTGTAAAAAAAAAAAAAAAATTGACTTGAAGCTGCTTACAGCCCCTCTAGAGTCTGCCTGTACAACTCATCAACTGCACCTCACTTGTTGATATACCAGCATTTCTGCAAGCACAAGACGAACACAGACATCACAGCCTTGTAAAGAGGCACAATTTCTTATTTGTTAAAGGCCACTTGTGTCCCCTTGTTTCAATGTCATGCTCCTACAGTCGCTACGAGCTACTGAGGCCTGTTGGTGCTTCTGTTGTGGCTCATCAGGATCTCCCAGGTCCTCACTTTGTGCCCCCCTGACAGGTCTCATGACGCAGCAAGGTTTGGGTCTCATACCAGACGATTTCCCCCCTCGGCCCGACAAATAGGTCAACTTCACATCTCTCGTAGTCGTACTCATGTCGGGGGCTGACAGCTGAGCACATTCGGCCCTGCACACGTGATAAAGTGACACCCATGGTTAGTGTTAAAAAAAGGGATACGCCATGCCCATTTTCATCCTGGACAAAAAAACAACAACAACAAAAAAGTTGGTGCAGGGTATTGTCAGGCTTCATGTTTGTTGAAACATTGCACTCTTGTCCGGTCTATATATAAAAACCTTTGACAGGTTGAAGTGTTATGATAAGACCTGCTCCCCCGACCCCCCCCCCCTTTATCTTGTTCTCCTTCGACTCCTCTCTTGTTCTTCTTTCACTTCCCATTTTCCTCCAGCTGGTGTGACAAAAGCTTGTCTGTGCAGATTTGTTTGCGCGCAGTCACTTTTGGTCTGCAACAGGTCAGAATAGGTTATTAGAGGATCGTGGTTGTCACTGTAGCAGCGGCTGTAATTATAGCGTCCTACTGTAGTTATTATGGTCGGACTTATCACTCTCAGAGCAGGGAGACATGCCTGTCAGCCTGCTTAGGTCAGATGATATTTGTGCCTCAGGGCAGTTATTCTACCGTGTGTGTGTGTGTGTGTGTGTGTGTGTGTGTGTGTGTGTGTGTGTGTGTGTGTGTGTGTGTGTGTGTGTGTGTGTGTGTGTGTGCGTGTGCGTGTGTGTGGGGTGGTTGCTTATGTGTTTGTCTGGTGCAGTAGTCGGTTATTACTGTGCTAGTGTGTCATTACAAAGGCATCAGAGGCTAGTGTTGGTCATTGAGACAACCCTAAACAAACAGAGAGGCAGACAAACACCGTCTCATTTATAATGGTGGTTCTGCACCAAACTTCAGACACAAATTTGACCTTTTTAGAAGTTGATCTTAATGCTAAAAATCTGTTGATTATTTAGTTTTGTAATTCAAAAGGGAAAGCGGACGTCGGTGATTTGCGCCCGGTAAACATATTTTGAAGTTCTGTATCTTTTAACGCTTTCTAGGAGGTACAACAATTCAGGACATTTTTTGGAAGCTAGTTTGAAAAGTGATTTATTATTTAGGTAATTTGAAAAGCTAAATTTCTGGCTGCGTCTTGTACTGTTTTTCCCCGTTTTTTATCTGAATCTTGCTCTGATAGTCGGACAAAATAAGACATTTCCAGGCGTCAGCGGGAACTCTGGGGAAATGTTTGTTACAACTGTTTGACAAACCAATAATGGAGAAAATAAACCTTACGCTGTGAGTGCTTCAGTGCCTTTTCTGTGTGGTTGGTAAACAACTGTGCCGCACTAGAACTTCTGCTGGTGAGAGTAGGTCGCTGTGACCCCCACAAACATGTATGTTTTTCTCTCGTGATATTTACAGAGTGAGAACGGTGTGTGTGTGTGTGTGTGTGTGTGTGTGTGTGTGTGTGTGTGTGTGTGTGTGTGTGTGTGTGTGTGTGTGTGTGTGTGTGTGTGTGTGTGTGTGTGTGTGTGTGTTAAACAGAAAGAAATAGGAGGGGACGGCAGGGAGAGGTCATCAGTAATAGAGGAGGCCTGATTGCAAAACATTCAGCAGTTAGATTCTACATTGTGGTGCAGAATGCTTGTGCCCGTCTATCTGTCTGTCTGGCTGTCTCTCTCTGTCTCTGTCCCTCGGCCTATCTGTCGCACTCAGAGCTTCCTTTAATTCTGGTGAGAGTGAGTCATCGGTCCTAAGAAACGGACAGTCTGAGGAAATGTGAAACTTGCCCCCCCCCCCGGCACAGAGTTCAATGCACTCGACTTAACTCTCTATTTCTGCCCCTGTCTCCGAAGAAATCGGCCGGGTACGCAAAGACATGTACAACGACACACTGAACGGCGGCATGTTCAACGGCCGGGACATGGAGGAGCTTCCCGAAGCCATCGGCCCCGTGGCTCAGCTGCAGGAGAAGCTCTACGTGCCGGTCAAAGAGTACCCCGACGTGAGTGGACAAATCAGTGACCTTTGACCTTTTCAGGACTGTCTGTTTACTTTACGCTGTCGCCACTTTATCTCTTCTTAGTTACGGAAAGGCTGCCAGAAAAAGTCTGCGTGGCTCTTAATCTCAGGGGCATTGTTGCTTTACATTTCATCTAAAGGCCGATTTCACTCTGAGATCATCTTTGCTCACACCCAGTGATGTCATGCGGACTGAAAATAGATCAATAACAACCCGAGGCCGGTGTCTCCAATAGGATAAGAATGAAATATTTGCAGTACCATTTGAAGATTTAGTTTTAATGTAAGTTTTATTTACACTCAGGGGAAATATTTTTGACATAAATTCCCGCACTGTGACACAAATCTCCGCCCTGGATTTACACCATAAATATTTATAGGAGCTTAAAAAGGTGGATTAGGTTTATTTCCACAAATATAAAGACAAGTGCGCTGCAGTGAAGAGACTGCCATCCAGCACCTCCCCGCTCACGCCAAGTACAGCTAAGCACTTCAATATGAGTTGCGTTGATCCAGATTGAGCGGCTCACATGATTTTTTTTCTCCATGCATCAGCTCGCCAATCACCAAATACAATGACAGGCTGTCCTCACTCACATGACAGGACACTAACAGGACACACACACACACGCACATACCCACAGGAGGACATTGGAAAACGGTTGACATTAAGGTTAAATTTAGAGAGCAGTTCCTCTATCTCGGTTTGAGCGCGGTGGTGAGAGTTGAAGGTCGTCCTAGAGGTCGAAGTGTGTCGCAAAGGTTACTGAAGTCAACACGAGGGCGAACTCCGAGAGATTTTAGTGGGGGAGTCAAGGAGGGAAGAGGCTGGACAGTTGTTATGAGAGCAGCACAAAAAGACAGAGAAATAGTGGCAGACACACACGCGCACGCACACACACACACACACACACACACACACACACACACACACACACACACACACACACACACACACACACACACACACAGAGGGGCAGCTGTCTAGTTAATCACTCAGTCTTAGTGACAGATAAGGTTAAGAGAACGGCGCTGTCCTGTCAGCCGCCAGCACCCATATAATGAGCTATTTCTGTCTCTCCTGGTAACACAAACACATCGCAGATGCACAAACTTCAAAGGCGCACTCACTCGGCCCTCATACAAATACACACACTTTGTCAAAACACAGGTTGGACCTCTGATGTCTTCCTGCAGGCTTGTTTTGTCTGTTTTTGTTGTTTGTTTTTTAATCTGTGTATTTTTGCTCTTTTGTGTAGTTCAACTTTGTCGGCAGGATCCTGGGCCCTCGCGGACTGACGGCCAAACAACTGGAAGCAGAGACCGGCTGCAAGATCATGGTGCGAGGAAAGGGCTCCATGAGAGACAAGAAGAAGGTAAACGCGCTAAGAAAACACACACGATACCACAGACGATACGTGCTTTTAACTTTTCATGGCTCTTTTTTTTTTTAATACAACTCTTTAATCAGGTATCGGCGTTTTCTCCAAAGTTTGTGGAAAGAGTAGATGCACCTCTTTGGTGGGGGTTTTGGATGTCCTCCCCGAGGCAAATTTTAAGTTCTTCAATTCATTTGGCCATTATTATAACCACATCTGTATTAAAGATTTTCCAAAACGTTGGAAAAGCTGTTGTGGAAACATACAAACAACACCCTAAAAAGCCAAAACAAAAGATGGGAAAAAGTCATTTAGGGTGGATGCACTCCACAAAGATTCAGCTTCGGCGTGGCTTGGATGCTGCACCTCAGCTTTGCAACGGGAGGGGAAACCCTCGGTCTGTTTTTTGCATGTTTACATCACATTTATTTTAAAAGGATTATTTTGATATTTAGGGAAATACGCTCATTGTTTTCTAGCTGACAGAGTTATATGCAGCCGATGAGCTCAGCTTGAAATAAAGACTGTAAACAAGGGGAAACGCCTTACATGGAACCAAAATCCACCCCTTGTTCTCCATGCACTTTGTTTTTGTACAAATTAAATAAATAAGCTTTAAAGCTGCTGATTTTGTTACCTTAAGACAAAGGGAGGCTTGCTGTTTCCCCCGTTTCTAGTCTTGAACTAAGCAAAACTACCTGTCAGACACAAGTCGGGCTCCGCCCGACTATTGCTCAGTCTTTGGTGTGTTGTTTCATTTTAATGGCTTATTTTATGTGAAGCACTTTGTAACTGAAGTTTAGAAAAGCGCTATACAAATAAAGTTTATTATTATAGTCTGGCAACCCTGTTCGCATGAAGGTTCGCCGAGCAGTTCGCTCAGGATGGCTAAGTACGATGACAAAGCAGTTCCAAAAATGGCGGTGAAAGAGTTTTCGTCGCACCACAGACGGTATACAGTGGTCAATGCAGATTGGTTAAGGCTGCTTCCAATAGTTTCACAGTTAAGCCGAGGTCTACACCCCGTAGGGTGACTGGAAACCATCCTCAATGGAGAGTGGCCACACCCATCCACTCACACAGTGAAGCTGGGTCTGGTAATAGCAGGCTGAAGGCCGTCGCTGGTTTTCATTCATCTTAGAATAGTCGGAAAATCAATTTCCAGAAACTTTGGCTGAGATGGGTCATTATTATCAAAGTTAAATTTTTTTGTATTTAAAATCGATCTCGGTTTTAGATGCACTATTGCTCACAGCAAAGACTAAACTGACAGAGATAAATAAAATCATAATGTTGAGATGCGTTTAAGAGGACATGAAGGAAGCGAGCTGAGAAAGATCCGGAGATTTTAAAACAGCTTCGACTTGCTTCGGAAAATATTCGACAGTCATGTAGAGTACATGTGATTTTTAGACACCTGCAAAAACATTGCAAAATCCCTCAGACGCTAAAAAAACACCTCTTTACGGAGTGCATCGCAAGTAACAGGCTGAGGTTTACTCGTGTACAAGAGCTCTGTCAGCCCACACTTGAGACTGGAGCTGCAACTAATCAATCATTCGGCAATTGATGAAAAAATAATCAGCGGCTACAACTGAGCAGTCCTTTTTGTAACGAACACATTTACTGTTTCAAGCTTCTTAAGTGAGATTTTTATGCTTTTTTTTATGCTTTTTTTTTTTTTTTTTTTTAATGTTGGCCGTGATTGTAAACTGAATATTTAGTACAAACCACAGACATTTAGAATGAAGCGTTCACTCTTCAGACTCCATATCCACGTACTTATCTATGGAGTCTCTCCGTCCTTCTCTCACAATGAGTTTTTGGTGCTCAGTGTTTCTTTCCTGTCCTGGTGTTCGGTCCATCTGTCCTCCCTTCCTCTCCCCTGGTGTCTGCTTGTTGGACGGAGTCGGCTCCAGCTTTCCAAACGGCAGGTGGAGCAAGTCCAGCATTCCTCCCCTCCACCCCCAACACCCCCCTCCCTCCCTCCCTCCACCTCTCTCTCCAGAACATTCCCTACCCTGCACGCCCCTCAGAGAGAGAGAGAGAGAGAGAGAGAGAGAGAGAGAGAGACGTTCACAGAAACACACTGAGACAGAGAGGAAGGAAAACAGAGACACAGTGGGAGGCAAGTGGGGGAGAAGAGAGAAAGATGTTGACTTTTAGTGTTCTTCAGAATGATACATCTCACTTGACAAAACAGCCACAGAGGATACGATCCGTCAGGACGTCACACCGAGACAGAAGGATTCATAATTTCTTTTTTTTTCTTAAACTGGGGCTGCAACCAACAGTTACTTTTAATTACAGATGAATCTATTCACATTTTTAAAGATCTAGTTGTTGATGGTACAAAACGTCATTACTAGCTGTACTTAAAGAAAGAGCTCCGGGGGAAATAGGCGTATTCACATCCTTGTTGGGAGTTACAGGGATGCAGCTTTTCTGTCTGTATGATAAATATAAAACTATACTAAAGAGAGTTCGCTTAGCTTCACATAAAAAGACTGCAAATTGGGGAAACAGCTGGACTGGCTGTGAAGCCACTGTCAAAAGTCAAGAATTAGTCCTTCGCATAATCCTCAGATAAAACCACACTTCACCATTTGAACATGTCAGTTTTTATACCGATAAAACAGACGAGCTATGACGTGTGAATTTGAGCGCTTTAGAGGTTGTTGTTCCTCAGGAGGAGCTCGTTTCCACTCTTCCCAGGCGCTGAGCATCTCCCGGACTGTAGATTTAGCCTACAGATATGAGTGGACTATCTGTCTATTTATGCGTATCTCTGCAAACAATGCGCACAGCTCCTTCCTGCACAGCTGTGCTTCAAGCTAATGTCAGCAGAGGCCGTGCGAACGTGCTGATGCCTCGCAGGTATCATGATCGCCATCTCCCTTTAGCACGTCGGGATGCGAACACTTTCCTACTCAGCACAAAACGCAAAGTTCTGCCGAGGTTGGTCATTTTGAGTCGACGTAGGTGCCCGCGGGGGGAAACATACATGTCAGGGACAATTTCCAACCCTCATGTTGTTGAAAACTTTTGACTCTGAAGCAAAAATGTCAATCGACAAAAACCGGTGGAAAAAAAAAAAAAAAAAGCTCTGAGAATCATGAACACTGAAACAAAATGTAATTACAAACCATTTCAAATGAGTTTGCAGAAATACTTCGGTCTCGACTAAAGTGCTCGACTGACAGCCCGAAGCACCGGCAGACTTCCTCAGAGTCCCTCATGACAAATAATGCTTCTTACTTGTTTCCAAATCATTCTTCAACTTGTTTGATTAATCTGATGAACTTGAAAAAAACTAAAAAGTGTTAAAATTATCTGTAATTTCAACTTTGTCCTAAACTGACCATCACACGAGTAACTATGTGGACAGCAAACACAATCTGCAACACTGTCAGTATTTATACTTGATAATGACATACTAAACAAATTTTTTTTTTGGCCATCAATGAACCAATTCACGTTTGAATATAAATGAATTATATGACTCCTTATTTCAGCACTAGTTTCGATGAAGTGTGAAGGGCAGCGATACAGTGAACGGCGATTTGGGAAGATGTTATGGAAAGAATCACAGAGCCTTCAGGAAAATGCAACAGCGTTCTTGTGTAACCGCGGAAGAACAACATGGTTGTTTCATGAGTTCGATACGCCTCTGAAGCCGTATTGGACGACCTTGAGCCTTGTGTGGAGTTTGATGGCGATCCAAAAGCTGAGCCAAACGAGGAGAAAATCCTGTTCCCCCTCTCTGCAGTGATGGGCCGAGCTTGTGTGGCGCATTCAAACTGAGCTTTTTAAAAAATGTTTGTGTGTTCCAGGAGGAGATGAACCGAGGGAAGCCCAACTGGGAGCACCTCAGCGAGGACCTCCACGTCCTGATCACGGTGGAGGACACACACAACCGGGCCAAGATCAAACTCCAGAGGGCCATCAACGAGGTCAAGAAACTTCTGGTGCCCGCTGTGAGTACGAGTCACGATATATAGATATAGATATAGATATCACGCACTGGACTGGCGGAAAAACTGTGTGAACGGATGAGAGTTCACGGTGTTGGTATGCATGGAAGGGGGAAGGGGATTGTCAGCCCCCCCAAAAAAAAAAAAACCAAAAAAAAGTGTGTGTGTGTTTGTGTCTTTTTTTGTGTGTGTTTTGTGTGTGTGTGTGTGTCTCTGTGTGTATGAGAGAGTATGTGTAAGGGGTTAGGGTAATTAGGGAACACGCATAAAGGAGTTTCTATGGTAACCCCGGGTTGTTTGAAAGGCTGAGGGAATGAATGGAGGGTCTGTTCACTCGTTCTCCCCACTCCATCACTCCTTTCACTCGTTCACAACTCACTTCATTCCCAACTACTGGCTACAGTATTCTTTTTTCTCCCCGGTTTTTTTTTTTTTTTTTTTGTCCACACAAGAGAACATTTTGATTGCACTCCTCAACATTTCTTACATTCTCCAGCCCACCTAGCGCACCCCGCCCCCCCCACACACACACCCCACCCCACCCCAACCCTCCCCTCCCATCCCCGCAGGCACACATACCTTCATAAAGGTGGTCAAACATGATGACAAATCATAGGGCACAAACGTAAGCATCCAAACACGAGTACACACACACACGTGCACAAAAGCACATATTTTTAAATCACAAGGCTCCTTCCGTCTCCATCGCTGCATTATTTGCAACAATAGAAATGGGCTGAAAGGACCAGCAGGGGGGTGTCTATTGCAGCAATCACTTCCCGTTTAATCACGGCGCGCTACGGGCCAATTCTCAGCATTGAAGGATGTAAAAAAAAAAGTGTCCGTGAGCTGCCAGGAGCTGAACACCTGTTAATCTATGTTCGTGCGTGCGTGCGTGTGTGTTTGAAGGGTAAAGTTGATGATGATTTGTGTTAGTTTAACCCAGCTGACCTTCCTCTCCGAATGTAAATCAGTCAAGCTTTTCACCAAGCTGTAACCGGAGCTAAGAAGCTAGCGTGTTTGACACTGAATATGTCTGGTGTGGCGGCTCTGTCCGAGGTCTGGTCAACTTCTTTACACACACGCACGTTTGAATTTTCTAAGAGTGCCAGCAGAATACATCAGATTTTTTTTTTTTTTTTTTTTTTTTAAATGAGTCCACGTTACTTTTAGCATACCGTGACATTTACCGAATCACAATCGTGCATTCATTTGTGAAATGGCGGAGCGACAGCGGTGGCTAAGTGAGCTGATTGTTGCTGCTCTGCTTCGTGTGCCCGTGTAGGCTGAGGGGGAAGACAACCTGAAGAAAATGCAGTTGATGGAGCTGGCCATTCTCAACGGGACCTACAGAGACGCCAATGTCAAGACGCGTAAGGATGACATCATAGTTAACATGTGGAGGAGGGTCGGTGGGTGACAAAGGAGGGGTCTCGGTACAGGACTCCACTGTATATATGAACAATGCCTCCGTTTCTTCTGTTAAATAGACTGTTTGTCCTCTCCTCTTCTTCCCTGTCTATTGTATGTGCGCTCGCGTGTGGGCGTGGGCACACTCGCATTATTGTATGTTTGTGTACTGTACAGCCACCGCCTTCCCGCTAGGCAACCCTCAGGCGCCTCGGCTCATCACGGGCCCGACGCCCGTCCTGCCTCCCAGCCTGCGCAACCCCGCCCCCGTCTCCACGCCTACCCTCATGCCTCTGATTCGTCAGATCCAGAGCTCCGCCCTCGTGCCGGGAGGCAATCCGCATCCGGCGCTGGTGCAGCAAGGGCCCGAATCCGGAATCATCTACACGCCCTACGAGTATCCCTACACACTCACGCCCTCCATATTGGAATACCCGATTGACTCGACTGGAGTATTAGGTACATAAAACCAGAAGTTTATCACTCTCATACATGGTCAATGGATGTATTATGAGAACTGGATACTGGAGACCAATGAAAAGCGCACGCGTTAAAAAATATTATCCTGCCCACTCGTCACACAAGATTTCGAGAAAGCACATCAAGCGCACAAAAAAAAAAAAACTTTTCTACACGTACGTTGAGCTGAAGAAAACTAAAATACTAAAGACTCATAGTTGACATTCAAGTCTAGCTGTGCAATGGGAGATTATTGGGGACTTCCTTTTTTGGGCGATGGTAAAGTTCTGCACCGGCCCGGGCCAAATCCTGAACCTGGCATGTACATGCGTCTATAGAATTTGTTCAGACAGAAAACAAAGCAAATTTTCAGCTCGAGTTGTTTTAAATGCTTCACAGTCTGAGTTTAAAACCAACCCGCCGACTGTACAGAAGTTTAGCTGTAAACTAGCTCGCGAAGGACGCACCGATCGGGTCAACGGGTTTGTGTTCAGCTCAGCGTCTGGCTGGACTCAGATCCCCGGCATAAACTTCAAAATATCCTTCTCTTGTTTGCCTTTCATCTCAGCACGTTTAAACAGCAGATTAATTAAAGCTCACTCTTTTTTGCTCAAGCCGAAACAATTTGAACTTGACGTGGCTTTTCTTTCATTCACTGGGAAAAAAAATAAATAAATCTGCATCTACTTACGTCACATTCTGTCTGAACGCACAGTAAAGTGACTGAACCGGACCCGAAGCTGCCAAGTTTGAGAACCAAACCCAAACCGGGACCCGGTCCAATTCATTCATTCATTACTGACTGTTAGCTCACAAGGCAGATAAACATGATCGACAACTTCTTGGCCCTCCTCTCCGCCGACCTATAAACTTGCGCTCAATCGGACATAGTTACTTTCATCGTGAAAGAAATATCGTCTCGTCTGATTCCGACTCAAAGCAACACACGGGAAACTGTCCGTCTCTGGATTTAAATCCCTTTTATGTATTATCCTCTTCTCCAAGTAGAGACCCGACCACAATGGCGGCGTAACGCAGTCGAATAAGAATTCATTTGCCCCATTAAAATCGAACACGATGAGGCAGAATCTGAAAGACTTGATGGAGAAGTTTAACTTTCTACTGTTCAGTGTATCTACAGTCATCGTCCGGACAAAACGGAGAGATTTCTCCACATATTAGATTTAAAATAAAAAAATAATTTTTTTTTTTTTAAATCAACAGATCCTTTTAAGCACTTAAACAGCGAAATCAAAATCAGATTTACTTTATTAGTTTCTGGTTCAAAGGACGTTTTTTGTTGTTGTTGTTGTTGTTGCTGCTGCTGCTGCGCGGTCCCGCCCAGTTCGCTTCTGGGACAAATTGGCTGCCATATCCAGCTCTTGTAATACATCCTCAATATCCAATTAAGCATGCTGAAGCTCATTGCTGGGCTAACAGTCCCTTCTTCCTGTGTTTTTGCAGGTATGGCTTTCCCAACCAAAGGCTAAGCGATAGCAACCCTTCCTAGCACACACACGGACTGGCTTGCAGAGACCCCCCCCCTTCCCCCTCCTTCCCCCTCTTCCCCCCTCCCCCCCTACATACTTGTCCCACAGAGCAAACACCCAAGGTTTGCTTATACTTTAGGATGACAGATTCCTCGACAGTCATTCTGTAGTCAAGTGTCCATTCCTGTTAATTTCCTCTTTGTATTAGCAGACTAGAGTTGTGGTGTGACAGCTATTTAACTTTTTTTAATAGTTCAGCTTCCGCTTGTAATCTTTAACCCATTTTAGTGAACCCATAGATATTTTAGAGCTGCTGTTTGTGATTTAACCTATGTTAAAGCTTATTTTGATCACAGAGCTATAGAGTGACTTTGCTTACAGCCGATACTGAATCTACTAGTGAAGCTTAGCGAGAAATTAGTGGTTTGGATTAATATTTTCTTGAGAGAACAGAAGACCACAAAGCAACACAAATTCCGTCTCTTAGAGGCGAGATTTCTTTTTTTTTTTTTTTTTTTTTTTTTTTTTTTTACTTCTTTTCACCCTCAGCCTTGAACACTTTGTAAATTCCTGGTTTCACTGATGTTGGTGCCATGGGTGGACTGTCTGATGTCTTTCTGATGAGTAACCTTCTGTGTTCTGTTTTGGCGATGTCAATGGCTGCTAGCAGGTGCCATGACCACTAAGGTACGACGCCACGACAAGAGAATCCATCCTTACCAAAGGGTAGTGACCACAGACAGAGGTTAGTTAGCTCACCAGCCACTTTATGTGTATGTGTACGTGTGCGTGTGTGTGTGCGTGCGTGCGTGTGTTAGCGTGTGTGCATGCAGACCAATGGACCAATTTCAGTTTACATGTGTCTGTAATATGGCATGCCTAAAAAAAAAAAAAAAAAAAAAAAAAAAAGAGAAATAACTGGATCGGGCGGAAAGGTCACACGCTGAAGCAGCTTCAGTGTAAAATGTGAAACAGTATTTGTTGCAGCGGAAGTGAAATAAGTAAGCAGACAGGGAGGAACCATGTTAGGGCTGACAGCTGCCGCGGTTATCTTTGCCCGCCTGTTAACTTAAACTGGACGGCCGGCGGGCCGGGACCCTCTCAATTAGAATGGATCGCTCCGTTCATGTGACTCGGGTCCTCGTGACTCTGGATTTGGAGTCCTCGCTCAGAAACTTTTTGTTGTTGTTTATCTCTTCAGTACTACTTTTTCTGACCCTACGAATACTGTGGGAAGTTTTATTTATACCCAACTTCATTCCACTAGACTTCCACAGATGTTTTTTTTTTTTTTTTTTTTTAATTATTAATTAAATCCTGTGTTATGCCCACTACCTAAGTGACACTTAAAGTAACAGTGATTGTCTCTTTCTGAAGGTCATTCAATTCATTATGATCTTTGGATTTTACTACTAAAACACAGCGTGTGGTAACTACTGAAGTCTGTGTTACAAGCTCTTTTGTATGAAATACTGTTGTTTGTGGTCTTATCAGTCGCCCACTGGACTTTATCATTGGGGCTGTTTACATCTTTCCTTTATTTCCTAGCCAGAGTGGTGCTGTTACCATGTATTTAGCTGCAAAATAAATTTGTATATAGGGATTTTAAGGATTTAAGTGCTTATATGAAGCTTATGGAACAAGATCGCTTGGAAATTCTTGTAGTTTTTTTTTTTTTTTTTTTTTTTTAGTTTGTAAATTTTTATTTTTGTTTTTATGGTATGCTTTTTATAGATGAAGTGTCTCCATGTAAACTTTATTCAAAGTGTGTAGCTACTACTGTTTTAGCCACCGCAAAGGTGGCAATGAAGGCAGTGTTTTGCTCTGTGTATTTAAGATGAGGTGACCTTCTCGATTCACAGGCCTCGTGACTGTTTTATGCAATAGAAATGGACTAGCTAGCTACAATATATGTGTGTGTGAGCGGTGGTGCTCTTGTTGTACACAATGGACAAAAAAACACTAAAAGGCAATAAAGATGACTATTGAAAAAAAATCTCTAAAGAAAACCAAAGCCTCTAAATTCTTGTAGTTAGTCTGTCTATTGTTAAATTGTTTCTAAAGTCCCTCTAAAATCACCATCTCTTAACCTCTCATCGCTGTCTCTTACGATGTCTCTTTGCTTACTGTAGTTCTTAGGCGCTCTTCTAATACTTCATAGCAAACGGATCAAACCATAATCAATAATCAGTTAATCACAGCTGTTAATCACCAAGATCTTATGCCTGCTGCTAAACGATAGCTCTACTTGTCAGGAAGTGAAAGTCTTTCTGAGGCCCAGACACTTTTCTTTGGACATAAAGGTCACTGTCTCACCCACATGAAACCATGCCGTCTCCCTCTCCGTCCATGGTTTCACTGTCTGTCTGTGCTAGACGTAGCCCAGCTAGCATGAGTAGTATCACTATGGCAGCAGTCTCACAGCAGGAGGGGCATCTCCGAAAAACCCTGCAAACACCTCCATGAGCGCATGTGAGCGCCGCTGGCCGGCCATTCCTTATGTCAACACCCGGCGGTTGATGTAAGCCCTTGTGAATGGTTATGCGGGGCTCATGAAGGTGTTGTGCAGCTCTTATGTAAGTTCCCCTCACGCTGTGTGACTGCAGTAGATCTGCCTTGTTGTCATCCCGACGCCACTAGCTGACACTAATCTCTCTTCTATCTTTTTTTCTTTTTATGTCCCCTTTTATGTTCCCTTTTTGTTTCCTTTCCACGTCTGTCCGTCTCTTGTCCGTCTAACTCTAGCTGCCACGGCAACTAACCCATGACCCCTTGACCTTCTGACCTTTCCGCCCACTGATGACCCACCCATCTCTGCCTGCTGGCGCGCTCATTGGCCCACGGCCCCGCCACTCCCCCAGCTCGGCCAACCAGAGACCAGAACATTGGGAACAACCCGGCTGCTTCTGTCTAACCAACCAACCAGACGACAGCGATCACGGGGATAAACCTCAGGACCCCGCCCGTCACAGAGTCCCAACCTAAACTTTACCAAACGTGCCTTCCTTCCAAAAGCCCAAAGCCCGTCTGAAATCCTTTTCTAAACACGCCACACCCTAAATCACGATGTGTAACAGCTGTTAACAACTGGTAGACTTTACTGGGGACGGGCCCCAAACTGGTGAAGGACTCCTAAACCGATCTCTGGCCATGCCAAACTGTCTCTCCGAGCTGCCCTGCGATGCAATAATAATGACTATTAATAACATGGTAACTATACTGATAATAATGTTACTTATCCAGCACAGAAACCCTCCATAAACACTAAACTGGAAGAGATGTGTTAAGTATTTTTCCTCCCTGGGCACGTGTCCCGTCTGCTTTTTTTTTTTTTTTTTTTTAAGGCTCACACATATCAATTTCCTTATAACATTTATAATTGGTGTTAAAACATTTTTTATACATGCATTCTTCTTTTTGAAAATCTGTTTTGCTTTCGTTTTCTGTGTTTCATCTTACCATCAGGGTCTGAAACATCCAGGCTGCATAAATGAGTTGAAAATGTCACTTGCTTTTAAGATTGTGCGCAGCATGTACCGTTAAAAATGTCTCAGCGGAGTGATTTCAATTACTCCCTGACACGTTTGATCTGCGAGTACAAAAAAAAAAAGAAAGAAAGAAAGAAAGAAAAAAAAAGGGCCATTATTCAGTCAAGCTAAATGCCAGTGCAGAAACTTCTTTTTTTTTTTTTCTCCTTCCCACCATAAAACGACAGGTGCCCGGAGAGGAAAAATAACTAACTGGAAGCCAAAATGCCGAAGTGTCTCCGGGAGTTTGTTAGTAGGTAAAGACTCGACGTATACAGCACAGATGCAGCACATGCAAACCGAGGGAAGGTTGCACTTCTCTTGTCAAAAATCCAGAGGACTAAACACAACGATGCCTTTGCCTTTTTCACACTACAGTATTGTACGAGCTTGAACAACAGTGCCTTTATTTATTGAGCGCGATGGAACAATGTTACACCTAAATCTTTTCCGACAACGTTGTGGCTTCGCGCCCAGCTTGAAATTATATCATTTGCTGATTAATTAAGACTGCAGGCAACGTGTCGCAGCCTAAATGTCATCATCTACATTTTATTACTTTACATCCATAACTCTTCTCAATTCACTTTTCAGTGCCAAAAAAAAAAAGAAAAGAAGGTGTCTCATTTGAATTGGAAGTGCAGTGCAGCATCGCAGCTCCAACTTACAGCATCTGAAATGTTTATTTGAGGCTCGGATGCCTCCGGAGAACAGTGTTATATTTTATGTTTATTTTATTGTTGTTGTTTGTTTGGTTGATTCTGCTGCTGGAGATGAGGTCGTCCATATTTTTGTTTTGTTGTTGTTGTTGTTGATTTTTGCATGTGTATCTTCTTATTTCCGAGGGTGTGGTACCGTTTTACACACACACACACGCACACACACGCACACACACACACACCAAGTGATGCCTTGACATACAAGAAACCATGCAGTCGTAACATCTGTAACAAGTTTATAATGTATTTTTATATTCTATTTTGTACGTGAAAATAACATTAAATGACCTTTTCAGATGACAACATAATGCCTTATTACGGGGAATAATTTGATAAGTAAGACTTGATGAGTCATTAGTAAACATGTCACATTCTCAATGTCCTGATAAACTGGACTCTCTGATGTTCTCTGTATTAACTTGAGCCTTTGAGATCAGCATCGCTTGCCTTCTGTGCCTTTTGTATACTATAAGTGTGACAATTAACAGTGTAGTACGACATTAATCTACTCTTCAGTGCCAAGTGTAGGTTACTAACGGTTACCACTTCTGTGATTATTAACCACTTTAATGGTATGTGTCTCTGCTTTGGATTTCTTTAAAAAAAAAAAAAAAAAAAAATACTTGTGTGTCTAAAAGCAAAAAAAAAAAAAAAAAAAAGTGTTGAATGATGATCTTTTAACTTTTAAAGTATTCTGAGCAGAAATAACTCTTTGTACACTATTAAACTCATAGTTGTAAAACTAACAAACTTTGTTGCTTTTTCTCTGTAGCACTTAATTATGCAAATCAACTTCCTTTCTGCATACTAATCACCAAACACTCCTTTAAGATCCAGAGGGTGGAAGGAAGGGGAAAAAAAAAAAAAAACCGTGCAGATACTGCAAACAAAATGCAGGGAAAAGGCCACAACATGTTTTTCCCACTTCTACTTTTTTTTTTTTTTCTGTGTTCTTTCTCTTGTTCTCTGCTGTTTAAGTGGACACTACACACATCCATGTGTGTAATAGGAGAGAAGAAAACACCCAGCTCACTATGGTTTCTCACAGGAATGCACATGTATAACAGAAAAAACAGGGGGAGGGAGGGAGAGGGTTGCAGGTTCGGAGGACGGGACGGCTGGGGAATTGAAGGGAAATTGATTGTGCAAGCTCGCCCTCAAACATCTGCAGAGTAAATATTACACAGGATCACAGTCCATCCCCGAAGTCTCAGGAAAACCACCGCTAATAACCCACATATGTCATAGTAGCTGCATTTGTTTTAATTGCCCTTATTAAATCTTAAAAAAGGGAACTTTTTTTTTTTTTTTTCCTTTTCCTTTTTATTAAAAAAAAAACAACAACAACATCATTGAGCCTTTGACACCTGAAGTTAAAAGTAAAACTTTCCCTTTAAACCTCACATTAAAAGTTTTCTCACACAAAGCAGAAGAAACTCACATGGGGTTTTGTGTGGTGAATGCAGCAGTGGGTGGCTCATTCGTCCTCTCCCTGCCCTTCCTGCTTTCATTGTGGAGTCAGGGGGGGGGCTGATATTGAACTTCAGGCTTGGAGTTGAGCCTGCTCTGCGGCCGCAACCCCAACCCCCTGATCACAGAGACAGAAAGGACATAATGTGACCGCTGCTGACAATCCTCTGGACAGGAAGGAGCGGAGTGGAAGCACTGAGTGGAGATAGCAAGAGAGGCAGAGCATGAAAGAGAGAATATGTGTGTGTGTGTGTGTGTGTCTGAGGGGGGATACAGATGGGTGGGGGTGCATTTGTGTTAGGATGGGTGTGTACTCTTGTCTAGATTTTTCCTGTTTTCACTCAAGTTTTTTTTTTTTTTTTTTTCCCTTTTGATTCCTGTTCTCCGAGTCTGGTATGAAACAGTCTTAAAGCATCTGGTAATGTATTCTGCAGTCAGCTCTCGCTATTGCCAACACTGGGGCCCAGGGCTCCCACAGCTCACAATCAAAGTGTGTTCGTGTGCATGTGTGTGTGTGTGTGTGTGTGTGTGTGTGGGTAGAAAACGAAGAGAAAAGCGGAGGGGGAAAAGAGACAGGTTGATTTACATTGCTGTGTATGCACAGCATTCTCCACATAATGAACAGCTCCAGATTTCCTCCGCTTGGTAAATATTTGATGACCGAGCGGTGGAATGATTTTAGCTGAATAACAGTGAAGTCCTATAAGCTGCAGGGAAAAGGCTCAAAAGTTGTATTTCAAACCTCTCTCTCTCTCTCTCTCTCTCTCTCTCTCTCTCCTCCCTCTTCCCATGTAAATAAGGCCAACTCCCCCTAACTCCACACACCCCTCTGAGGCAGTTTAAAGACCCAACACTGTCTCCTTGTCTCCTTGACAACCAGCATACACTGGGGTCCTGTCGTGGCCTCTCTTGTCTTTTGTGTTTGGGAGCTCAGAGAGACAGAAAGAAAGAAAAGAGAGCGAGAGAGAGAGAGAGAGGAAGGAGAGAGGATGAAAACAAGAGTGGCGGAAAAGGACAACACAGATGACATCACAGCTATTTTATCCCACCACTTAAAATTTGGTTTGTAGCCCGGTGATGATGATGATGATGATGATGATGATGATGATGATGATAGCCAGAGGGACAAAATGGGTGGCAGCTCAGTCTGAGGGAGTGAGTGGCTGGAGTGAGACAGAGAGAGAGAGAGAGAGAGAGAGAGAGAGAGAGAGCAAGAGAGAGAGCAAGAGAGAGAGGCCCAGGGCTGAATGGGGCATTGTGGGAAAGACAGTGGGCACACTGGGCAGTAACACAGAGAACACTAACTCACAGATCATGCCAGAGAGGCTGAAAACACCCACACTGGGCCACAATGGCAAACTTCATCGCTCCACTTGGCCCCGTCTGAATACACACATACAATGGCAGAATCCAAATAAGATGCTCTGTTATTCGTGAAATTCAACACACTAAATTCCTTCAGTGGCTCCGTCCCTTTGACCGGCAGCAGATGGCCGGGGAGAGAGAGAGGGGGAGGGGGGGAGAGAGATGGGGTGTCTGAGCTGCGCTAAATGTGCGCGTGCGTGTGGTCCCGGTCTTGCATCATGGGTACAGCAGATATGAGAAAGGTGGGGAAACAGGTGTCACGTGGGAGTGGTTTCACCCAAAGCAGCGTCTCCACCTGCGTCTACTGCAAAAGTAAGTGCAAACAGCAGCATGCAGATTTAACTCGTCTCTGTCGTGACTGGGAACTCATTTAACGAAAGCGGTTAATTAAATCAGGCTTAATTAGAATGAGGACTGAGGAGGACCAGAACCAACAGGTTTAACCGTCCAACACCGAGCTTCTCTTCACTTTCGCTCTCTGCTGCCTCCCTGTGGCGCACTCGCGGAACTGCAGTTTTTAATTTCAGAATTACAATGAACTGCAACAGGTGAGCAGCCAATAAAACAGCATGTGGCAACAGTGTTCATTGAACGATGGTGATGGAAATGTTTATTGACTATGTGACTAATCAATTAATCGATAATTAAATTAAGTGTTAGCTGCCTGCAGCACTGGAACAGAGATATAACTACTAAATATTTTAACGACCCCATATTGCTCGAGGCTAAAAAATGGACGGATTATAAATGAATAAACAATGTGTGTGTGTGTGTGTGTGTGTGTGTGTGTGTGTGTGTGTGTGTGTGTGTGTGTGTGTAATATATTGCTTTTCTTATTTTCTGTTGTCATTCACAGATGTATTAAGGAAATGAGGAAGATCGGTTGTACTCCAAGCTTATATTTGTGACATTTTACAAGTTAAGAGGACCCACAAAGGAGGCGGAAGTTGAAGCAAATTGTCAGATTTACTCACGTAGTTCCGTTGGTTCCGGGCAAACAAAACCACAGGTGGCAGAAAGGCAAGGGAGGCAGAAACTCAGGAACTGGCGAAAGTCGGAGGAAAGAGGGTAATTAACTGGAAGGCAATTATCGGGACACGGTAGGACAAAGAAAACAACAACAACAAAAATAATGTGACAACTGAGAGGGAACTGAATACACACAGGGTCGGTGAGACACACAGGTGTGCACAGGAAATAGCGGGATTAAAGAAAACACAGGAGGAGGAAGTTTCAAAGTAAAACAGGAAACCGTCCAAACTAAAAGCAGAACTATGACAGTGTTGAAGAAAGTGGAATATTTAATGATTATAGCAAAAAATAATCAGATACACACTCACAAAGCTAAATCCATTTAATCATGTTTCGTTTTAATGCTCTTTATATCTAAAATATATAATATCTTAAAGTTATGAATGTAAAAGCTGCAAAAATAATTACCACTTTATGTTGTTTATATTTCTATTCCATGTGTATAATGATGGTTTGTTTTGTTTCTTCCTCCACTAACACACAGAGCAATTATGTGTGCGTGTTATTGTTTGTAAGTTATAGCATTTGTAAGAAGGGATAAGGGAATTAAAAAATAAATAAAATAAGAAAAATCACAATTTGTCATGTTGTCAAAGTTTCCATGTAACTCCAAATCATTTAATGGGACAGCAACGTGAGCATAAGCAGGATTTTGAGATATATTCACCTGGTGAGCAATTTTTAATCCATTCATTCAACACCTGCAGATTAAAACACATTCATATATTTAAGTTGATATAAAAGTTGATGCAGTCTGAGTGAGTACTTTAAAAAAAAAAAAACATTTTCTGATTGTAATTCTGTACTTAATTAAAAAACGTTTACTTCATAATGGAAGATTGTTACTTTTACTTAATTATTATTATTTATTTTTATTTATTTATTTACTAAACAATTCAATATTTGTTCAAGTGGACCTGAAGTCAGTTTTGTCACGTGCTTCACACCTAAAACGAACAGATCCAGGATCTGTGGAGCTGTCGTAAAAATCGTAAAAATCGTTAAAAAAAAAAATCGTGGTTGTTACCGACGGTGTTAAAACAAACGTCTCCTACTAATACGACGTAGCGTCTCAATAATGAGACGAAATCACGTTTACGCCAGTATTGCCTTTATTCTTCACATTTTCGGGGGGGGTGGTGTTGCTGACGTCACAAAACCGGGACGTCACTTTACGGCAGAGCGTGCTGCTTGGAGGTCAGGTGCTTTTCGAAAAAAAAGGGAGCTAATCGACGAGGGGAGGTTTTATTCTTCTCCACCCTGAACATCCACCCAAAAAAAAAAAAAACCCCTACAAAGTCCGGCCTGTCGGGACGTCGTGGACCGGTGGCGGTGAATCCGGCGGCTCGTCGTCGAATAGTTCGACTCGGGATCTTGACTGTTGCGACGAAGCCAGCGCCTGCTTTAACCACCACCACCACCACCCACCCACCCCCACCCTCCGGTTCGACCCGTGGGATCCTTCCTCAGCCATGGACAACAACCCGCAGGGATCCGGGGGAATGAAAGGAGGCCTCGGGGGTCTCTTTGGAGGCGGTGCGCCCGAGTACTCCAACACGGAGCTCGCCGGTGTCCCGTGTAAGTGTCCCGTTGACGCGTTCACGGCCTCCGGAGGTTTCTGTAAGTTCAGCCACGTCTGGAGCGACAAGCCAACATTTATATTTATGTATTTATGTATTTATATTTCAGTGACTGGGATGAGTCCTCTGTCCCCTTACCTGAATGTCGACCCTCGTTACCTGGTTCAGGTAAACGTCCAGTTGGATTTTAATCGTCATGAACGCGTTTTGTTTTTTCCTCTCTCTTTAACGGTTACCGGATGTCGTTTCAGGACACCGACGAGTTCATCCTTCCTACCGGGGCCAACAAAACGAGAGGGAGGTTCGAGCTGGCTTTCTTTACCATCGGAGGCTCCTGTATGACCGGTAAGACTCCCGGGTCCGTCCTCACCGACACCCGGAGGCTGAACGACGCCCGTTAAATGTCCCCGTCCCCCCGTCCTCCGGTGTCTCCTGCCTCACTCGGCTGCTTCTGCGTCCTTGTCTCGACCTCCAGGAGCCGCGCTCGGCGCCGTGAATGGCCTCCGGATGGGCCTGAAGGAGACCCGGGACATGGCGTGGTCCAAACCTCGTAACGTGCAGTGAGTATTTACCGACGAGTCCTTTTTAATATTGAATATCTGACGACACCGAGGTCAGACGTCTCCATGGCAACGACTGCACTTCCGTTTTTAACTGCCCCCCCCCCCTCCCACTCCTCCCCCCCACGCTGGATATTTTATGACTTGAATGAGGTTGTGTTGATGGTTTGTGTCTCCTGTAATATATAAAATCACACTTCCCACTTACCTGAATAGTATTTCGTTGCGTTTTATTTATTTTAGGTGACACCTTGAAGGCGGCTTTGTTACCACGGTAACTGCTCACATTACAAGTGGCTGTTTTGCAGCTTCTTTTTTTTTAAATATTTTTTATTTTTAAACATTTCCACACTTCAACACAATTTATCTGCAAGTATGCAACATGTCAGAGTCACTTCTTGCATCGCGCCACAAACTGTTGTGTGTGTGTGTGTGTGTGTGTTGTCCATGCAACAGATGACGTAAACCAAAGGATTGGTATTAAACCCAGCTCAGTATGCCCGATACCGATCAGTTTAAAAAAATAAATAAAATAAAAAAAAGCCTCGATCTGCCCGGATACCGATCTTTGTGATCGGCCTCCGTGGATCCCTCGACCTCTAAATGTTTTCTCTCTCCAGGATTATCAACATGGTCACCAGGCAGGGGGCTTCCTGGGCCAACTCTCTGGGCTCCGTCGGTAAGACTACAACGAAACCAAAAAAATACATATGCTTTAGTTTAGACGAACTGTATTTTCCTCTCGTTAAATGACGTGCCTCCTACCTAAACCTCCCATGAGACGTCTCTCTCTGTCGCCGCAGCCTTGTTATACAGCGTCTTCGGTGTGGCGATAGAGAAAGCCAGAGGAGCAGAAGACGACATCAACACAGTGGCTGCTGGGACGTTAACGGGGATGCTCTTCAAATCCAGCAGTAGGTATCTTTTTCAAGCAGCAAATTCTTCCATGTAAGAGGCAGAAACCAACAATTGTTTGGTATTTTCTTTGCCAAATAAATAAATATTGTAAACCATATTGTTGTAATTACTGCAGTACTTACTTCACCACTATGCTTTCATTAATCTTGTACTGTGTAAAAGCTCTGGGGACATACATAATGTTGTACAATGAATATATCATGAGAAAGAACTTAAAAGTCAAACAAATTCGATATTTGTGTGTGTTATAATTCACTTTATGCCGTATGAAGTGTTGAGCACGAACTATCTGGTGCTTTGGCTAAATAAAAAAAATAATGATTGTTTACTGAAATCGTGATGATAGTTATGCTGCACGTTAATCTTTATTCCTTACTCTCTGTGCTTATTTTCCCAGGTGGATTAAAGGGTGTAGCCCGCGGAGGTCTGGCCGGTCTCGCCTTGTCTACTGCCTACGCTCTCTACAACAACTGGGACCACCTCACCGGCGCCTCCTCGTCCTCCAGGCTGTACTAAACTCTCCCCCCCCACCACCACCACCACCACCACCATCGCCGCCGCCTCCCCACGCAGGCCGCTTCAGCATTAGGACCAAATATGTCGAGGACACAGCCTTTAACCACAGCGCTAAGACTCTGGTCAAATGCAGTGTGCTTTTTGTGGGAAGTGCGAGTTGGTCCCAGTTCGCTGGTTCCACCACCATACAGACACTTTCCAGGAGCCCTCTGGGAATTAAAAAAAAAAGAAAAGATGTGTCCGAGAAAATACGATGTGAAAATTTGGACTAAGTTCCACCGGAAATCCAGACGTAGACCGTCCGCTAACGCCTCCCCCTTCGTTTGTCTTCATCCTCGAGGAGATCGGTCATGAGAACAGCCCGTCTCATTCAGAGGTGCGACCTTTCTTATATGATCGTTTATCGCCGACTCGTCGGTCTTCTTCAATGTCAAGATTTGAAAACGGTGAACCCAAAACGTTTGGGTCGAATGAGCCAACCTGAAATATGACCTCTGACATCATCAGATGAATCCAAGTTCTGGTTTTGGACTGAAAGACTTTTCTGTGACTGAAGAGCGACTCGAGACGTGCGAACACAGAACAAAGCCTCACGGTCGGTTCTACTCTTGTATTTATTGAAGCGGGTTCTGTTTAACTGCGTGAGAAGAAATCACTGTACAGCCGTACTGGCAGTGGATCCTGTTTATGTGTCTCCATAAAACGTGCTGTATCATAAACTCAAATTAAAAAAAAAAACATGGGAAATGTTCTTATACGTTTTGCTTTTAAACACTTTTATTGCACAAAGTAGATTGGATGTTAAAAGGTCATGAGCAGTGTGAACTGTGCAGAGCGGTGCGGCGTAGACGCTGTAGTGTTAGAAAACAGTCGGAGCACATTGAGAACGTGTACTGACACGGTGAAGTGGTGAACGCGGTGTGTTGAACAGGAAGTAAAGTGTGACTGTGAGACAGAGCAGAGCTTATCTTTGCTGTCAGCGCTGAGTCCGGTTAGTGCAGGAAGAAATCCCTGATGCGCGTGGCCTCGATCCAGGGGATGTAAGCGGCGGTGCGGGTGAAGACGCTGGGTTTGTTCTCCACGGTGCAGCCGATGGGGCCGAAGCTCACCACGCCGTGCACCTCCCAGCGGTCCCGGCCCAGCTGGCACAGCAGGGGACCACCGGAGTCGCCCTGCAGGACGGAAGGAGGAGAGGTGGGAAATTTACCCCAAACATAAATTCACTTCTGACTAGAGCCGGGCGATATGGACAAAATCAAATATCATATTTTCGACCAAATACTTTGATATCAATATTATGATTTCACAAGCTATTTACACAGCGTTTTTTTTTTTTTTTTTTTTTTTTTTACAATTTCTTTATATAAAAGACACCTCTTATTCTATATGATGATATCCAGAATGTAAGACAAGGTTTCCTCTCGTGTCACTATATTGATATTGATGTGTGTCCCGGCCCTCCTTCCACACACTGTAACCCGTAGTCGTACCTGGCACGCAGCCGGCGGGCCCTCGGTGTCTCTGAACCCGGCACAGATCATGGAGTCTCGGACGCGGTCGCCCCAGAACTTCTTCTGCCGGCAGGTCTTGAAATCGATGATGGGCAGACGGGCCTGATTCAGGGCTTCTGCCAGAGCCACGTTCTCCTTCCCACCTGAGATGTGTTGGAAGACATTTCGGATCACTTCAACTGCATTTTGATTTCTGTCATGCTGGTCCATCGGCGCCATCGTAGTATCTCATCTATTGAGCTTTACAGACTTTCACCTTCTCCAGAGGATGAATCCGACAGACTTCAGTCGACCCCTGACTTTTTATACAGTTAGTGTCTCGAGCTGTTCACGTTTGGAGATTTGAGTGAAATGTCCCAACAAATACAGACACTTAAGCCCTGCCCTCTGAATTTTACTCATTTCATTTATGCAAAATTGTTGTTTTAATTGACTGAAAACTAAGTTTTACATTAAATTACTATTAAATCTGTTAACCCGAAAGAAACACGTCAAAGTTTGCGAGTACACAAGTTTAAAACCCTCTGAAGCTCAGACAGAAGCTTTTCAAAGTAAAACATTTTGATGCTATAAAAATTTGAAAAATCAAACTTTCAGTCACGGTTGAAAGAAAGGGTATTCAAGTTATGTATAAGATTAAAATCATGGCCTGTCTTTGCTTCCCTCATGCTATTACTCGGCTCAAAGCCCCACCACAGAGCTGTTTGTCAGTAGCCTCCCTCCACTCACCGCGGGTGTCCCCCCAGCCTGTGACCCAGCAGTAGTGCCCCGGTTTGAGGCTGATCTGCTTGCGCGGCAGGCATGCGTAGCGGATGAAGTTGGTAGGGGAGATGTCTGTGGCAGCCTTCACCAGGGCGATGTCGTAGTCCAGTTCGCTGTGAGCGGGGTAACGGAAGTTCTCGTGCCGGTAGATCCTCTTAACCGGGAAAATCCTCTCTGCCGTCTCCGAACGCCTCAGCTGGTGCTTGCCCAGTACGATCCTCCAGCTCCCAGCGTCCTCCGCTTTACCCCTGAGAGATCAAAATAATCGGAATACAGTCATGCCTGTCATGTACTGTGTTCAATTTGAACATCAAACTACAACTAAATTGGACTCTTAATGAATGTTTTTCTTACTTCTGGAAGCAGTGAGCTGCAGTGAGGACCCAGTTCTTGTGGACGAGAGTTCCCCCACAGACATGAATGTAATGTTTACTTCCCCTGGGCCGAACCTGTGAGAGACGACCACACAGCCTCCTCAGTGACGAAATATATATACAAGAAGAATCTACTGGCCAGTACAGAGATAATAGTTTTTATATTTCTTTATATCACAAGCACGGGGATTTTAAGATTTCATGCTTTGAAACATTTCAACACTATAACGCATCTACTGCCTCGGCAACACTTCTGCTCTCCTTCATGTACTCATGATCACACTCACACAGGTTCACACACCTGGAGGCTCCTCAGTACAAGTTGCAGTCTGACCTGCAGGTCACTGAAGCTACATCAGTGGTGGTGTAAAGGAGCAAAGGCAAAACCCTCACAAACCCTCTTTTCTAATCTTTAGGCCAAATACACACACAAAGTATTTCAGAAGCAACGAATGAATGAATTGTTAAGGAAGCAGGAAAAAAGATTGATAATTGGTTAATTGTTCAAGTTATTTATCAAAGAAAAATACCGGTTGGTTTCACCTCCTAAAATGTGAGAAATGGCTGATTTTCTGTTTTATATCAGATTCAATTGAATGTCTTTTAGACAAAACAAGCACTTTGAAGATTAATGGCCATTTTTAACTCTACACTGTACTGATATTTATACTCCCAATAATACTCTCAGGGGTCTCCAACCTTTTTTCCTCTGAGAGCTACTTTGCCAAAAGTAACTAACATTTATTCACATAGCTGAGCTCCACCAAACCAGCTGAATAAACTTCTTTTATGTGAACAATAACAAATGAATACTCAACACGCATATTTAACCAGTAGGTAGCTTGCGAGCTATTAGTTGGAGATACCTGGACTAAATGAAGGGAAACCAAAATACGGAGCGATAATAAAAACAATGATCAATTACAACGTGAGAAAAGATAAAAACCTGCTTCTTGTTCAGCTCAAGACTTTCTGATCCTTTGAATGCTGAACCACGCCAGTGTGATTTACCTGCAGAGAGACCTGCCAGGGCCAGGAGTGAGGTCTGGCCTCGTTCCCGGACACAATCCTCTCAGCCATGTTGGGCTTGAAGTGGGGCATACCACAATCCGTCGGCCAGTCTAGGAGGACAGAAACACGACATGTAAACCGAGAGAAGACAAATCACTTCAAAACGTTTTTTAGTTTTTTTTTTTTAGCTCCATGTTCATCGCTGATATGTTTGTTGGCGTGTATCTTGCCCTCACCCAGGTGGAGCACTTTGTGCTGTCGCTGTTGTCCCGGGGTGAGTGTGTATGCAGCTGCAGGCAGGGATGCCTTGCTCAACAGCAGCGGCAGCAACAGAGACAGAAGGAGGAGCGGAGGAGGTCCTGGTACAGCCATCGTCTTCCACAGAATCACCGGCCGGTACACATCCCACGCTATTTATACCAGGCGGCCAGCACACGCAGATGTACATACACAGGTACACATAGAGTACACACACACACACACACACACACACACACACACACACACACACACACACACACACACACACACACAACAGCACACCTCCGCGGACAAAGAGCTGTGTCACAACAAAGACCGAGCGCTGGATAGTTCTCCTGTAGCTTTGAGTTTCCACTGCAGCTGAGAAAAAAGGGGATTTTGGGGAGTCCCATCAGCACTTTCACATACATATAGTATGCTCACAGTACACCAACATGCATGCGGCACAAAGGCAGTACAGTGCCGTACACAAACAAACATCACATCATGTCACGTGACCTGTGGTAGTGACATAGTGACCTGAAAATGACCTCTGTAATTACCAAATCATTACAGTTCATCCTGCGTAAACATCCTCGGTAGAAAGGACGTAACCTTGTATGAAAAATGATTGTCAGGAAAGAGGAAGACCAGAAATGACATCGTTCAGGCTGATCTCGCATCTGTATCGGCTTAGCGATTGATCAATAAATGACAAGAAGCTGTAGTCCTCAGGCCACAAAGAAAGAAATGTTTCGTCACGGCCCGGCTGTGACTCCAGCTGTCAGTTTGTCTGTCCACCACTTTGATTGGGACGGAAATATCTCGACAGCTTTCGGTTGGACACAATTTCTTTTATGTATATTCATGGTTCCCAGAGGATGAATCCTGATGACTTTTCTTCTCTGTGTCCACCTGTGTAGTTTTACAAGGGCTGTCTCAACAGCTTCAGGATGCTTTGCTATGAAATTAAATTCAGACATTAATGTTCCTCTCAGGATGAGCTGTAATTACTTGCTTGATCTCGTAAGTTTCCCATCAAACTCCATCATCAGTCAAAATTGTAATTTGTCCAGTATTTTTGCTTTACGATTAAATACCTGATGAATTAAAGTTAAACTACCCATCAGCCTCGTCTATACTTTTGGGTTTTAAAGTAAACAAAAAGTGCCATATTAATGCAGAATAAAAAGCAAACGGGTCGACTGACTCTGTTACTACCCGTCTTCACCTACCAACCGCCTCACTAATCCACAGGATGCTATGCCAACACCATACATGCTATGCTCATACACCAAAGTAAGATACTACATAGTACAAAGCCTTAGTAACAAAGTGAGAGTGTGCACCTCGGGAAGTCCTAATACTACTCCCCTCAATACCCACCACCCGCCACCCCTGCTTTACATCTAAACTAGTAGGACTTGTGCCTACATACTTTATCAACGTTATCTTTGCTCAAAGCCACAAGATCATACAGGACCACCACAACCATTCCCTCCCCACCAAAACCAGAGACAACCTTGTTAGTATGACTTCCATAGTAACAAGTTAAACTAAGATGGTGAACATAGTTAAAATTGTACCTGAGCATGTTACCATGGTGACAATAGCATTTAAAGCACCACTGTGTCTTGAGTACAGCCTCCGGTTGTAAACCCTTAGCTTTATTTTTTTTTTTTTTTAACTGCAAGAAGTCTCACTCAGTCGGTACATACTTTGGTCACAGTTGTAAAAAAAACAAATCCCAGAGGGATCCCCATGTTTTTATGCTAAACAAAATCAGCCAATACCGTGTATCGTTATCTCAAAATTTAACTTTCAATTACCAAGAAAGACATCAGCTTAAAAAGCCAGTAGTGGCTTAGCTACAGTCAGTTAAAACAAACAATAAAAACAACAAAATTGTCACATGTAACTCCAAAGAGTTATTGTTCCCAGTTAAAACAGCAGACTGTGTGTTTTGTGGATTATTTAGAGCAAATAGTGTCCTGACTGACAACGAAATCCAGTTTGCCTTCATTTAAATCGACCCTTTAAACAAAAATTAAATAAATGAAAATAACCCTGCTGCCCTCTCCCAACACACACAAACACATCTGTGAAAATATGACAACAATACCTGCAGTGGAAGCCACTGGTGAGCTGATCTGTTTTTACTGTGGTGAATGAGAGAGAATGTGCCCGCTCATCTGAATGGCAGCGCCTGAATGGTCAAACCTCACCACCGCGGTTCACCAAGTTTACATACAACTCAACTTTGTGTGTGTTCAATCAGATCTGTTCTGGTTTTTTTTTTCTTTTTTCTGATGATGATCTCTTTGAGTTTTGAAGGATTCACATCTTTTAATTAAAGGAGCAGTTCGTAGGATGTAGTGGCATCTCTCTGTGAGGCTGCAGATTGTAGCCAACTGAACACCTCTTACCTCAAAAAAAAAAAAAAAAAAAAAGCCAGGCTCTAATAAAAATGTGTATAAAATAGAAAGTAAAGTACAATTACCTCAAAATTTGAGGTACCATTTTTTAGCAACTATCCACAAAATCAAAAAAACAAATCTTTTCAGAAACAGAAACAAAAGTTTTTTATTGAACATTTATAGCAATAAAGTGCATCACCCTATTGTAGTTTTCTTACTAATTCACTGGTGGCCATCATGAAAATCCTACCGTAAAAATGCATCTACCATTGACTAAACAGCGGACCCCAACGAGAAGAGAAAAACTTTTCTAAAAGTGAAACTTCAAAGTTGTACCAAATGGAAAAAAATTAAATAAACACTGACAGAAAGTCTAGATGAAGTGTTTCCCAGCTTCATTCAGAGTTTATTATTCGTGTGCAAACTGAAGGCTTCATCAGCTACGGGTGGACTTGGTGTCCAGTATCAGTCTTCTGCCGTGGTGGAGCCTCCACACCATCCCGGCCTCCGCAGCGACCGGATCCCGCCTTTTTTTCGACTGTGTCTCCTCCCGTGCGAGGATGACTTAGGATCGCTGCTGCCTTCCTCTCCGTACACCTCCTCATCTTCCTCTCCATTATCTCCTTCTGCTCTGCTTCTTCTTCTTCGAGGAACTTCTACCGTCTCTTCCTTTGTGCTTCCTCCTTCGTGGTGCACCTCCTTCCCGCTCTCCGCGTCTGGTGTTCCTTCACCCTCCACCATACGCACCGAGGGTGGAGTCTTTTCAGACATCATGGCCGTCACCACGTTCGATATGACCGGAGGCTTCGGAGCTTTACTCTTCTTCAAGGAAGGCCTCGGTGGTTCAGGGCTGTTCTTGAGCTCCATATGTTTCTGTATGGCCGTGCTCAGCTCCTTGGGGTCCACGGTTGCTCCGTGAATGTCCCACGTCATCCCGTCCTCGTCCCACTGCACCTGCTTCATGCTGCTCCTCCTTCCCATCGCGTTCCTCGTTTCCTCCGTCTGGCTCTTCAGACACGACCTCCTTCTCTCCAGGTCGTGCAATGAGGCAGAGTTGACGTCCAACACCAAGTCATCGCCCTGTCTCTCCTGTTCCTCTCCGCTGCTATCCGGGAACATGCTGGAGGATGGCGACACCAGATTGGAGTTGGACCCCACTGAGGTCTTAAGGTTCAGTCTGGACCCAGGCGGCGAACCCAAGATAGAGGGGGACCCCATGTTGAAGGTTATATTCCTCCGGAGGTCCGACCAGGAATCGCTGGGAGACACCGTCTGCACAGCTGCGTCTACCATTTTCAGCTGGGAAGCCATTGCAGCTTCATGCCTGAACACCTCAACCATCGGAGCCTTTGCGATGCCCCCTCTGCACCTGCAGCAGTAACCCAACCGCGAGTCGCTCAGGGAAGAAACAAGTGGTGATCTCGAACCTCGGCCCGTCGCACGGCTTTGCTGCGGCTGCAACGGCAGCTCAAGATGGCAGACGGGGGATCCTCTGCTCAACTCTTGCTCCTCTGCTGCCGAAGTAGACGTCCGGTAGCTGAACATTTGCTCTGGGTTTCTTGCTCCTTCGCTGGGCAGCTTATTTATCACGTCGTCAACAAGGCATCCAGGATCTGAAGACACTCCTGCTTCCGCTAAGCTAACGGAGGACGAGACTGGAGAGGGAAAGTGAACTGCCAGCAAATTATTCTCCAGGAAGCCTTCGTCGTCTATGCTGGTGAGCTGGTGGAGATCGGGAGAGTTGGACCGAATTGATGAGGAGGTGCGAGTCTGCAGGGGCGAGGGTGCAGGTGAGGATTCAAGTAAGTCCTCCTGCTGATGTGTGCTCAGTCTTAGTGATGAAGAAGAAGAAGACCTCAGAAGATCCGCGGAGGGTAAAGTAGGCGTGTGGAGGGGGGAGGTCAACGGGGAGGGTGTGGTTGGAGGAGAGGTTAGTTTGGACATCGGAGAGTTCGGCGCAGCAGAGTAAGGGGTCTCCTGTGTGACGCTGCAGGACCGTGGAGACCCTCCTTTCCACACGACTGAGTCCGGAGTGCTGCTGCGGCTGTGTGTGCTGCCGCTGCACTCGCTCCACCGCTGCATGTTGGAGATCCAGCGTTCGCTGAGGATGGGCGGGTTGTGAATGTCCACGTTTTGGGTCGTGAGGGATAACTGGTGGCTGTTCGCGGCGTTGATGTGCTGCCACATGCGAGGTTGCAGCTGCTGCTGCAGCGTCACCGCGCTCTGCTCGGGGTGCGTGTTGGTGCTGCAGCTGCGCCTCAGGTCCATTCTGGTCCAAGCTGGATCCCGCTTGTGAGGCAGGCCGGTCACCGTGACAACGTCCATGGAGCTTTTGGAGAGGGAGAAAATGGGCGCCTGATCGTCCTCGTCAGTCCCACCTCCACTGGAGTACGAGACCGACTCGCTGACCGAAGAGCAGACCGACTGGTAGCTCTCAGATGCTGGGCGCGTGGCCCTCGCCATGGCAACAGCACTAACCTGTAAAGAAGGACAAATCTTTGTGTTGAATTATCATCTCTGAACCAGCAATATGATTTTTTTGGCCACTTGGGGGCAGCAGAAACATTTTATGAACAGTTTTATACATTTTTCAGACTAACGGGTGAAATTAGCCAACAGTTAGTCATTTAGCTGCTAAATTCTTGACTATGTTCATCAGCTAGGGGCTAAATTTGTTTTTCTGCCATTTATAAAGCTGTGTGAAGCCAAAGGAAGCAACAGATTCATCTGATAATCTTTGTTTCTTATTGTTATTATAGAAAATATCACGTATTGCCACCACTTTACAAAAGCATTTTGGGAAACACACTTGTTCTTCCCGAGAGTTGGATGAGAACACCGACACAGATGTCACCGCACATTCACAGGCTCTCCCAGATTAGCCAAATGAGATTACACAGATTATTTGATTATTGAGTCAAACCATAGATTGATCGAGGCAGATTTAAGAGAGGATTTGGTCATCAGTTGACAGAAGACAAAGAAACAAAAGAGACCACGAAAGAAAACTACAATAGATGCAGGAGGTTATTAGAAATTAAAATCAGCTAGTTTTTTTTTCTTATCTTGAAGAGGCGTGCACGTGCGTTCTTTGTCCCTTTGTGCTTTTTAAAAGCAGATTATGCCAGATCATCAGTCCTTCACCCGGTAACAATAAGTGCTTGCTTTGTGATTTAGTTGCACAAAAACATGCATATTTGCATCGTATTTATGTTAAAACTAACCGTCCACTCTGCCCGTCCCAAAATGACCCGGCCATGTATTGACCACAACTGACCTGCAGATACGCAGACTACCTTCTAACTTCTCTGAAATGAATAAACACTCAAGTTTACCTAAAAGTCTGCTCGCATACACAAAACCAGAGTGTGATGTTGGGTAAACAAAGAAAAACAATCTCTTACCTTTAAATTTGCTCCTCGTGTCCAGTTCGGCTCTCCAGCAGGTAGCACTAAATGATGTCTCCTCTTCCTCCCCTCATTCCTCCTCCCTCACTTCTTAATCAGATCATCTTTTGTTGTTTCCAGCCACAATAACAGCCTCACACTCCTGTTGTGACTTTTTTTTTTCTTTTTTTCTTTCCAGCTCGAGCTTATCCTCCGTCTCAGCCTATGTGAAGTTCAACATCGGTGTGAACACGGTGACTTTTCTCTGTTCGTGTACGTGTGTGTGTGTGAGGGAGAGAGGGCCATTACTCTACCTTTAGCCCTGAGGATTAGCGGTCATCTTATTAGCTGCTGTCCAATCTCGAAGCAGCCTCAACGTTTTTGATGCGTGAGTGTGTAAGTGATCAACGGGCGGGCTGGTGGCTTATCAGTGACTCTGAGTTAAGATCGTGTCGGCTGCCAGGACAATAATATTATCTGTGTGTGCAGCTACTTATACGCTCATTGTCCTTTGCGCAACAGGAAGCTGTTTAAAAGCATTGAGTGAATACAAAATAAGAGCCGCGCTGTTTGGTCCGCGAGTCTTTTTAACACAGAAAAACCTGCAGAAATTGTTAAAGACCTCAAATATGAGTAGCCAGTAAGCAGAAGATAAATAGACATTAGATGTGTTCACTTCGCAGGCTGTTCTCCATCTTTATTAAACATAATATCATCTGAATCTCCTCTCTTTGCATTTAAAACAATCTCTCCCAACAAATTCACACAACTTACATTACAGCTCGAGTAATACAATTCACAATGTACAAATTCACACGTCTGCTGTTAAGAAACCAGGATTAGTTAGTTTATCAAAGCGCTAATATACACAACTAATTATAAATTTAGCCACTATGTTTATCTGGGAGAAAACCCTTAACACTAGAGGCCCCATCGCGCTTTCCTAGGATGGTGAAGGCGTGACCCGTACTTCCTTTGCCATCCTAGGAAAAAAAAGGGGGGACAAGTTGGAAAAAATAAAAGGCGAAAACAGCGCGTGTGATTGAGCCAACTTATTTATTGTTTTACTGAACACACTTACAAAGTATGAAAAAAAACAAATTAGAAGCAAAATTACTCTCTAATCGACAAGAACAAAATAATTTACATGTACAGTATCAGCACGGTGACATGACCAGAATGAAAAACGACCAACATTTCCATCCATATTTTAGTCAAAACTTAAGCTAAACAACTTCAGTAAGGTTGCACGTGTCAAGGCGCTTCAGAGGCAGTAAACAATAATGTCAACAATAAGGCCGCCATTTTGTTACACGGTTTAGCCGCGAGCTACCAAGACTCCATTGCGGTGGACAGATACGTTTCTAAACCTGACTAAACCAACTATTTTCGAACATAAACTTTGAGAAGATTTTTTTTAAAGTACTTAAAAATGCATTGTGATAGTATAACAATCGTTACTAACCTGTTTTGAGCAGGAAGTCATAGACGTTAGATGTGTTTGTGTTTCTTCTTCTCCGCCCGAGGAGCGGAAGCTCCCGCAGCTTCACCACGACTACTGCTCACCTCAGCAGATACTCCCCCCTTGTGTCCAAATTGAGTAACTGCACCTTCAGGGTTCAATTTAAAGTCATTGTAACAATGCATTAAAATATGGCCTTTTCCCCAATACTTACAAAAATAACTTTACAATTGTGACCATACATTTGTAGGCGTCACACAATGTTGTATTATAACATCATTGAAGTACTGTAAGACTGCAACCAACAGTTATTTTCATGACCAAAACACATGACAGTTGTTTTCTTTAATTGTTTTGTGGCAATAGGAAATCGGGAAACATGACAATTACTATTACCTGTAGCCCAAGTTAAAATACTCACAATGCTTCATTTTCTTCTTACTAGCAGATAAAACCACAAACATTTTAGGTTTACCTTCAGAGAAGACGGGGAAAACTAAGAAATATTTGGCTTTGAGGGCCGGGAATAAGTTAAGTTTTTGACATTTTTGCTTAGAAATAATAGGAAATGCCAATCTATTAATCATGAAGTCATTTCAGCTCCAGAGTAATAGTTAGTATCTGGACGTTTGGGGAAGTATAGAAAAACTGACATCTATTTTCACGGTTACTGGGGGCCCAACAGTTGTTTTTTTTCGCCCAGGGGCCCCTTGAGGAGGTTAATCCGGCCGTGCAGATAACAACATCACATGCTGAGAACCTGCCAGCTGTGTCGTACTCACAGCTCTCCGGGGTCACAAACAGTAAACTCTCACGTTACTAATGAAAGTGGTAGCTTTTTCATCTTTGGACCGTCTGAGTCAAAGCTGAGAAGAAGAAAAGTTACTCATCCATGGCTGGTGAGCAGAAACCTACATTAAACCGTCTGCCTGTAACACACCTGAGTCATTACTTTCACTGTTTGTGTGTTTGTTTGTTCAGACCAGGTGTTGCTTTTGGCTGTTGGTCTGTCGCTGTTGCTGCTGCTGTTGCTGCTGCTGACTCTGACGGTGTGCTATCTATGGAGGAGGAAGAAAGGGCAGAGTCAGTACCAGGAGCTACTCTCTTCAGTGCCTTCAGCACCAGCATGCTGTGCTCCGGTGATCCTGGTGTCGCAGGGCTCCTGGCCCACGTTAGTACCACGATGAACATGTCACGTCGAATATGCACGGGAGTTTTCTCGACAATCACCCCTTAAACAGTTTGATTTATTGATGGACAAAAGGTGTTTGGCTGTCACGCCGTCCTCAGCAGCAGATCCGGTGATTGCAAATGAGTGCAGCTTGTTTTTATCAGCTGCTGTTTCTGAGGTCAAGAATGAAGCTGAGCAAACAACAAACATAATCAACATGCATTTATTAGGATTTATGGGGGATATTGTACTAAGTTTAAGACCTACCAGCACTAACAGTCAACATGTATGTTGACTGTGTTTATTGGTTTGTTGTATATTATATATAGATATTTAATATACTGTATATATACTGTATGTACTGTACATTTTATATTTTATATTTATATTTTTTATTTTATTGCTTTTCTATTATATTATTCTATTCTATTATTATTTTATTCTATTGTTTCTATTATTGCTCCTGTATGTATGCTGCTGTGCCGAAAAAATTTCCCCTCGGGGATTAATAAAGTATATACCTACCTACCTACCTACCTAACAGTACTACTGACCTGGAATCATAGAAATCATCTCAGTTATTTGATTAATGCAGCTACAATACTTCAGATGACAAATTTGTCTGTGTGTGTGTGAAAGGCCCGGTGAGATCCCTTTTACGTTGCCTCCTCGCCTCGTCACACAAAACCACGGAGATCCGACCAACGATGAACGGGAGGAGAAAGAGGAGGAGCAGGAGGAGAAAGAGGAGGAGGAGATGAAGATGGAGGGCCGGCGGGACATACTGGCTCATCGTGGGTCACTCTCAGTGAGGAGTAGGTCATAATTGCTTTTTTTTATTTTCACGGCATGTAAATAATTTTAAAACTCGACAAATTTTTACTTATGAAACAAAAATCTGCGATTTAGAGAAAGATGTCTTTTTTTCTGTTGATGTTATGGATGTTTTAGTTTCTGCGAAAGTGATGCGGTATCTATTCAATAGCATGTTGGCATTTACGTTTTCCTTTAGGGATGGGTTATTTCCATATTTCTAAATGGGTCTTTGCCAATGATGATGTTGACGTTTTGCCTGGGACATGCAGCTTTAAATTTAGGGTCAGCATAGAGACTGCTTTCAAGTAAACTGCGATGCTTGCATGAAGCTGATATTTCCGCTGGAAAAAAAAACTGTTGTCAGGTGAAAATGAGAAGCTAATGGACTCCATTCTTTAAAACACTATGAATTTCATCTGGTAAATCTGTGTGCATTATTGCTAACTCAATATGTACTGTGCTTGTATTACAATACATCCTCAGGGGACCATGAATCTACAGTAGCCCTCCATCTTTCATCCAAAGCCTGTCAAGCTTCTTCACTCTGAATCACAGATATTAAACTCAAAGTGGTGCCAAAGAGAAAGTCAGAAGATTTGGCTGCATCATTGCAATTTATAGAATGATTTTCAAGATATTTCAGCGAAGACCAAAAGGAAAGTTGGGGGCGAACTAGCCGACCTACAAAGTGTCAGACCAACACGGCCCCTCTGAGGGTTAAAAATCACATTAATGACTAAAATATCATATGATATGTATTTTTAATAAAAGTTTCATTGAAACCCTTCAAACTTCCTTAAAAACAAACAAACAAACAAAAAAAATCCTCCAACACACTGATCTGTTGTCCTCAGGTTGGTACCCGATGGGGACGGTGGTTGCTGGCCTCTACTCCGCTCCCCCTCTGAAGGAGGTGGTGGCCCCCCCTCCCGGCATGGCCACCCGCCTCTGCTTCTCCGCGGAGTATCGACACGGCAGCGAGCAGCTCGTGGTCTCCCTGCTCCGCCTCGGCAACCTCCCTCCTCATTTCCACGGCAACGTCACGCTAGTGGAGCTCCGGCTTCTCCCTGACGACCGGCGGCCCCGCCAGGCCAAGGCCCGGGGCACGGGGCCCGACCCCGAGTTCAACGACTGCTTCGTTTTCCAGGTGAGATCACTCAAAGTTTCCAGAAGTTTAAATCTGCTGAGACATTCACTGAGTGAAACTTTAGAGACAAAAGAACGGATGAGTTGAGTCTACTCGAGCTTAATTTCTGTCTGCTCTTGTCTCACACACTTTATTTTTTGCAGTATAACATTTATTTAAAGCTGTGATTAATATTTTAAAATAACATTTCGAGTGGCAGCGTGAAAGAGGTCAATCGAGGTTCAGTTTTGGCCACCATTTCCTTTTAACAGCTCTTTGTTCAGCTTTCCATTCTGCAACTTTACTGTTTTCATTCGCTGTCATTCACCTCAGTTATTTTCAACTAGCAGTGAAGCATTTAGAAGATAAAGATGCAAATATGTTCCTCAGGAGCAGGTGGAGATAAAAAAAACAAAAAAAACAAGATATCCCTTGAAAATTAAGACAATACATAAAACCATGATACAAATAAATGGTGGAGAGAAACTTTTTGCTTCCATATTTATAAAAAAAATAAAAATTTCACCTGAATTTTTTTTTAATGACATTTAGTGGGATTGCTGCAGGTGCAGCAAATGCACAGATTTATTGTGATGACTCAGCATGCCTGTTTGCTCCTCAGGTGTCAGGAGCGTGTGTGCCTCAGAGCATCCTGAGTGTGTGCGTGCTGAGCGTGGAGCATGACGGGAAACGGCGCGCCGTGGGCAGGGTGCTGTTTCCTCTGGAGGGGGAGCTCGGCCATGCCGGCAGGGTGCTCTGGAGAGACCTGGAGACCGAGGAGGACACACAGGTGCACGACGGCAGTCACACGCACACACAATTTACTGTATGCAAGTGCACACAAGTGGCTGTAAATACTGGTAATCATTGTTTCTCAGTGTTCAGAGCTGGGCGATGTGAAGATATCTCTCAGCTACAGTCCGTCTATGCAGCGCCTCTCAGTGGTGGTTTTGAGGGCTCGAGGCCTGCAGCTGCTCACAGACGCAGGTATGAGGTGTTTCTGGTCCCGGACAGGCTCGTTGATGTGGCTCCACGAGTGCAACATATCTTCACATGGAGCCTTTAAGAGCCCCACACTAATCATCGGCGTTACATCTTCAAAGTATGAAAATATGAGGCACATCTGGTCACGTCTGGCATCTGTCGGTGTTTCCCAGGCGTGTGCGTCCAGGTGAGCTTACAGATACACACTGAGGTGGTGAAGATGAAGCGCAGCTGTGTGGTGAAGGATGAAAACAACCCCTGCTTCAACCACAGGATGACCTTTAAACTGCGACCTCAGCACCTGGACGAGGCCTGTCTGAGGTTCGAGCTGCAGCATCCGAACGACATCCGCTCAGGTGACCGCTAGACCAACTTATCTAAAGTTTGAGTCTAAAGGTTATAACTATACTTGCAGATTAGAATAAAATCTGGGTTCGCATGCTTTTTTTTAAATTCTAAGAAATTCTAATGAGATTCTGTCTGTTTTGTTCCCAGAGCCTCCGGCCCAGCTGGGAGTGCTGGTGGTGGGTCCCTTCATGTACGCCAGGGGCCCTCAGCTGCAGCACTGGATGGACATGGTCAACACGGCACAGGAGCCGGTAAAACTGTGGCACGGACTGCGAAGGGCCACCTAACAGCCAACAGTAGACACTTAATGTAGATAGACACAAAGTCTGAAATAATTTTTTTTAAAAAGAAACTAATTGAGTACAGAATATCTGTCATTTGCAAATGTTAAGATAAATTCTTGCTGTAAATGTGCATCCAACCCCAACAAAAGAGCAAAACTGACTAAAGCTCAATGTTTAGCTGCATGAAATGTCTTCAATCCCGTAGTGTCGTTTTCAGTTCCACGGTTAGCTTAGCTTTTAGCATCTTTACAGCCAGCTATTTTCCTCAGAATTTGGTAAGGACCAAAATCAGAGCAAAAAGAGGGTGGATATTGGACTTAAATTCATTAAGTGAGAACAAACATAAATCAAAATAAACAATAATGTTTCACCGTAATTTCTGGATGTGTAAATAATTAGCTCTTGCTAATAAAGTTGTCATTTGAACGTAAAAGATTATATGTTCGTGTTTTTTTATTCCCCCAAATGGGCAAAAAAGATAAAAGGAAATAAACTTGTTGCAGTTTTAAACAATTACTTTCATATTGTAAATATTTGTTTTATTTTTGAATTATTGATAGTTATATATTATTATAACACAAAGAAAATCAAATCATTAAGTTAAAAAAAAACATTATACACAGCTGAGTTAATCCAGGCAAATGTGCAAATGTGAGTGGGAAGTTTAGCTGGTTTTGTCGCTGACTTTCTCAAGTTATTACTAACTGTCATTTCTGTGGTTCAGTTGGTGTATTACATTTCTTGTCTGTGGACATATTAAAGATGACGTTGCGATGTTAAATATATTTAAAAAAAATAAATAAATCTAAATAGATGATTAAATAAATAGATAAAATGTGGGGGAAATGGGGAATAAGTGAACTGACTGCCTTCCTTGATGTTGCCCAGCAGGGGGCGCCTCCTGCCTTCATGACACTGAGCGCAGCCGCAGTTTCAGCCGCCGAGAGAAAACACGGAAGCCCTGCAAACGTGAATCTGCTTTAAAGTTATTTTATTAGTCACATTTTGAGCTTTGATCTGGGTTTGGCACCATGAAGATAAACGAGAACACTCTACTGGAGGGACACACAGTCGTGTTGGTTCCTTACAACGCAAACCACGTGCCCAGGTAACAGCTGTTGGTGCAGTCCGTCCTGGGGAACCTCTTCGCCCTCTCACTTTGTCTCTTTACCTCTCTGCTGCTTTCTTTCACGTATTCCTCTGCTGGTGAGGCAGAAGATGTGGTTCACATGAAATATCTGCCTGCAGAATAAGTAAACAAGAAGAATTACCTCAACAGGAATTGCAGTTTTTTGTTGTTGTTGTTGTTGTTGTTGTTGTTGTTTTTGCTCCCTCGGTGGCACATCAGAAGCTGTGAATCAAAAACCCACTTCGCCATCAGCAGTCTTGAAGTCTCATCTTGAAACATCCACTTCGTTTCTTTCAGGTATCACGAGTGGATGAAGTCTCCCGAGCTGCAGCAGCTGACCGCCTCCGAGCCGCTGACCCTGGAGCAGGAGTACGACATGCAGAAGAGCTGGAGGGAAGATGACGACAGTGAGACACAACACGACAATAAACACTCTAAAGAGACAATTGTTATGACAATTAAAGACACAAATCTTTTATCAGCTCTGCAGAATCGAAATAACTCTCGGTCTGTAAAAATGGGAGAAAAAACAACAACAACAACAACAAAAAGATGGTATTTTTTTCAAACCCATCCTTTAGTTTGCTCAAGAGGCAATTTTTTTTTTTTTTAAATTTCATATTTCCCAGAGTGCACGTTCATCGTCTTGGACAAGCAGCGGTGGGCGGACCCCGGTGTCCAGGAGGAGCAGTGCATGGTGGGAGATGTCAACATCTTCCTGACTGACCCCACAGACACGTCCTTGGCTGAGCTGGAGATCATGATAGCAGGTGATGCACAAAGTGACAGTAAAAACGACCTGCAGTCAACCTGCACTTTGTTTTTGCGTTTACATTTGAACCATTTCCTGTATATGTGTGTGTACAATTCAGCAACATTCAGTTGTTTAGTTATTTCATTTATTATTATTATTATTATTATTATTATTTTTTAAATAGAGCCCAGTTACAGAGGCAAAGGCATCGGGAAGGAGGTGACACGCATGATGATGAGCTACGGTGAGCAGGTGTTATCATGTGCAGCAGGGAAACAGAAGATCTGTTAAAAGTTTGATCACATATGGAAAAAAAAAAAAAAGCTTCATGCGTCACTGTAGAATAGAAAACATCGGAAGAAACACTGGTTACGATCTGTGAGGGGAAGTTTGTGTGTTGGTGATCAGCGCGTTTTCTTCCGCCAGGAGTCTCCAAACTCAGAGTCCGAAAGTTTCAAGCGAAGATCGGGCTGGACAACGAGGTCAGCATCGCCATGTTCAAGAAGCTCCGCTTCCAGGAGGTGACGAGACGACTTCAGCTCGCCGCGTGTGAAGTGACGGGATGAAGCCGAAAACTACGACTCAACGGTCGCTGTGTGTGTGTGTGTGTGTGTGTCGCAGGTGTCGGTGTGTAAGGTGTTCAAAGAGGCGACCCTGGAGCTGACGGTGGACGACTCCGTCCGGACGAAGCTGCGGGACGACGCGTCCCACGTGAAGGAGAGAGACTACGGACAGTCCTGCGGCTGCAGACGCGACCTGCTGTCGCCGTGAGCAGCCGAGCTGCTCAATCGCTTCTTAAAAGACTTCCGGCTGTGAAGCTGATCGTTCTGCACGCGAGGTAAACCGGGGGGGGGGGACACGCAGCTGGTTTGTGCAGCGTCTCGCGTTGGAACAACGTAGGCCCGAATATCACAACATCCCGCTGTTCAACTTTTATAGCCGGTTGAATTAAATTGGACTTAATTAAATTAAGTCCTGTCCGGGCTCTGAACGTAGTAAAGTCCTTACAGCACAGCTGTGTGATGCAATAATTCCCGCGTGAGCGACAGCCGGAAAGAAAAACTCCCCTTTGACGGGAATACATCCTCCAAACAGGAGCATGCGTAGTGAACTGTGTACGTAGTCTTTAATCTGCAAACAGATGGCTGCTTTGTGTTAATTAGTGAGCAATAATATCCATGCCGGAAGATGGATTTTGTTACCTTCAGACGGAGCCAGTCAGCTGTCCATATATAACTTCATATTCGTGTTCCTGTGTCCACACGGCCGGCTTGCCTGCAGTTTTTACAGGCAGGTGTTGGCTTCTCTCTGCAGGATTTTTTTTTGTCTGTGATGCCGAAGAGAAATTAGAGAACTGAGAACTCCCGTGGTGTTCGATGTCGTGGGGTTTCTAGCGGAAGCGGCTGCGTACAATTTAGACAAACTAAAAAAAACAACAACAAAAAAAAACATCTGAAAACCATTTAAATCCCAACGTCACTACTGCCGGACTATTTCTTACGAAACTCCAAATAGTTTCCTTTCAGAAGAGACCAGGATCAGGACTTTATTCAGTCGCATTCAAGAACAGGAAAAGCGTTTGATTTTCGGCTTGTCAGTTTTGTTTGTGCACAAAATATGAATGTATTCTGAAACCTAAAATGACATTCAATAATAAATCAGGAAAGAGAAGCGTTTTTCTATGTTCTGTTTCACAGCCAATAAAGACTAATCCGAATGAAACGCATCTCTGGTACATTACGACGGGAGCGCATTTAGTCTCGTATTGCTCCTAATTGCCGCATTAGTCGGCTTCATTTCCCATAATTTTTCTCGTCGAAAACCGGAAAAGGCCGTCAGTGAAGATGAAATGCAATCATCTCAAACCTCAGTGTGTCATTTGGTCCAGTTCCAGTCAAGAACGTTCAGCATGTAAAATCTTTATGAGGACGTTGTATGTCTCACCTGTCAGGCGGACATTTTCTTATTTATGGAGGCCGTCTGAGATGCTGATTAATTCTCATTGAAGCATCAGGTCCCAAGAAAACTAAACAGGATTTTTTTTTTTTTTAACAGGTTAGTGCTTTAATAATTTCACCTTTTTTTTTTGCCACTTCCATCTACCACGTCAGACTGTCTATAATCCAGATGGAAATAATGAAATAATGTTTGGATGAACTGCTGTGAAAGTTTATGTAACCAGACTGGATGAATCCTGATCATTTTTGGTGATGAAACCGCCTCCGCAGGCACCTCGATGTTATCTATCAGATAGATTCTGGGATTCGGGAAATGTGAATCTGCCCTAACGGCAGTTCATTTTTTATTTTTTATTTTCTGTGTTGCAGTCAGTCTTTCCTGCACCATCGCAGAAGCCTGAATGTTTCCCTGAAAGCGTTGTAAACCCCAGTTTTCTACTACTTATTGTACAAATATACGAGTTGAAAGTCTCATCAGGATAATGGTGAATGGCTCACACACACACACACACACACACACACACACACACACACACACACACACACACACACACACACCTCTCTCCATCATCATTAGGTGCTTTAAGAGCTCAAGTTACAGTCGCCAGATGAGCTCATTCACGGTGATGTTTGCGGTATTGACGACGATCAGGAAATGGATCTCGTTCATCACACAAATTGATTTGTTTCCAATTTCGGGTCATCTGTGTTTGTGGAGCTGAGCTCTTAACAGTAATAATTCCTTCGAATGAACGTAAATGTTTCTACGTCAGTTCATCTTTAAAAGAAGAAAAACAGTATTTTCTAGCACCAGAGTCATTGTAACCAGCAGACTAGAAGACACCTGATGAGACTGAAGTTCGCTTTTTGAACGGCCAAGTATCTCAACACAAGGCCCAGTCTGGAGCTTTCGATCATATCACATGATCTTTATCACCATAAGATGAGTCATTAAAGTGCTCGGATTTCTGTTTATGATGCTCATGTGATGATCGAGACCTCCAGAGCAGCTGATAAATTTACCTCGGAGTGACTCGGATACCTCAAGAATTCAATTACAACCTAAATGTTTAATCCTGTATTTTCATAGAGGCAAAGTTTTACATTTATTAAGACGGATCTGTTCCTGGTTGAGAGACGTTTCCTGGCTCCGAGGTGAATTCACCACCACCACCACCACCACCATTATTCTTCCGTTACTAAAAACACATCAGTCAAATATTTGTTGCAGTGCATAGCCGTTTAATGATGCAGACAATGTTTGAGCGTGGACACAGCGGTACAAGAACCAGTGCAGCAAAGGCAGCTTTTTAAGGAAGGAAGTTTCAAGAAGAAAAGGCATTTCAGAATTTGGACCGCGAGTTTGACATCAACTGCAGAAAGATTTCGAAAATCTGGGTTAAAGTTGAATTGCTGCAATTTTAAAACAACAAAGCGCTGTTTTTACTTTAAAAAAAAAAAAAAAAAAAACTTTAAAGAAGAGTGTACTGTACATCAGTGAATAATTTTGGAAATGTTGCCGCTGTGTTTTTACCCTTTAACGACGGGGTACATTTCATCTGCGCGGTACGAAATCAGTTCGACTCTTGAAACCGTCGCTGGACGTTTATTTTGGTCAAAGCTCCGGAGCTTGTTTGTTGGTAATGCAGTTTAAATACGGATTCTCCAGTTTCAAGAGTCTGTTCGTTCCTCTTCAGACTGTAAAGAAATTAATTAAAGCCAGTGACGGTAGGGAAAAAGGAAAAACACACCGAAAAGCTTGAAACACGGCAGCGTCATCTGCAAAATGATGGAGACGGGATTTCTAGCCGCCGGGCTGACATGTAAAATCATTTCATTAAAGTGTAGTGGGAACGGTGATACAGGATGTTAAAGAGCAATTCACATAACAATATTTGAGAGTTTCTACATGATTTTATCAAGTGATATTTAATGTAATTAATTTATTAGTTGATCTCTCTAGTTTTTTTTTTAATTGCTCATCCTTGATTTTTCATGCAAAAAAATATGCCAATCATTCTCTGGTTGAAGCCTCTTCAATTTGAGTATTTGCCATAAATCGTAATAAACTGAATATCTTTGGGTTTTAGGCAAACTCGGAGGGACATCACATCAAACTGTAGTGATGAGAAAAATGTTTTCACTAGCTTTTGGATTAAACAATGAAGAAAATAATCAAATGAATCTAAAGATTGATAATTAAATAACTGGTTCGTTGGAGCCAAAATAAAAAGACGAAACATTGTGCAAGTATCCTTTAAATTAAAAGAGTTGTGAGCATGAAACAGGAAGTACCAAGCAGGACGTTTTTCTCTCTGGTGGACAAACAATTAAAATTTGCTCATGCATCTTTGGCATTTGTGTTATTGTTATATCTGCTCCTAAGATAAAAACCTTCCATATCAGTTGGGCTCTAGTTTGCATCCCAGACGGCCCGTATTCGCTGTGAGGTTCGACTGATGTGACACGACAAAGACGGGGAGAGTTTTTTTTTTTTTTTTTTTACATTCCCACAGCCTTCACTGCACATGCTCAGACTGCCAATTCTAACACTGGCAGACGCACAACTCTGACTGGCAGCTTGACACGTGACTCGACACTGCGGTGCAGCACAGACAGGGTCACCTGACGTTTCACTGAGCGGCCCTCGAACACGACCTGCGCTCCGTGAAATGCACACGTACAACACGAACCGAGCTGGCGGCTGGTCAAAGTGCAAAACGCGGTCGACGGGGAGGCATTTAAGACCAATACATTTTTTTTTTTTTTTTTTTTTTTTTAAACAGGCTGTAATACAAAGAGGGTACAAGAGCGACAACAATTCCATAGGAATTTAAGATGATTTGAACACATCTGTCTGTCTGTCTGTCTGTCCCCCCTCCCTCCCCCTTCATCTATCTGTACAGACTTTTCACCTCTCAGCACCTCAAACAGGGCGAGGGGATGCAGGCATTTTAATGAGATTCATGATTTCAGCGTGTTAAAAAAAAAAATCCCAGGGTTCACAGGGGAGAGTGGAAAACCTGCGATGGAGGCATACCAGTGTTTAGGTCTTGGACGTCTGCGTGGATTCGAGAAGCTCTTTCGCCGCAGACGACAGGTTTTGCACCAGCTGTCTGACCACGACCTCCTGCTCTTTGGCCCAGGATAGGCTGACGTCAACGGCGACGTTGATCGGCACACAGATGGCTTCCTTCTGCAGGTTGGTCAGCCGGCAGGCGGCGGCGACTCCGGCCAATCCCAGCAGCAGCAGGAGGAGGTGCTTAAACAGCAGGCCAATGAGGGAACGGCGAGGTTTAGGGGCCGATTCCACGACGACCTTTTTATCCGCTGAGATGAAACAAGCGTGTGACATTAGACGCATGAAATAAATCAGAGTTTTTGCAGGGAAACGAGTGAATAAATAAGCATTTCGTAGGCTGAATGTAATCATCTTCAAAACGTGGACATCCCACCTGCAGCCTGTCCGTTCTTTTTCTTCTTCTCCTCGCTCTTCTTCTTCTGTTGCTCCTGCGCTGCCACGGCCGCCATCTGAGCGTTGTACTCTTTCCTCCTCTTCTCCTTCTCCTCTGCTTTCTCCCGTTTGCGAACCTCCTTCTCTCTGGCTTCCCGCTCCCTCTGCTTCGCCTCCCTCTTCTTCTCCAGCTCTGCGGGACGGATGAAGGAAATGTGTTTAGAAGAGATTCAGTCGGAAAGATCAGCCTCACATTCGTCCATAAAAAGGACTTTCATTTTGGAAATTTTACTTTTACATTCATTTTTATTCAAGTTTTAGTTTTGTAGTGATTTTCAGTGTCCTTTGTTGGGGAAGTTCACTAATTAATCTATTACTATACTATCTGACTTAGTTACTTTAAATAGACGGTAAATATTGTCTGAATACAAGTAAGTTGTGAGACACTGCTGACTCTGACTGACACGTGGTAAAAAGATATATGTCAGTATTAAAAAAAAACTGTTACTTTTAAGTGAAAAAAATGTCCTGACACTCACCTTTTTCCCTTAAAAGGCGTTTCTCTCGTGCACGATCGACCTCATCCTGAAGAGCTCTCATGTGCTGCAGAACCTGAAAAACATAACATGACCTTTAGTTTTGGATGCTTTCATTTTTAACACCATGTACAAAGTAGATGACGGATCACGGCGTGTCTCTCTGTCACCTTGGAGGCACACTGTTTGCATTGCTTCTCATCCAGACAGTCGCCGGCCGCCTTGGCCAGGACGGGCTCCAGCGGGTTATCCTTCAGGTCCAGCCACTTCAGACTCTGAGCACAAACACACACACAGACCGAGCTGAAGTAGCCAGACGTGAAAACGAAACCAGGGAACCTCCGACTGCATGTTTTACAACTGACAAGAACAAAGTGCTAAAATATCTCTAATATATCATTCATCTGTGCAAAAACAGCTGAATAAAACTAACATAAAAATCTTTATTTTTTTCCATCAAGTTTCACTGTTTGATGATTGACTTTTTTAAAAGGCATCATCGTGTTCTGACCCTTTTCTTCTGCCATGATTTAATCAATAATGAGAAGATTAGTTGGATAAACCAGAATACGTTGTTTATTTTGATTACTGGTGCCTGATATTGCCTGTTATCTATTTGTATTTTTCAATATAGGCTTTGTATGTTTAAGTTACATTTTCAATTTCATGTTCAATGCCAAATAAACAGCTCCTTTTCTTTATAAAGTGCATCATTAAACAATGATTAGGCTTTTACGATAATAGCGTCATAAAATGAACAGAAAAAGACAATTAAATCGCAACTTTTTGGATGACAATTAATCACAATTTCAAGATTGTGATAGCTCTATTTGTATGGGACCAAATCTTTTGATCAGTGTGAGCAGCTGACAGTAGCTGGACAGACACTGATGCTTTATGCCACCAGGAACGGTGTATACAACAATGTAACGTGGGCACCCACCCTGAGCTGAGAGACGCTGACAGGCAGGGATGACAGCTTGTTGTTGTACAGGTCCAGATGCTGAAGGTTGACCAGGTTCCCAAGGTCGTCTGGCAGACAGGTCAGCTGGTTTTTACTCAGATCCACCTTCACCAAGTGGGTCAGGTTGCAGAACTCTGGCTGCATGAAATAACCCATTTAAAGAGACACACATCAGTCTTGATGTTCTCACTTTGTTCAGAATAGAGACGAAGATGCAAAAGCCTACAGGGGAGTTTAATGTTGCTGAACATTAGTGGCTAGAAAAATACAAAATACAAATTTAAACAGGTGAGTTAAAAGTAGAAACAGGATGTCAATAGACAAGCAAACCTTGTTGTTCCTAAAGTTTTCTCAAGAAACACGGATGGACATAACTTTCTTCAAGCCAATCCCCCGAAGAGTAAAACACATTTTTCAAACACAGTTTCTAATATAATGGAAAATGGTCTTCCTAATAACAGAAATAATGTTTAGTGTTGTCTGTTGTTTAGTTTTATTTGTATACAAGTTGTATACAATGTGCATTTTAAATTTTTTTTATATTTATTGTTTTTTTTACTACCTCCACTTTGTATTCTGTCATTTTTATTGCTTTGCCCTATATTAGTATATGCTGCTGTAGCGAAAAAAATTTCCCCTTGCGAGATTAATAAAGTATCTATCTATTTATCTATCTACGAAGCTTTAACATTAACTACAGACTTAACTGATCAATCCACACAGTCTGACTTTACAGTCATCAATTCCAGAAAACAACAATCACAACCACTAACTATGCGCAGAGCAAGAATACCTAAAATCCGTCCAACCTGTCAGACGTGTCAGGCTGTAAAAATCGCTATAGTGGCTCACTATCGCCCCCTAATGTACAAAGTGGTATTACAAGACAGAACTTAAATCTTACATAATGCACCTTTAAAAGGTGATCAATCATCTGTTTGGGATTTGTGCGTTCATACTCACAGGGAGGGAGATTATGTTGTTACAAGACAAGTCCACAACAGTTGCTTTGGAGAATAAGGCCTGTTTGGGGAGGAGGGGGAGAAAAAAAAATAAATCACAGTATGTGTCAGATGCAATTTGATGTTTAAGAAGAAACACCCAATTTTTGCAATATTTTTGGGCACAAAACGGAGACGATGAGAAACTTACCAGCTCTCTGACTGGCACCTCAGTGAGGTTACACAGGCTCAGGTCCACTTCATTACCACTGATTTTATCTTTCAGGTTCAACACTTTGCTGTTTTTACTCATTCTGGAGTCTGTGGTGAACTGTGAGAAAACACACGGCAGAACAACTGTGACACATAAACACCGAGATGAGAGGATTTTTCAACCGATTTAATCGGTTGTTTTTTTTGTTGTATTTTTGTATTTTTTTTCATTGCAGATATTTTAGACCAGCAGAGCTCAGGAAACACTGCGACTTTCAACGTTTCACTCACCTGTTACGAAAGCTGCGGCAAAACTGTCACCAAGTGTGACAGACGAAGGAGAGAAATAAGTACTCCGACTTGTAAATTTGAAAGTAAAGTTAGAGGAAAAAGCTGTGAAAACGTTCACTGTGTTGTTTTTTTTTTTTTTTTTTTTTGTGGCAGCACTGACTGCCTCAATGAAAATCCACGTCACTGATTGAGCGACAGCGCGGAGACGCTGAAACAAACAGCGCCCCCTGTAGCATCGGCGGAAACAGCGCAATAAAAAAAAAAAAAAAAAAAACTAGTACAAAATAAAACTGAAAACAGAGACATAGCCGGAGAATATTAGTAGTTTAACTATAAAATATAATGAGTGTAACATTTTAATTAAAACGTCCACATAGTACTCACCTCTGGTAAAATCCATCACATAACAATAACACTGTTGACTGTGTGTCTTGGTTTGTTTGTATATAATATATATTGATATATACTGTACTGTATATACTGTGCATTTTATATTTTATATTTTTTACTGCTATTTACTGTTATTTTATTGCTTTTCTATTATTCTATTCTATTATTTTATTCTATTATTTCTATTATTATCTTATTGCTCCTGTATGCTGCTGTAGCGAAAATATTTCCCCTCGGGGATTAATAAAGTAACTACCTAACCTAACCTAGTAACCTACTTGGTCTCACAAAGAGCTTCTTTTTTTTAACATTTTATGTTGCAGGTCAAATTGATTAAATATTTCAAAGTTTTAAAAGTCAGGACAAATTATTTTAATAATTTTTGGAGCATGACACCTTTTCTGCTTGGCTTATTTAGCATAATAAATACATAAATGGAAAATAGCAACTTTCATATATATAAGAAAATTGCAGTTAAAATCCCTTCCCCACAAGCGTTGTTTTAGTGTTTTATGATTATGATTTTTATGGCAAACACAGCTTGCTGAATTTATATGCAATAATTGTGGTCACCAAAAAGCCATCAAGAGATGTATGGGCGTTGGCGTTGGAGCAACTAATGTACTCGAAGCATTTTTATAGTCAAACTAAAGTGCTCCACTTAGGCAATAACATTAAAATCCACAACTCACAGCACTTAGTGTTAAACAGTGTTCAGTTGCAGCATTTTAAAGTGTAATTTTACCAGATTTTTGCTGCTACATTCTCCTAAAACAGCTCTCTAATAAACTGTAACGTTCACGAATGTAGTGTTGGTTTCATCAGATAAGATTTCATGAGGAAAATCAGAATTGATGAACACAGAAACATTCATCACATTACACTGAAAAAGAAAGAGCTACTTCATTGAACATTACAATTGTGCATATCAAAGATGCTAATTGGTATATTTTTGTAACACAATCAGATTGAGGTCATAGGCTAACGCATGCAGCAGATTACAAGACATGCAGTCAACAGCACTGAAGGACAACACCCATCTACACAGTTCTGATGCCACAACTCTTAAAGAGGTAAATAGTAAGAAATTAAACTTGGTCACATATCACGGAAATAATACAACACACCTTAAATTACAAAAGAAATATACCAATAATGACAAATTAAGAGAGTGCCATCAGCGAGGTCAGCATATTCACATTTTCCCCTCTCCTTCTGAACTTAATAAATATCTAATAACTATTACTGATGCATAATACGAACTATGAAACACACATTTCTCAGTGTACGCCGACATAAATACCCACATTTTCTCTTAAAAATTGTTTAGACATGAAGAACAGAGCTGTCACATGACCAGCAGTAATGAAAACAAAATGACTCTGACCACCCCACCCATACACACATCACATTACAGCCATCTGCACATCGATGAAGGACGCTAATATGGAGAAAAGCTCACTTTTACAGTAGTTGTTGTGTATATCTGTATGTTTCGATATTGAACTGGCAATTTAAAGAAATCTGATATTAAACTGTTTTTTTATGCAAATTTCAGATGCTGCAATTGCTTTCTGTTTTCATAGTTCAAAGCGACAAAGTCACATATCTTGCCAGTGATAATAAGGCGAGAGGTCTCGGTCTTTTATACCGTTATGTCGCACTTTCACTTTGGAGGCATGCGTCCACGTGAAAAACATATATATTAAAAACAGACCAGCAGCTGTGATATAAAATATGAGGTAAACTTTGTTGATTGTTTTGGTCTTTCTGGTCCAGTAGTCCGACTTCACTTCTTCTTGTCTCCTGTTGAGGAGCACGGTCATGGTTTTCACCACCTCCTTCAGCTCATCTGAGAGCTTTGCAAAGAAAAGCTGCTCCTCCGTCAGTTGGGTGCTGCTGCCCTGAGAAAGTGATTTCAGAGACTGTTATTAATTAGTGCGATTATGAACCAAACATAACAGCTAGCTGATGAATCTGACACTCAGATTTTGTGTGTAGTATACTGACAGTGATGAGTTGTAATTCCGTTAAGTTGCTTTTGAGTTAGCCAACGTGCTATTGGGGTGACACATTTCAACATCTTGACCAAAGCTACTTCAATGGCTACATAGTAAGATCACACTGTGAAAATATGTTGTTGTTGTTGCTTAAAATTTTAGTCGGACTAACCCTTTATTAGGCTAAAGTAAACTCAAAATTTAAAGTGCAGTGTAATGCCAACCTTCAACAGCTGAGCTGGCGTTTCATCTGAAGACACATCACAGATGGACGCACACTGAGTCCATTTCTTCTCCTCTGGAGGGACATATTCAAGCACATTAAATTATATATATATATATATATATATATTATCAATGTTCTTGTTTCAGAACATTCAGAACACCAAGCGTAAACCAACTAAAGGTGGACACCATCGAAACAACTAAATGGTATTGGCTTATTTTGCCTTGAAACCACAACGACAGACACTTTGTTTGTCTCTGTCAGATGTGACATTCATCCGTAAGCATGATCTGCCCTCCTTCACGCCAGGTCGAGTCAAGAATTCCTATATATGTACATAAACTGACTGATTACAATCTAGCAGTTGCTGTGATATCAACTTTATACTCAAAGTTATAATAAAACTCACATTCAGCTGGTGCAAAAGGCTGCAGATATATATATATATTTTTTTATCGTTGGAGATTCCAACATAAACATATAGAGTATAAAAATCTCCTCTTCTCTAAATCTCACCTCCTTCACAGATGTGGAAACTGGCTTTGACCCGCTTGTCCCTGCTGTCCTCTCTCAGGCTTCTGTCTCCGTCTGTCTCATTTTCTTGTGATGCAGAGTCTTTATTTATCAGATACATCACCACAATAGTTTCCAAGAGGCTGAGCAGCATCAGTGTAAAAATCCCGATGCAGTAGACGGCTGAGGGGGGGCAGATCAACAGGAGGTTAACGATGCTGACCACGATGTCCTCTTAAACTGTCAACTTTGGTGTCAGTCAGCTGTACACTACTCTGTGTAAAAGGGCCTTTTGTCATCTTTACCTATAAGTGGGACCCTGTCTGACGAGCTGGGCAGAATGTCTTTGAGAATAAGCTGCATCACTGTGACGGCGAGCGACACTGTGACCTTAAAGCTGAGTTTCTCGCCCCCGCTGTCAGAAATCAGGAAGGAGGCCAAGTCCAGACACAAGAAGAAGAAGATAGGCAGCAGGAAGTTGATGATGTAGAGGACAGGCCTCCTGTTCATGCTCATCTGTAAAATATTGCTTCAGTTGGTTGATCCTCTTACTTCTGTTTGAAAGATGTTGAAGTATTAGATGGTCAGACCCTGCAAATCTCAATCTACAGTAACTGCGCTTATCTTCACTAATCTGCTTATAAGAAACTGTTCTGGAGTTAAGAAGGAAAAGTCCATTTTCTTTCAAGTAGAAAAGTGTTTGGTTGCCTACCATTTACCCGTACCTCTGTTGATTTTCATATTTTAGATCACTTTAAGCAAGAAAGGAAAGAATCACAGAGGGACTGAAAAAAAACTGGAAAAGAGGAAAGGTTGAAACGATAATAAACAGAAGAACAAAAAAAATTATCGAAGACATAAGGACAAAGAACATAGTACAGTATACCCAATATTCGGCTTGTCATTTCTTGTCAGTTCTGAATATGATATTTCATTTCTGCCAACAGATCCCCCTAAATCCTACATACTGGTCCTTAAATGTTACGATCGCAGCCAGCTGTGCCTGCTGGGGGTCAGAGCAGGTACAGGTTTGAAACGGGGGTCAGTGCAGCACAGATTTTCTGTCAAGTGTTTAGTTACTCTTTAATTCAATAAAATACTAGAAAAAAAACCCTGTAATTTACAGTTACTAATAACTTACAGTATAAACGATTATGTCTCGTTCAAAGCCAAGTTCGGAAGTAAAGTTAGTGATCGTCATGTTGATGAACAACCACTCGGACTGGGTCCGCATCACCTCACGCGAACGCTCAGTGGCGTTTGTAGACTTCAAGTGATGTACGAGCTTTATTTCGTTGGCTGAAATCAGGAAGAAAAATGAAACCATGAGATTTCAAAGCAGGAATTTACGCCATGTGGTGAAGCTGTACTGAACCGTAAAGAGTGATTTCAGAACATGCACACTCACTCACAAACAAACATAACCACACAGGAACACAACAGGTCCTCACCAGAGTGGACAACGGATTTGAAGGAGAGGTTGCAGCTCTGGGTGTCAAAGGGAAACGCGTAAATGTGCATCCTGCAGGTGCTCACCAACACCTGGTCGTTCTGAACTTGGACTCCTCCATCGAAGGAGATGGTGAGATAAGGACTCGGAGGCGCTTTGTCCTCTTCTGTCCTGGATGACGTATAAACCAACACGCATGTCAATATTACAGCTCTATTAGACTGAGTACACCAACACTGGCAGCAACATAACGAGCCATCAAATAACAAATGTCACAGTTTTTTCTGTTTGCCCTTTTATGTCTCTTCAGACTTGACACTACCGCCTCATGTGTTCTTCCTCGCCCCTCTGCTCATCTAATTCCTCTCTTCTCATCAGCCCCGCAGTATTTATACTCCCAGTTCGCCATCTCTAAATTGCCAGAAAGTCTTTGCTTTCCAGCTCCCCTTTGGCTCCATGTAGCTTTGGGATTTTGTTTAGGACAACACCTGGGTTTTTGATTTTTCCTGTTCCTTCTTAAAGTGTTTAGTGTGATTTTTGTAACCTTGAACCATCGTTTTGCGAGTAAAGCTAGTTTTTGCTCTTACGCCTGGTGTCAAGTTCATCAATTACATACTTACAAAAAAAAATACAAAACAAGACATCACAAGAGGAATAAAGCAATAACTCAAGTCTACGCATCACATAAGAAGTTCAATTCATAAAAAATAAGGGTCAGAACAAAATTTATAAATTGAAACCCCTAGTTCTGCAAGACTCCAGTCAATGACTGGATTTTATTTTTTTTTTTTTTTTTTTTTTAAGTTCAAGAAATAAAATAATAGAAAGGCTCATTTTAAGTCTTAACTTGTGTCTTGATATTTATGGTGTGTCTCAGTGCATGAGTGCCCAATTACACTTACATCTCTGCAATAGTGAGATCTGGCTTCCACAGAACTTGAGTAGGTAGTGAAACCTTATCAATACCACAGAAATCATCAGGATTCCAGTTAATGTAATCATTCTGCCAGTTCTACGGAAGAAAACAGGGGAGGAATCAGGAATATAATCCAAAAAATAAGAAAAAGGAAACAAAGAAAGAAATTAGGAGTAAGACAAATTCAAGAGAAAACTCACCAAGTATATCCAAACATATGGAACAAACTTCTGCTCAATCTCTTTCTACAAACAAGCAAAGAGAAACGTGTGAAAATCTGTTCGGGCCACAGAACATGGCAGCACCACGAAATCATGCCTGTCACAGCTAAATAAACCTTAACAGGTTTCGAACATCACGCTGTGAGAGGCAGCGATGCCTGCTGAAAATCCAAACAACTTCAAATGTGTAGTTTAAGATAAAGTAGATTATTGATTAAATAAAACCCACATTGTCTGCTCGGCTTTATGGATAGTTCAGAGAGTGGCATCAAGCTCCTCCAACTTCCTGCCAGAAAGGCTGTTTTCTAAAAGAAACATTCCTGAAATGCATCGTGTCGTGTTTGTGCCATAGAATATTAAAGTGCTTTTTCCTTGTCTGTTCTTCTGTTTGCCAGTTTGCATTTTTTTATTCTTGATTGCGGATTCCCAAAGTGTATTTTGGTGAATTCATTACAGTATTAATCCAAGCACACAGATTTCCACCACAGTATTTTCTTTTCCCTCTATGAGCTTCTTAGATTTGGATAAAGAGCGAAAACTGTTCAGCAAAATTTAAAAAAATGCCAGGAAATCTATTTCAATCTATGTGGCAGATATCCACTCAAATTTACCAATTTTAATTGAAATCATTTGTCAGGTTTTAGATATCTGAATAATACGCAAACCAAAAGTTAACTTACCACATCTAGAATGGCATATAGCAAAACTTCCAGCGTTACAGTTGTGGGCTTTCTGTAGTTTTGGACAGGACGGGTCATGGAGAACAGCTCATTGTTTTTGGTCAAGTTCAGGTATTTTAAAACATCCTGATAGCTGCAGATTGTCTCTGAGGACTCCCCGTCGACTGCTGAAAACAGGAAGACACATTCACTATGAGAAAGATGAAACACTGAGATGAAACAGAAAGAAATGCAGAAACATGCTGATTTTCTTCAGCTTCAGGGATTAACTGCGTGTTAGCTTTGCACTGCTTTTGAATTTATCACATTAAGTTAAGGATTTTTTTTATAAGTCTCTTATTGTCTACACAAATGTCTGTAATAACTTTTGGAGCTTGTGGGTGCAGAGGCTCGCAGGCATTTGAAGTCATCTGCTCAACCACAACTGTATGTGTTTATAGTTTAAACTCTATTTGAGATCCACCTCCTACTTTATATAGGAGATGGATCTCAAAAAGAGTCAAAACCAGCAGCTGAATAGTCTTATTCATTCGTAGCAATCAGTTCCTGAACTTTTGTACTCACACGTCCTTCTTTAATTAAATGATAAACTGTAAAAAGTTTCAATCATATTACCAGACGGCTCCATCTCTTTTTGTGGGTTGGGTTCATATTATTGATGAGCCACGCTAGTTTTTCAGTGAGATAATTTCCTCGGCAGCTGTTCACACTGTGGATTATCCAGAGCAACGGGGACACTGAGAGTACAAGCAGAAAACCTTACCTGTGAGGAGGAGCAGAAAGAAGAAGTCAGCCAGCATCATGAGAGCAAACCTGAGAGAGAAACCAATCTGTGAGGGGTGCATGCAGCAAATGTGCATCGCTGTCCAGAAATACTACATTGCAGCAAAATCACCAGTTCCTCACACAGGAAGTAGGCTGGGCAAACCGAGTCAGCAAACCCTTTATTCTTTTTTTTTTTCTTCTTTTTAACTCATCAAGCGGTTGAAACGTCAAATGGAGGAAAGATGTGAAACCACTGATGTCTGCCGCAGAGTGGGCAGATACACACATCAGATATAGTGTAGGTGATTTAAAAGGCGGCATCAACGAAAAGAGGATGCATATGGACTCCAAGTCATACATTTTTTACATGATTCTTCTTTTTCTTACACAGTTGATTTGTTGATGTACAGTATTTCCCCTATGCACACACCCACTCATCCAAGGGGGCTGCTTTATTTTGACTATTTGATACAACAAAGCTGAAAACACAGAAATGATTGAATAACATACGGAATCAGAAAATCAGTAACATAGATTATACAGTAAAAATTTAAAGGTTTTTCCACTCTTTGGATTGGATTATTGGATTATTATTGTGGAGTGTGTTGACGCAACAGTCCCTGTATGAAAATATCTGCCTTCATATGTTTTGTCCATTTATTCAGATCATTTTGTTTGTGTGTGTTTCCCCCCCCCACTGGTGGTACACACACACACACACACACACACACACACACACACACACACACACACACACACACACACACACACACACACACACACACACACACACACACAGAGTACAATAAAAAGGAGAGACAAAGAATAAAAGTTTGTTTTACATAGTTTATTGTATACAGTTGGATTTTAACACCAGATGACAGGACTTTTTTCATGTGAATACATTAGTATGTAGAATAACCCTGAAAAATCACCTAACAGACATACAGCAGGCATTAAATCTACAGTGCACAAATTTTACATACACATCCTTTACATTCAAGCACTTGCCAAATAAGTGATGATTAAGTCTATCATCGCCAGGTAAATCTCTCTACTTTATACAGAGTATTTAAAACTGGTTCCCATGCGAGCCGATTGAATACATAATGCTCTATGGGCAGAGCATGTGCTGAGCCGGCGAACAAACGGTTGAAACTGAAACTGCAACAAGAGCGGCGGCGTTGGCTGAGTAGGCGGAGCCAATGATGAAAGCATGTATCATAGTATATTTTTGTTATTACTCAAACAGACATGTTAAACTATATTGCCTTATATTTCCAAACAGCTACCCTTCCATTAAAATACACATTTAAATCTATTTTGGGTATGTATTTGAAAGATAATTGAACATTAGTGTTGCCTATATTGCTTATTAAATACATAGATATCACTACAACTCATGCTATCACACTGTCATTGGCTAATAATGAGTATACGATCTGTGTTAGATGTGTAGAAGTGTGTGAAATATACAATAACACTGCTGAAGGACTACATACTGCACATGTACACAAGTAATAAGACACGTCTTTAAGTTTTGATTGATCGTGCTGGCAAAATATTTTTACGTTGCAGCTAAAGACTTCCGTGTTAATGCCAAATGCTGAAAAGAACACAGCTCAATCGTTGTGTAGTGAAAAGTGAACAAATGTAACATTCAACAAAGACATTTTCAACATTGGAAATGTGTCCATTATAACATTGAGGAAAAAAAGAAGACACAATTGAACAAATTAAATCCAATTTTAGCTCAGAATTGGTCACCACCACCAAATTTGACATTGGTTGTTGTTGTATGTGCAGTGTTTGAGGTACACAACATAAAAGAGTAGTACAAATTCATCCCAGATTATTGTGATAATTTCACTGCTGGGGTTCTGTGATAGACATCATGAACAGCAGAAGAATCTGCTGTTAGTCATCAGAAATTTAAAAAAAATTCTTGATTTTGCCCCAGTGAGTCTGTGTAGTTCTGATGATGCATTATAGGTTCATCATCAATGTGGGGATCTTATTACATTTACAACTATTAAATTTTTAACAAGTCAGTTTGAAGCCTCACAAGGCATTAATGGGACATTTTGATGTATTAGTTGTGGACTAATTGTACACTAATGTGAACAATGACTTAAACACACTATTTGTTGTCTTCGGGGAGGCTCCACAGTAAAAGCATAACAACTAAAAACAGAGTGCCGGCTGTGACGTAACAAGTTGAGAAAATCTTGTTGATTTTTTTAGCCATTCTGGTCCAGTAACCACGCTTCTTCTCGGTCTTCCTGCTGCTGAGTTGACTCATTGTTTTCTCAATCTCCCCCAGCTCATCCGAGACCTTTCCCAAGACCAGGGACACCTCGGTCAGTTGGCTGCAGCTGCCCTGCAGAAGAGGACAGACAGATTACGGACCATTTCACACTCGAAAGACTAATACTAGTTTTCTCTATTTCAACTTTACAATGGATATGACAGGAGTTTTGATTGTGATGTTCTAGAAATTCAAAATATAAATCTAATCCCGGTCAACAATTCTTATACTTGACTTTTGTTTTTTAGAATTTGGATGAACGACCCTTTAAACCAGCTCTAACCTCTTTGACCACAGATGATGTTTCATCAGTAGAGACATCAGACGCGCAGTGAGTGCATCTCTTCATCCCTGCAAGGAGATATTAGACACACAGATGAATGCAACAAATTCAAAATATTATTAACCTGTTTGTTTAAGTTGTCAATGAGTGTTTATAATCAAACATATACTGTATACCATTTTATCAGAAAATTACAATACGATATTCAGCAATGGGAGATTGAGGTGAGATCCAGGTTTGTATAATCCATGATTAAGTTTACCTCTAATGCAGCTGTGGAAGTTGGCTCTGCCCTTTTTGTCCTCATGGTTCTCATTCAGGTCTCCGTCTTGGTCCGTCTCATCGTCTTGGGATGCAGAGTCTTTCTCCATCAGATACATCACCAAAATTGTCTCCATGAGGCTGAGCATCATCAGAGCAAAGATCCCAATGCAGTAGATCGCTGAAGGGAGCAAGCAGCATCGTTAACGTGGACAAGTATCTCCTCAATGGGTCAGTATTTACTGCTCTAGTTCATATAAAGATTCTGATCTTCTTTACCTATAAGAGGGACCCTGTCTGACGAGCTGGGCAAAATGTCATTGAGAATAAGCTGCATCACTGTGACGGCGAGCAACACAGTGACCTTGTAGCTGAGCTTCTCGCCCCCGCTGTCAGAGATCAGGAAGGAGGCCAAGTCCAGGCAGAAAAAGAAGAAGATAGGCAGCAGGAAGTTGACGATATAGAGGACAGACCTCCTCATCATGGTGATCTATATAATAATGCGTCAGTTGGTTGATCGTCTTACTTCTGTTTGACAAACCACTTAAATCAGCATTTAAGTAAATCAGCAATTCGGCAATTTTTGCCAAAGGAGAAAAGTATTAACATACAATATACTCAAATAAAGTACACATGCTTTCTTAAGGGGTGGGGGATTGTCGTGCCAAACCATGCCGTAAACACAAGCAGTCAAGTGTTTGTCCTCTGGTCGGCACAGCAAGGTAAAGTTACTGATATGTTGGATGCCAGGCTTGGTTTGGCACACAGTGGAACCTGCAAAATGGCAGTTTCAATTTCTGTGTATGTATCCTGAAATACTTACGGTGTAAATAATCTTAGTCTGGTCAAACTGATCGGAAACAGTTTTGTTGTTGACGGTTATATCGATGAAAATCCACTCGTACTGCGTAACAATTGCCTCGCGAGAATGCTCTGTGATCGTGTTTTGACTTTCAGAGACTTCAATTTTGACATCTTCATCTGAGGTGGAAAAGAAAAAAGAAATGTGAGGTTTCTTAGCAGATCATCATGGGAGGAATGCACAGGGCGGTATCTAATGAACTGTTCAAATGAAAGCACTTGTGAACAGGACTCACCAGAGTACAAGAGAAATTTGAATGAGATGGTGCATCTCTGAATGTCGAAGGGGAATTTGTAAACGGCCATCTTGCAGGTGCTGCGCACCACCTGCTCCTGTGTGTATTGGACCAAACCGTTGCAGTCTATACTGAGATAAGGACTCTGATAGAATTTGTCCTTCTCTAGCCTGTAGGAGAACAAATACACACATCAGGTCAAACTGAGCTCACATAGTATAGCATCTATTATGCTCTAAAAGACAAACTCAAGTTATGGTACAATGAAGTCTTTATTTTCTTCAAATTTGTTACTTTAAATATATAAAACTATACCAACATGTGAAAATATCATGTCTGCTTGTTCCAACAATTTTGCAAATATTTTTTCACAAATTATAATTTACAGTATTTTGAGCTCTAAACAATTACTGTTTTTCACAGGAAAACTTTCGAGCAATTTCTCAATTAAATCAATTAAAAATGTTTTTTGCATGATAAATCATTTCTGTTTTAGATTTTTTTTTACAAAAAAAATGTCTGACAATGTCTGTGCTCAAAATGTGCCATCACACATTCACGAATGATGCACGAATACAATTCCTTCAGAAAGTGTTCAGACCGCTTTATTGTTTTGTAGATTTAATTTAAAATGAAATAATTAGCAATTTTTTTCCCCCCCAATCATCCAGGGAGGCTACTTCTGTTGCACGTGAACGGTCCTTAGCACCGTAACGGGCACAGAGCAGGAGGATGCTTTAACCCTACCGAGTAATTTACACCAATTTCCTCACTTGATCAATACAAGCTTCTGAGTTGCATGTTTTTGTTTGCCCTGGTCTGTGTGCTCTGTGATTTCTGCATGCAGCTGAAACTTGAGGCAATTTTTTTTTTGTTAAGTTAAAAGAAGTGGCAGAGAGTCAAATCCAGTAAGTATGGGTTGTGGGAAGTGATAATTGTGTCTTTCAGAGTGAAAATACTTTTATCTTTTCAAACCGTTGTGAGTGAGCGCTTTGTCATGTTGGAGAACCACAGTGCCATCACGCCACAATTCAAGTGGTTTGCACTGAATGTCTTTCCTCAGACGCCTCAGAACATCACAGTAGAAATCGGTGTTGACAGTCTGACTCTGGGGGACAAATTCACAGTGCACAACTCTGTGAATGTCAACAAAAACCCTTCTGACCTGATGCTTCTTTTTCATTTTTGGACAGTGACGTTCTGCCCCTTGTGTCGCACAAATGTCACTCAAACATCTTGCCCGGCTCATTGCTGTTGACTTTCTGAAGCACTCTCAAGCAAAACATGCAAAATTCGGGTACTAATTTTGCTCAAGTAACGAAACTTGGAGTACTTACTCACATAGGTTAGAGCTTATCTGTGCTCAATGCACATCACGGAGGTACACATTACTCAGGCACAACAGGTGCAATCTCAGGACGTCTTGATCCACCCTTGTATGTCAGACTTATAACATAACGCTCTATTTTACTGCTTTAACTGTATGCAAATCTGTAAGTGAGAGTGTGTGAACACATTTAAAACTTACATCTCTTCAATAACTATATCTGGCTTCCACAAAGACTGAGCAGGAATGTATATATGGTCGATTCCACAAAAATCGTCCAAATTCCAGGATATGAAGTTGTTGTGCCAAAACTGTGCAAGAAAAATTGGGGTGCAGGTACCAAACAGGAGGCGTAAAAGAGAGGAGAAAAAAGAGAAAGAAAGGTTGAGAAGATCAAATTTAATGGAAATAATCTGTTTCTCCATTTCAGAGCAAGTAAGTCTTTCTCAGAGAGCAAACTCACCGTTTCAATCTGAACACGAGAAATGAAAGTCTGGTCATTCTCTCTCTATGAACGTAGAAACATAATAGGTGTGAAAATCTTTCCAGCAGCCCAATTCACAATACACACAGCAAAAGTGTCATAAAACATAACACTACAAGAATTGTAATATAAAATCCAAGTTAACTAACATGAGATTTCATATCGTACAATACTACAAACAACACATGCATGTCAATGCATTAGTTGTATTATTAAATACTTTATTTTCCCAAATGTCATTCTCAGTTGACAAATTAGATCATATTCTTAAATCAAGTTTTGTGCAAATAAATTGCACTAAGCTTAAATTTGGTATAATTTCATTTAGGTAAACAATTATATGCCGAATGACATTGCAAATGATGGTTACCATTCATTGATCACAGCCTCAAAAAAGAAACTACTTTCTGAAAAAATCATGGCTCTCCTCTCTTCTTTCACTACTCACTTCTTTTTTCCTCTGACAGACTTGTATCAGGTAATCTTGGTGATTGGCAATCATTCAAAATGACAAAGAACACGCTTGTGACTTTTGACTTGTGACTGTTACACTAAGATCTGAATTTCGGGAGCAGGACCACACTTCAAACACTCCCCTTCCGGTCATGCGTCTATGAATATCCGCCCCTCCGGCACATCTGTCTGCTCTCGTTGTCCGTTCAGACCCACAGAACTCCATGCCGCCATTGGAATTGGCGCCATTATTAACCTTATCCTCAAAACATTCATCGATGTCCTCTTCGCCTCAGCAGATGGTCTTCACACCATTCAGCAAACCCACAAACTCCGCTTTCACCAAAGTCCCTCCAATTGCCATCGGGAGAGTTGCAGCAAAAAAACAAAAACCTCAACCGTCCTACATCTGAGATTCCACTCGAGGAGGATCATCTATCTGTAAAGTCACTGGCACAAAAGCGGGTGCCCTCTTTCACCTGCTTAAGCACTCCCCCGTGACCAGATTGCTTGCCCAGATGCTTGCCATGCGCTCAGGAACTGACGTTCTTGCTGCTTTCTTCCGTGTTCTGTGAAATGCTGAGTTCACTCTTTGTCAACCAATTTGTTCTAAGTTGTCACCTCTGGTTATCCGACCTTTACCTCTTTTTACAAGGACTGCTGGCTCCACTCTAAAAAGCAGACATACCTAATCAGCAACGTGGTTCCCATATTCAATTTCAATACATCCACATCTAATCCTCTGCCAGCCACAAACACATAAACCTGCAGTTACAAATCCTGTCACGCTTTCTTCGCCATGAAATCCGGCAACGTCTCCATTTGTGCCTGCTTACACCCCCACTTTCATCATGTTGGATTTTCCCCCGACTTCCTTCACTGGCCACTCCTTCCAGCCGTGTCTTCCCCAAACAGAGGAGTCCCAGACCACCTTATCATGGTTATGGTCTGATGGGCTTCCAAGCTGCTCCACAGCCGTCACAACTTCCAAGACCTGCGCATGGCTTAGTCATCACTGCTTTCTTAGGAAGGCTTTTTGGGGATGTGGAGGTCCGTGAGCCGCAGTGGATTCTCCATTAAGCCTTCTCCAAACACAGTTTCTTTACCCAGCTCCATCGTATTCCACCATATCATAATCAATAAATTCTGTTAATACTTAATTGAGGCAGTGGTTCTTGCTCGTGAATGTCAAATTCAATTTTGATTTCAAGATAGTAGTGTTTGCAAGTGTATAGATACAACTTTTTTTTTAAATTCTGCAAAACCTAAAAATACCAATAAATGTCAAAATGATCGACACCTACATTTGAAAGTTGCTTCATGACCAAAAAAAACCCAATTTGGGGCAATAGTATGGTAAAATATTCATTACTTTTACAAAGAAAAACGAGCATAAAACAGCTTTAACAGCTTACCACATCTAGGATTGTGTGGACAATCCATGAAGAGGGACACTGTTGTAGTCTGGCGGTGGTCTTTAATAGGCCGAGCCATGGTGTAGAGATTTTTATTTCTGGTCAGGTTCAGGTAGTTTATTACATAGTACAACATACACTTTTTGCCTTCCTTAAGGTCACGTTCTGCAAAGATTTCAAGAGAAATTCTGTATCAGAGTTCATTAATTAAACAGGAAAGAAAAAAAAAAAAGTCCATCATCTGATATCTGGCAAACATGTCCATTTGTCCACACATACATTTCATGTCCCATTCTTGTGAATTTTTATTTTTATTTTGTAAAACTGCAGGCTCCTGCAAATATTGCGGAGATTGGTTGAACATACATTTAATGTTGCAATTGAAATATCGCTATTTCCTGAACCTTTCAACATTATAGAAAATAACCCAACAGTTCAACACTGATCTGAAGGACTGAATTTAGCTAATAACTCCATAATGACTGCTGGAAAAGAAATGATTGACTTTGAGTTGAATGGCAGTCTATTGAGCCAAAGGTGTTTGGAAATAGCCTCTCAATGGTATTGCACCTGAAAGCACTTCTGCATTGGCGTCACTTTTCAGACCTGCAGGCCACGGTTATTTTTAGACGGAGTAAATGTAATATAACTTACTCGACAAACATAAATAAAAATGTTTTCGTAAATGTAATTTTTATACCTAAAACTAACTCAAATAGTCTATTCTGTTGTTTAACTGTGACAATGCATTGGTCCGATAAAGGAATACGCATTCAGACAAACAGTTTCATTAAAGCTTTGGAAAGTTTTTACCTATTTTATTCCGCTTTCGTTCATCATCTGACAGATAAAAAAATAGAAAGGGTTTAATACATCATGAGCGTATATTTCATTTCCTCCAAATTCTCAGCAAGATTTTGACATAGCTTGATTAGTGACCAAAGAAATATCTTTACTACTCATTAAAACAAATCTTATATACTGTATATTTATATATGTATCACTTCTGTTAACTTGTTGTTTTATTGTTGTTGTGTTTATTTTGTACCATAGATTTTCTTAGAGCTCTGAGTCGTTGCCTGTTGATCATCGTCACGATAATCAACAGACTCTGGTTCCACAGTGGTATTTCCACCTGTCAGAAAAAAGTACACAGGTCTTAATTTATATCTGTTCCATGCATAAATACCTCTTGCCTCATATGTTGTATCATGATTTAATACCATTTTTTAAACACAGAGTCAACCAAATAAGCATAGCTCTGATATTGTCTGTACTATGGGCTGCACCGTTGGGATTTAAAAAACAAGTTACAGTAAAACATTGCTCATGAGTACATCTGTCATTTCCTTCAAGACTTTTCTCAACTTTGTTTTTGTCCAGGACTACAATCCACAACAAAAACTATTCACTTCTTGACACATGCACTCGACTTGTTTGTTTGTTATCGACCTGGAATTTCCTCAGAGCTCTGATTTAACTTCTTTTGATCATCATCAAGAGGTAACAATTCTCGTTAAATATTATGTCCATAGATATACAATTCCTGCTTTACATATTGTGTCATGATTAAGCGAGTGATTTATTTATCTTTTAAGTTCATTATTTATCTTTTAGAAATATAATCAACTTAAGAAGGGTAGTTGTGATATTATGATTTTGTATGTTGGTTTGATTTTTTTAATCATAAAAAAAAATCCTCATGTGTACTTCCATAATTTACTCCAATTTTTGATCAAGTTTTTGACATAGAAACACAAATAAACAAACCATCTTTGGCAGAGGAAATTTTCATTTTTATTTTCAAAAATGTCCACATATTGCATATGTATGTTTCATTTCAGTGCACTTGAGTGTTTATTTTGTACCTGAAATTCCTACAAAGATGCTCTGATTGGATGCATTTTGACCATCACTGGGCACTGAACCGTTGGTATTTCCTCCTAAAAGAAAACATTTAGTCAGTAACGAACAATGAACGGGCCAGGCCCACCTACCTACTTGTGTTTTACCCCATCATGTTTTCTCATTTAAAACAAATTAAAAATTCCAAAGGTTATTTAACAAAGAAATATAGGACGCTCTCTGATAATGCAATGACTCCATAGGATTGTATAGTTGTACAGTCAACCACCATTGTATTGGGCGGCAACAGAGATTTGACTGACAAAAGTCCTTTTTTGTCCTTATCTACATTTCTGTTTTTGGCACAACTGTGACCATTGTGAAATTGAAGTTTGTCAAAAACACACATTTCACACGAGAACTGTGTGGCAGCGTGAAGCATCTGCCATTACATTTAAAGACTTTACTGGTAAAAATAAATAAACTGAATTCTCAGAGTACACCAGCATGCGTAACACAAAATGATATCATCTTACCTGAGAGAAAGAGTAGAAAGAAAAAACCTGCAAACATGACAGCTGCGAGAGGTCAGTGAGCACCCAGATCCTCTCTGTGATGTCTGGAGATGTTTCCTGCTGCAATAATGTCACTGCCCTCTATTTGAAGGGGGAAACCTTCCAGGAACTGCCAACACCCTTATAGCACTCAACTGGTTGTGGGCTGATCATCGTAGCTTTCCAACTAAAAGGATCTCAGAATGATGCTGAAAAACTAGTCCATGCATTTGTTACCTCAAGGCTGGACTATTACAAAACTTGCAAACAGCAGGCCTTCGGTAATTGCAATATATACAATTCCATCCATTTATTTGACCAATGTGGGATTAATAAAGTCTAAAATCTAAATCTGGGCAGTCAACATTTCCACATCAGTTTTGCTAAAACCAGGATGTGGGTGAGAAGGCTTTTAGTAAGTGCTTATCTTCATCTTTCAAAAGAGCAAGATGTGAGAAACAAAAACCGCTGTTAAATGCACAAGGAACCAACAGAGCTCCATCAGAACAAGCAGTTACTGAAACTTATTTGGAGGTAAAAACAAGCTGTTTAATCTCATCAATCATCAAATCTTTTCTGCTGATAATTTACAAGCTCTAAATGGACTGGGTCCACACTGGCACTTTACTGTTTGCAGGAAATAGCAAATGCAAACAGTTTCTTTTTAAATTGTTGCACTGACGTTAACCACTTCATGCAGCCTACAGTGTAATATTTCAATAGGATATTGGAAATGAGTACTTTCCTTACACTTAATGTCCACATTTCAAAATTACATTGATTGAAAGTATTTTCGTTTGGCTACATCAAGGCATCTATAAAAAAGCAGCAGGAAAAGGTCACAGGCTATCTGTCAAATTCAGTTTAATTTAAGGTTCATGCTTCCTTCTTTTTTTTTTTAGTTTATCTTAAAATAACCCTACACATCTATAAGAGTTTCATTAGAGTCCGAGTAAAAATTTTTAAAGGCCCATGACATAAATCTGTACTACTAATATATCCTAACTAGCTGCTTTCCTCAAAGCTGCAGAATTGTTTTCTTCCTGAGATTTTGAAGGCATTTGAAATCAGAATAAAAACTGCTCATTGTTACAAACTGGAACATATCATAAAGTTTACCTTATGCTTTAATGAGTAAAAATGTATTGATATACATGATAAGTCTCTCTACCTACTGGAAGACTTTTGGATGATTGTGATGGAGAAGCGTGTTTACATAACAGTCCCTGTATGTAAATATCTGCCTTTGAATGTTCCTCCATTGATTCAAATCTAGTCCGTCAGACTGTTTTCGTGAACATGATATCTCAGGAATGCCTAGAGGGAGTTTTTTGCAAATGTGGCACACACGTTTACTTTCCCTCAACAATTAATTGATTTGATTTTGGTCGTCAAAGGTTTAAAGTCAAGGTCACTGTGACCTCATGCCTGTGTAATTCTTGTGAACACAATATCACAGGAACACCTTGAGGGAATTTCTTCAATTTCGGCACAAATGTTCACTTGGACTCAAGGATAAAATGATATGATTTCAGTTGTCAAAGGTCAAATTTATTTCTTCTTTGCAGCAACACATACAGTATATTGGAAGCATTATCTGATGTCAAAAAGCTTTATTGGCCTGACATGTGACACATACAAAGGTTCATTCCAAGTCTTCACTACACGAGTTTGCACAGATATGGATGCAAACTACAGCTTAAGTAGTTTGCAGAGGCATAAAACCACAAGGCCACAATTCTATTCTTACAAATTTTTCGTTGTGTATACGACTTTTCAAAGACTACTAAATTGCATGCAATCACACTGCTGTCATTGGCTAATATTTGGTACATGTAAGTGTTAGATGTGGAGAAGTGTGTGAAACATACAACAACATGTCTGAAGGACTACACACTGTATCTATACAAGAAACAACACACGTCTTTATCGGACTCCAGGCTATAACATGTAGGCTATTAGAACAATGTTTTCGGACGACAGACTCAATGAACAATCATTTAAACATGTTTTCTAACTTCACTGGTGTTTGTCTTAGGGGAGGCTCCACAGTAAAAGCATAACAATTAAAAACAGAGTGCCGGCTGTGACGTAACAAATTAAGAAAATCTTGTTGATTTTTTTAGTCATTCTGGTCCAGTAACCACGCTTCTTCTCGGTCTTCCTGCTGCTGAGTTGACTCATTGTTTTCTCAATCTCCCCCAGCTCATCCGAGACCTTTCCCAAGACCAGGGACACCTCGGTCAGTTGGCTGCAGCTGCCCTGCAGAAGAGGACAGACAGATTACGGACCATTTCACACTCGACAGACTTATGCTAGTTTTCTCTATTTCACCTTTACAATGGATATGACAGGAGTTTTGATTGTGATGTTCTAGAAATTCAAAATATAAATCTAATCCCGGTCAACAATTCTTATACTTGACTTTTGTTTTTTAGAATTTGGATGAACGACCCTTTAAACCAGCTCTAACCTCTTTGACCACAGATGATGTTTCATCAGTAGAGACATCAGACGCGCAGTGAGTGCATCTCTTCATCCCTGCAAGGAGTTATTAGACACACAGATGAATGCAACAAATTCAAAATATTATTAACCTGTTTGTTTAAGTTGTCAATGAGTGTTTATAATCAAACATATACTGTATACCATTTTATCAGAAAATTACAATACGATATTCAGCAATGGGAGATTGAGGTGAGATCCAGGTTTGTATAATCCATGATTAAGTTTACCTCTAATGCAGCTGTGGAAGTTGGCTCTGCCCTTTTTGTCCTCATGGTTCTCATTCAGGTCTCCGTCTTGGTCCGTCTCATCGTCTTGGGATGCAGAGTCTTTCTCCATCAGATACATC